>NW_024424564.1:21804478-22281960 GCF_017311325.1 Ursus maritimus
ATACTTAATAAATCTGCCTCTGTCCTTTGTGGTTTCTTTCCTGGGTCCTAAGTACAGTTGAAAGCACAGGACAGTGGCACAGAATCTAGGACAGCACCTCTCTCCTCACTACCCCAATCTGGCACAAATGATTTGAAGCTAGAAGCGTACACAAAGAACTCTTATGGCCCAGAGAAAATTTAGTTACTGTTTAAAGCTCTGGTTTACCTAATTTTTTAATAATATCGTTAAATAGAAAATGTTTCTTTGGACTCTGTTATCCAAAAGTTCTTCAAAAGTTCTTTATCAAAACTCTAAGGCCACACCAACCTAGGAAAATCTGTACCTGCATATTTCAAGGTGAAACCAAAGCAGCCCAAGACTTGAGCGTGCTCCCCTAAGGCTGGCTTGACCACTATTGAAACTGCCTTTGCTCATGGATAGAACAACCAAGGTTCAGTGATTAACCAAGGTGGGAGAAAAATCCTCACCAAGATTCACATTTTCCATGTTATCATGATCCTCAAATTCCAGTAAATCCTGTTTCTCCAGCTCCGTGGTTATCAGAGATGTTGTGGGGGAGGAAAGGCATGAATAGCGCTCTGCTTTCCAACTTCTCTTAGCCTAGGTGGCTTCCTGACAGAAGAGCCTGAAACATGGGCTTGCAAGCAGATAATTCATTTCTGGGAAGTGATTCCAGGGAATGGTAGTGAAGGATGGGAACTGAAACAGCAGCAACAGAGAGGGTAAGCCAAGACAGCAATGCGTTCTTGAGCCATTAATGACTGAGCAAATGGGAGGTGACTTCAATGGAACCTTTTGCAGATCCACATAGTATCCACCTTGCAAATGTGCATGGAGAGAAGCTCCTGTCCCCACACTGGTCGAGGAGTGTTCTCCCTTGCGCTGGCATGCATGCCAGGCATACACGCGTGCCACGCAAACCTGAGTGTTAGGGAGGTTTTCATAGGCATCCCAAGCTGTGGAGTTTGAGAAGCCCTGGGTTAGGGAGTGAGAGATAATTCCAGCTGAGGTGAAATGCTATCAAGGTACATGTACAGAAAGCTGGCTACTATGGCATGGGCAGGCCTACAGTGAAAGGTAGATGGAAAGGACGTGAGGATATCCACAAGAAGTATGTGATTCATGACTAAAGCTCTGAACCAAGAAGGAGATCAAGTGGCGAATCAGGGGGAAAAGCCACCTTGTTAATATTAAAGATGACTGGAAAAATGGCTTAGGTGCATGGCAACAAGTTACTTCCTCGTATCTACCCTCAGATTTAGGGAGACGTAATCACTGGCAACACTAGGCCACCGCTGAACTCCCACTGGGCCCTGCCCCTGCAGAACTTGCAGCGTGGAGGAACAGAGGGGAGTGTGTACTTCCTGTAGGCAGCTGGTCCCCAAAAAGAAGAGTGAGAGGTCGGAGTTGATTGACCTATGCAAGCTCAGTCCTTTGTCCCCAACCCCTTTGGGAAGAGGGAGTTGGAGGGTGGAGAGAGGCAGAAGGGTTCGGCTTGCGGCACTTTCTTCAGGAGTGGGGAAGAAGCATTCCTTCTAGCATACTATTATCCGTATTCAGAACTTTCTCTACCGTTTGATGTGTGCCAAAAGGAAGGCAAGATTCACGTAAGGTTTAGGAGAAAAGATGCCACGGAGGCGCTTCCTATGCCCCTGGACTATGAAGAGGAGTCCCCCACATGGCTGAGTTGAGGTCACCCCTTGGAACTGCACTGTGGTTTAGGGCCAAAGCCTCAGTAAGGGGCAGGCATGAGCACGCCCTTGTCTTTTGAGTGACCTCTAGGACAAGGGTGACTTGTGGAAGGATATAATGGGCTATTCACGGTCCCGGGCTCCTCCCAACCCTTTCGCTGGCACCAACTTTAAAATAAAACACAGACTTTTGATAATCAATGAGTGGTCAGAATTTCTGGATGGAGGAAATAAACTCAGATTTATGCTTTAGGAAAAAGGAAAGTCACAAGTATTTCCTGGCCTAACATGCTTCAAAAATAATATTAAGTGTTTCACAAATTTCTCCTTTAATCCTTACAGTTAAACTGTGTATTATCAACTTAATTTTACAAGTGTGGGAACTTACACCAGGAGATACTAAAAAGCTTAATTCAGAAATAAAACATTGAACTAAAATTAATATTGTTTGACTCTAAAATCTATATTTCCAAAACTTTATTACATCTTACATAAGGACATTAAGCAGGTATTAATATGATATTTAACCTAAAAAAAAAGTCCCAAATGGATTCATTACAAAGGAAAACATCTTTTCCTTTCTCTAGCCTCAAACTGCAATATCGAATAAGCTTTTGACAAAGCCGAGTCTCCCATTGCATGGGGCCATTTCCGTATGCAGGAGTCTGGGCTTAACACACTATCTAATTATTTTCAGGTTCTAAAAATCATGCCACTCACTCATGCCCGTGAAGCACGTAAGGACGTTTTCGGTATTTAGCATGAGCAAAGAGCCTGAGCGCAGAAATGACATCTCCAAAATTCTTAATATTTTTTAGACAACCAAAATGCTAGTTTATACAGCTCGTTTCTAGCTGTCAGGCTTTCACATTGCCATTAAGTAGAGGCAATGCATGCAAGATACTTTATCGAAAATGCTTTTACGTGTTAAAAATCACTTAAGAATTAATGTCATTGTATGACCTTGTGCTTTTCACACAAGAGAAAGAAAATAGATTGAATTTTAATGATAACTATAGCTACCTCTAGCTACATGATAAGCCTGTTTGCCCTTCTGCAGGAAGTTTTCATCATATACGAAGCTTTGCAATTCATTTTGCTGAACTGTTAAAGGAAGAACAAGAATTTTTTTTTTAATGTGAGCAAATTTTAAAGTTTAAGAAGAGTGACTTAAAAAAAAAAAGGCGAAAAAATGATTGCTATTAACTTACATTCTCAGAAGGAACCCAAGAAGACAAAATACTATGGCAAAGGCCTGAGGAAAAAACAACTCTTAAAAAAAGCCTGGGGAAAATATCCAAAATTAAATAAAAAAGTCAGGCACAGTTCTAAAAGCATGATAGAAAAGGGGTATTTATTTCACTGGAAAATAGGGAAAAGCCATCGTTCATCCAGCACCTTCTCCTTATTTTTATTTTTGTGACCTGGAAACAAGGAATCACACAAGTATCAAAAAGGCAAATGAGAGAAGACTCAACCTCAGCTCAAGCTTCTCCTTCCCTTTCAGTCTTCCTCTGATCTGCCTAAGCAGAACCCACATTCCAGTGTGTCCCCCGCCCCGTGGCAGACACACACCTCTACAATGGCAAAGGCATTCTGAGACTCCCAGGACCGTGGGCAGCCTTCCACTTGGTGGCCCACCTCATCCCGTCGAGTTGGCATGGTTTAAGAATAGCTGCCTTTTTGGGGTGCCTGGGTGGCACAGCGGTTGAGCGTCTGCCTTCGGCTCAGGGCGTGATCCCGGCGTTCTGGGATCGAGCCCCACATCAGGCTCCTCCGCTATGAGCCTGCTTCTTCCTCTCCCACTCCCCCTGCTTGTGTTCCCTCTCTCGCTGGCTGTCTCTCTCTCTATCAAATAAATAGATAAAAAATCTAAAAAAAAAAAAAAGAATAGCTGCCTCTTTGGAGCACTCACATATTGACAGGCACCGTTGGGACACTTTATGCCTATTTAATTTTCACAACCATCTTAAAAGTAAGTGTTGCGATTACCCGTATTCCACCAACAAGGAAAAAGTGAGGCGATAACCTGTCCAGGGTCACATAACTACTAAATAACAGAATCAGAATTGAAACCCAGGGCACTGCAGCTCAAGACATGTGAACTCATCACTACTTACAGAAAAGTATGTTCTGTAAGTATCTAGTAAAGATTGATTTATTTGAGTTTTGCAGTTGTGTTTTTGTATTTTGGAACCAATGTCTTTTTTTCAAGTATCATTTTAAAAAAGCATATAATGCCTTTGTTCTGTTTCCATAATGACTAGTAAGTAAATTAACACTACTTCTCTCATCAAATCTTGTTATTCTTACTTATTACCTGTCTCCCTTTCTAGGCTGTCAGAAGTTAAGCAGTAAAATGTCTTACACAAACAGGCCCTCCATAAATGTTAAACAGAGTCAGGCTGAAGGGTGGCAATACAAAGAACACCTGAAAACGCAGTCATTTGCTAAGGACAATGCCCAGTCTACCTGAAGATAAACAACCCACGGGGCTTGTATTTGGAGGAGAAAAGTGCACTAGGGAAATGGCCAATCAGCTTATCATGCAGTAATAAGGACAAGTGGGGTTGCAGAGGTGATAGTGGGGACGTCATGCTCCAAAATCAGACTTGCACATTTAAAGGGAGCCTTATATTGAATCTTTCCTGGAGAACTTAATGAAAAGGAACAGATAATCCCAAAGGAACTGACCAACAGGCAGATGATTATAGGGGGTCATTTCTCCTTAACATTTTATTGTCACATGTTTTCAAATTTATATTATTTGTTATGTACTGAGATATTACTCCGTAATTGTATCAGTTATAAGTCTTTCAGTAAGCCCATAAAATATATATTAATTATAGTAAGTCATTGTCCTTTCGTTTATCAGAAACCACATCCTATGTCTTTTGAATTCAAAAAATAATGTTAGAAGTAATTTGGTTATTTTGTTAAGGTAGCCATAGAGGTCCAATAATTAAATCAACTCGAGATATTTATTAAGCTTCAATTATGTGCTTATGATCAGCCCAAAAGTAGGGAAACAAACATACCTCTTACTATTTCAATGAGTGAAAATATATGTGCATGCCCCTTGGTAAAATAATAATATTAAACAACATGTTATTACTGCTTATATGAATGGTATAGAGAATAAGAGCCACAGAGGAAAGAGAATCAACGGAGACTGAAATTATCAAGGAAGATCTCCCTGGCAGAGCAACACTTGGGAGTTTTTAAGCACATGAGGTTTATTTGGTTTTGGGTTTTTTTGTTTTGTTCTTTTCCAATTAAGTTTTATTAAAACTACTCAACCAAATATCTAAAAATTAAGGTAGCTTCGATTTTTTATTATAATTCCAATATAGTTAACGTACCGTGTTCCATTAGTTTCACGTGGGCAATCTAGTGATTCAGCAGGTCTACACTTTACTCAGTGCTCATCATGAGAAGTGATGAGTCAATCCCCTTTTCCCATCTCACCCACTCCTCCCCCCTCCCCTCTGGTAACCAGCAGTTTGTTCTTGGAGTTAAGAGCCTGTGTTCTGGGATTTTTTCTTTTTTTTCCTTTGTTCATTTGTTTTGTTTCTTAAATTCCACAGGGGAGTGACATCATATGGGATTTGTCCTTCTCTGCCTGACCCTCTAATCCATCTAAACATGTTTCAAAGTCAAAAAGACCTGGGATCGAATCATTTCCCACCACCGATTTTCGTGGTGATTTTGGACACGGTTGTTCAATATCTCATGACTCAATTCCCTCACCCATGAAATAGAATTAATAGTCGCTTGTTGAGTTATGGTGAAGATTCAAATGAGACAATTATTGCAAAGTGCTCAATGCAGGGTCAGGCTCATCGAAGGCACTTACAAATGATGTCGATTTACCCGCAGAAGTAGTAGTCGGTGGTGCAGTCCCAGTTTTACTAGTAACAGCAGTGTTAGTAGGAGTAGGGTTAGCAGTAGTTACAGTGTCATAGTAACAGTCATTACCTGAGCTGAGGTGTGGGTATCAGCAAAGAGAAGAGTCGAACGGTAGCAACAGCATAGATAGAGATTAGGAAATGATTATGAGTGTTTCTTTCTAGATCGGTGAGAGTACCTGGTTAAAGTGTAAAAGGGATTAGCAAGTAGTTGGAAATAAAACTGTATAAGTAAATTAAGGGTGGCTTACAAATTATTAAGACAGTTATTTTTTTCTTTGTAGGGGGTGAGAGCAGGTGGGTAATCCCCTAAAAATTTCCCCTGGTGATTTTCAGTTGTCACCGTGTTGCATATACCTGATTGAATGATATGGAGAGTAAGCTATTATCTTGAATTGGAGGAAAATAATATTGAGTACAGCTTTGTTCTCTATAATTTAGTAGTCAAAGGAATAAGAAATAACCTCAAGTAACTGAGGCTGAGGACACAGGGACACTGTCAAGCATTTGGAAGGGCGTTGGCAGATATTTCCTATCATTTGTGTGATATCTCCAAATGTCTTTTGGGTCATAAAGGTTTCTAAGGAGGAAAATAATCTGTAAGACAGCAAGACTTACAGGAAGCTGGAAGTTTCTAGCCCAGTTAACACGTAACTTTATGCAAAATAACGCTCCCACTAACAAGCAGCTTCAAAAGCAGCCGGCAGCGGTTGCCATGTTACCAAAAGTAAGCTTTATGCCTGTCTTCACTTATTTCTGCTTCGGGGTGGGTATTTTGTGCCATTTGTGCCTCAAGGAAGAACTAGGCAGTCCAGGCTGGGCTGGGCTGTCTGGTCCTCCCGGAAAAGAAGAAACGAACAGATCACTGCCCAGGGGAACCGGGCTTATTAGGAGACAAAGGTGACAGGTGTTTGCTCTGTGAAAAGTCTAGTAGCTATAGAAAAACTCAGCTCTGGTGGATTTCCAGTACATAAAAGCTGTTAGGGAGGGAAGAGAGGAAGGAGAGAGCAGACTGAGAAGGGAAGATACAAAGAGAGAGACTGGCCGTCCTCATTTACCTGGGACAAAAAGGTCAGAGATTCTTACTCTGAGAACATGCTAAGATAAATTGTTTGCATTGGGCCAGTTAGTATGTGCTCAAGAGTTGTGGGGAATATTGGGAGGTGAAATTCTCCTTCTGTGAGGGTCTTTCTCCCTCAGGATTTGGTGGAACTTTGGGTGCGTCAGATGCAAACTCAGGAGCAGGGTAGCGCTCTCGGTCTCCTGGGAAGCAATCATGCATTCCCCAGTAACCACAGACAGTTGCCAATGGTAAATAAAAACTCAAGAAAAGAGAATGTAAAGCAGGTCCCTGAAAACCATTTATTTGGCTTTCCTTGGCATGAATATCTTGGCCACGTTTACGACGGAAGTGGCCTTATCTACAACGTACATGCATGTTGCACTCCTGAGCAGAAATTACTATCCAGAAGGATTTCAAATTAAAGAGAAATTTATGTTTCAAGGATGTAGCTTCAGATCTTTATGGGATTAAGCTTCCAGAGGCAGAAGGTCCCTAGAGGCTTGTTGCCAAGAGCAGAAATCTCATTCAGAAGTCAGAAGCCTCATGATGGGCCATGTTTTTTATTTGTAAACCAGAGAAGTATAATGCGAAGTGAAGAGGCCTTTGTGGGTGCAGCTCGAAGGTTGCCAAGCAGGGCCTGAGTTGGAGGATAATTGGAAAGCAATAAATGTCCTTGGGAGGCCAGCCCAAAAGGACAACATATATGAGTGAACCACGAACATGGAAGGTACTCTTGGCATATGTTAGGTATTTACCTGTCTCCCTCACTTTCATCATCTTCTTTTTCTCCCAGCACCCCCCTTTAGCATCTTCCTGCTCCAGAACTTTGGATAATCAGATGAGAAAGTGTACGTCTGATCAGTGTCTATTCCTTGTAATTATCGAGGTTGAGTTGAAAGGTTCCATGTTGTCCAAACAACTTTGTAACTTTTTTTTTTTAAAGACTTTATTATTTTGAGAGAGGGAGAGAGCATGAGCAGAGAAGAGGGGCAGAGGCAGAGGGAGAAATAGATTCCCTGTTGAGCAGGGAGCCTGCCACGGGACTGGATCCCAGAACCCTGGGATCACGACCTGAGCAGAAGGCAGATGCTTAACCGACTGGGCCACCCAGGTGCCCTGTGGGCTTTGTCAGCTATCGACAGGGTAATTGCCTTGCTAAAGGAGAGCCTCTGAAAAAAGAACAGAGGAATCTTACTTTTTCTGAGTAAACTAAGTCCGTCATGGAGAAAAGCGGAAAAAGAAAAGAAAACTTTATATGCATATAATGTTATATACACATATATATATGGTTGACATCATTCCTTCAGAGCAGAGGCATACATTTGAGTGACATCCTAAATCACAGTTAGATATGACAATGACTAGGATTAATTAAGCATCGCCACTCAGAAAACATAGGAACTAAAAAGAAATAAGATCATACATATCTTGCAGTTAATAAATTTCAATGTAATGTGCTATTTATTTCAATATGTACCCAAGCATTGTCTTTTTTAAAATTCAAAGGAGTCAGCATTTAGAAATAACGTTTCTACAATGCAGTGGCTCTTGACTGCATGTAAATGATATGCGGTTGCTCCAAGAGACTCTCATACCAGGTGCAGGTGACAGACACAACAGTCATGATGACAGAGAGTTCTTGTAAATAGCAACAGGAGGGTTAATTTATTAAGGGTTTCAGCATCCACAGCTGTTTCCCTTCACCTGATGTGTCTGAGCTGCTTTGTTAACAGACCTTGTAATACCCTCTCTGGTTATGTTACTTTGGTTCTTTGCTGCATTCTTTAGTCTCAGGCTGATCGAGCCCTGAAAAAGGGCTTTAAAAGATTCCGATCAAACCCAGGGAGATTTCAAATTCAATGGCATTTTCTAGGTGCTGTGCTTTTCACTTTTGGTTGCTTTAATCTAAATGACTGCCCCATGAACATAAAAGTCCCTCAAGTGTTATTCTTTACTGTGGAATGAATGAAATTTTATTGGAGACTTGCAAAGCATATGCAGTCTTTGTTCAGGGATTTGAATCGAGTCATTTTCATCAGGCCGATTGTATTTATGACAGATTATTCGAGTCTGTTCATATTTCAATATTTGATATGACGCATGCTGATGTGTTCTCTGGCAGGACTATTATATGGCTGGAGAAACCTCAGTCAACACTAACAATAGCTGAATCTGGCTGTGTGGTTGGGTATGCTGATTGACCATAGGAGACGGTGGGGGCTCTTCACATCCATAGGACAGCACTCATGTATTCAAATGGTACAAACTGAAGAATCAATTTCCACATTTAAAACAGTATTTATGATCGAGATAACAGAATAAAATGCCTACTATATTAGAGTTGACTAAAGTAAATTATAATATAACTTGCTAGAGAATGATGTTTCGGTGACATTTTCCCGTTAACTAGTGAACAGCTATTGCTTCACTAGTTTTATTCAGATTAATAAAATAAAGAAGATGGATCCCATTGAAATCAAGACCTTATGAGGGTAAGCAAAAACATACTATCTTCTGAAATATTGTGAGCATATATATATCATTCTTTCCTCAATAAATTATGTTTCAATTAATGAAAATACTCAAAAAATTCTTAACTTTAGACTATTCTAGAATGAATTCAGTAATTTGATTTCCAATGAAAATTAAAATTTGAACTCAGGAATTCTGAAACATTAAGAAAATATCTGTTCAGTGATACCTATGGGAGGCTGATTTGTTGAAGACATGTGGGGTATCTATTTTTAATTATATAATTTTAGTTGCTGGAATCATGCCATCAAAACTAAGTTTCAGTGGGGGGCACCTGGGTGGCTCAGTTGGTTGGGCATCTGACTCTTGATTTCGCTTAGGTCATGATCTCAGGGTTGTGGGATCAAGCCCATGTCAGGCTCCACACTGAGCGAGGAGCCTCCTTGGGATTATCTCTGCCTCTGCACCCCCCCCCCATGCTCTCTCTCTCTCTCTCTCTCTAAAAAAAAAAAAACAATCCCAAAAACAAAAAACTAAGTTTAAGTGGGTAGTAAGCATCAATATTTTTAAGGGTTATAAGGAAATTTTGGACTTCAGGCTTACCCTAAACTCAAAAAGAGTTAACTTCTGATAATAATTTATGCTTTAAGAAAGCATTTGACATGGGGTGGCTGGGTGGCTCAGTTGGTTAAGCATCCGACTCCTGATTTCAGCTCAAGTCTTGATCTCAGTGTCCTGAGTTCAAGCCCTGTTTTGGGCTCCATGCTGGGTGTGAAACCTGCTAAAAAAAAAAAAAAAAGGAAAGAAAGAAAGAAAGAAAGAAAGAAAGAAAGAAAGAAAGAAAAGAAAAGAAAAGAAGAGGAAGCATTTGACACACTATAGACACTTCCTAATACTTCTGTTCTTTAAGACTTCTGTAAATGTCTTTGTGACCAGCACAGTCCAAATCCAAGTAAGATGTTTTGTTTTGTTTTGTTTTTAACTATTTTTTTAAAGATTTATTCGGCAGAGATAGAGACAGCCAGCGAGAGAGGGAACACAAGCAGGGGGAGTGGGAGAGGAAGAAGCAGGCTCATAGCGGAGGAGCCTGATGTGGGGCTCGATCCCATAACGCCGGGACCACGCCCTGAGCCGAAGGCAGACGCCCTAACTGCTGTGCCACCCAGGCGCCCCCCAAGTAAGATGTTTTATCAACTTCACAGACTCAATCTTTCAAAAGCAGGACTCATCATCCTCCTCTCTAAAAAGTGTTCATCCTCTGAGTTCTCTAACCTGGTGAAAGCTTTCCAAGTCAGAAACCTGGAGGTTATCCACCCTTGAGTTCCTCCCCCACCTACAACCCACTATCAAGGGGTAATTCTAACTCTTAAATATCTTTTCAGTCTACCCACATCTCTAAACACCTAGGCCTCTACTCTAGGTTACCATCATGTGCTCTTGGATTAGGGCCACAACTACTTAATGAATCTCTTTGCTTCCAATATATATTTTATCTCTTTGATTTTCAGTGTAGCAACCAAAGAAACTTTTATAAAACTCAAATATGCCATTCTTCTGCTTAAATCCCTTCATTGATTTCCCACTTTTCTTAGAACAAGGTCTAAACTCATTGTAAAATAAAAGATCTGCAGCATACCCTTCTACCTTGCCTCTTCTCACATGCATTATGAATGTGAATTTTGGCCTCCAGATTTTTGTCTGAGCAGTTCCATCTATTCCTCTCTTAGCACAACTTGCACAGGCCCTTCAGTGGAAGATACCAACTGTTTTGTTTTCCTAGGAATACATTTGCAACTCTTCCTCCAGCCCCAAGTGTAGGTCATGTGTCCTTCTGTTATTGTATTTAAAGCTCTCTGTGCTTATTGTTCCCTAGACATTCTCTGTAGTAGTTACCTGTTACCAGATACAATCTCTGTAAGAAGAGAAACACTCTCTCCTTCTCTACCTAGCTCCGGGTCCTAGACATATCCTGTCCATGCTTTAACCAATGTTCGTGCCATGAATTAATAGCATGAAAACTGAGTTGAAGCAATTTATAGTGTCTAATCATCTAAATAATTCTTTAAAGTCACCGTTAATACCTGACCGAGCAGAGTAATATAGCTTCTTTGTACAAGGAACTTAGGAATGAATGGTGTCTACCTCTAAAGGTTTATACGCTAAAGTGAAATCCAATGGCTAGGCATTCCAATATTTTGTAAATGATGACAGAGGCATCTATGAAAATGGAATTAAACATATCTAACTAACAGCATGAAACCTGCAAGGGGGCCAAGAAGAATAATATACAGTTAATAGAACATAATCCTATCAGAGCAACCTGAACTCATGTCTGGGCCTCTGTAACTTACTAGGCATATGACCTTAAGCAAATTATTTAATCTCTCGATTAACAAGCATATTATGGTCCCTGCCTCATGGATTATGGGTAGCATTAGCATCTGTAATATGTGTATAGTATTCCCAATGCCTATCACATATATTCCCAAAACATGGGATTTATATTGTAGCTGTCTGCTTTCTACCTCTAGCACTAACACTTAATGTTATCCATTGAATCCCGGATAAATAGTAAGCAAAGATGAGAAAGTGTTGACTTGCACAGAACACTAACGTGACAAGATGGGGAGGAAGTTGATTAACAGTGTCCTCTTCAGATAGGGGTGACCCTCTAGTCTGGGTGTTGTCTTCTGACAAGTGAGAGGGAAACATGTTACCAGATATCCACAGAAAAATTTCCAAAGGAAGTTATAAACATTCTTGCCATTCATATCAATGAGAATATTTAACAATCTCATTTGAAGGTTTTCCATTAATGTTCCAACAACCCTTATGATTCAAAAAGTCTGAAACCATAGGAGCTTTCCAGCCCGTGTACTGCCCTAATAATTTCAGAGCTGAAGAACAAGCATAAACCCATCTGAAAGGCTCAGCATATAATACAGAAACTTGTTAGAAAAGAAATACATTCCTTTCTTAAAATGCATTCATCAAACACTTTTTGTACTTCCATTTGGTGCCAGGCATTAAGAACACAAAATGCATCAGCATTAAGAACACAAAAATGCATACTACACGTTTTTGTTTGCAGGAACTAACAGTTATGTGACAGAGAAGGACAGAAAAACTAAGAAACAATGCAATGTGATAACTCTACCCAGTGAGGGAGCTGGAGCTGGGATAGCTGTGGGGAAGTTGGGAAAGATCTCCTTAGGGAATTTCTACTTAGGGAGTCCTAATGTTGCCCAGTGTTGGAGGGAGGCATGAGAAAAAGACATCCCGGGCACAGCGGAAGTGAGAATAATATGGCATGTGTTTGTACTACAAGTTGTACAATGATGGAGGAGCAAGAGATGAGACTGGAAAGAAGATGGACCAAATCCTGGAGCCCCCTCAATGGAATGCTAAGAATCTTGGACTTTATCCTGAAAACAATAGGGAACACTGAGATGTTTTATGCAAGAAAGGATGCCAGGAACATACATGCATTTTAGATAGAGCATGTATTTTCTACACTAAATATAGAAGAGCTCAGAAGCTTCTTTCTCTCTGGTCCAAGAGAGATTTATACATAGCTCTTATTTACTTTATTGAAGTGTTTTGTAACTCTGTTTGCTTGTCTTACTTTCTTTAGACCACCGGCCGGTGTGTAGATCAGAATCACTTGGAGGGGTTGTTAAAACACAAACTGCTGGGTGAAGCTGGGGGCCTGAACTTCCATAGCGGGTTCTGGGTCAAAGCTAACGGTGCTTATGTTTGGCTGTACTAGGAGTGCCACTGTTTTAGGCTAAGATTTGGGCTTGCTTTCCTATTATTTATCTTTATTTCTCAAACATCTTGTTCAATGTCAGTTACTGAATAGGTACTCATTAACTATTGTCAAATAAAAGAATGAAGGAATGAAAACTGCCAAGTACAGGGGAAACAAATAGAGTAAGCAGAATGATCTTGTCTCTCATCTTCATCAGAAATTACTCAAAATGATAAAGGTGCATGCATTAGTATAAATTGTGGAAGCAAAAACAGAGACAATAGTAATGGTAGAGATGAGAGCTCAGTTAGGAACCGTAAGATTTCCATGTGCTTTCCAGCTCTTACATGAATAGAGTGGCCTTGAGCAAACCATTTCACTTTCCACTGTGCTATACCTGTGCCTTAGTTGGACGATTAAGTGGCCATTAGCAATACTTCATCGAATAGGCCCTTTGGAAAAAAAAAATCTCAGAAAGAATTTATTCATATAAAGCCTATTGAATTTAACTTTAGTATAATGAATACTACAAAATGAATAAAAGTTCCAGATGTACTACAGCAGGTGTTCTCTTACATTAAGTCTACAAATTCCTTTCTACTTGATAAATTAGCCCACAGAGAAGCTCTGCGTTTGGAGCACTCTGTGGGCTTCGCATATAAATGCTTCGGTTACAGAGCGTCCTTCACATGGGGGATTGGTTTTCATTCAAAGGGTGAAGGACCCATGCTTAGAGTTGCTTTCTCCAGGATGGGTCTTGTTTATGTCAGGGAATCTTCATTCTCTCATTTTATACACAGAAACTGAATTATCAGGACGGCAGGAAAGCTTCTTTGCTGTTATGTCGTTGGAATTTTTGACTTGATTAAGGCTGAAATCTGCTTGTTCCATAGCATACCCCAACTCACTACAATCAGTAGCCCAACATGCAGTGCAAACTCTCCGCTAAAATGCTTGTAGCAAAAATTCAAATTTCCCATTGGTCATTGGTGTGAATTTGCCCACAATGCAAGAGATTTCAGAAAATAATCACGTTCCTGAAATTTAATCTGGCTCAGGATCTAGCCACCTATGTAATGGAAAGTCCAACTGAGTCTGTTTCCAAAAGATACTTCTTCTTCTCTAAGAATCATTAAAGAACACAAGGGCTTATAAAACCCCAAAGAGGGAAGAGTTTTGATATTTAGTCTGTAATGGTCACCACTGAGATTCTTTTCTGATCCACCAAAGAGCAGTTGAAAGTCACCTCCTGCCTTCACAGCATGCATTCCTTGGGTACTAATCTCAGCCACTGACCCTAAGCATCTCTGGAGCGGTCCACAACCTCTCCCCGCCCTGCGGTCCTAGCACCTTCTGTATTTCCACCACAAAACTCACATAGCGCTCCTGCTGCATATCTCAAGTCTCAGGAAATACAGTCTACCTCTGAGGATTATAGTAATTCCTTCTTTGCCACCTAAACCACCAACCTCTCTTGTGCCCTCTTTCTAATCATGCCATGTTAATTCTCTAATGGGCCTAACTCTGTAACACCTGGTTCATGGTTTTTCTTTCTTAATTAAAACTTTCGATTTCTCATCTACCATGAACCAGCTTCAACCTGGATCAGTGCTGTGATCTCCTAAGATCTTTTCATGCTTTCTCTCTCTCTCTCCCTCTCTCTCTCTCTTTTTCTATTGCTCCTTTTGTATTTGCTCTAGGCAATCCAAAGCATAAAGCTGATCATTTTAGGACAGGAGTCAGCAAACTATGACCAGGCACATGGGCAGGATCTGGCCTACTTCTTCTTTTTCATTAAAAAAAAAAAATTTTTTTTTTTACCATCC
Organism: Ursus maritimus; assembly: GCF_017311325.1. Lineage (NCBI taxonomy): Eukaryota > Metazoa > Chordata > Mammalia > Carnivora > Ursidae > Ursus > Ursus maritimus. Next base: position 21,819,193 of record NW_024424564.1, read on the forward strand.
TTAAGCTAAGAATGTTTTTGACACTTTTTTGATGGTTGAAAAAATTAAGAATTGTGTTTTTTGAGATGTAAAAATTCTATGAATTTCAAATGTCAGTGCCCATAAATACAGTCTCATTGGACTACAGCCATGCCCATTCCTCTATGTATTATCAGTGGGTCCTTTCCCACTGCAGGGGCACAGTGATTAGTAGAGACCATATGGCCTTCAAAACCTCGTATTTACCAACTGGCCTTCTACTGAAAAAGTTTGCCAACTCTTGTCTTAAAGCACTGTTTGGAAAACTTCAGTGAATCACTCATTAAATAAAGTCCAAAGTTATGGTCTTTTCCATCATGTGACTGTAAGCCTGCTTATTCACCCCCACCTTCTCCTTCCCTCTGTCTCTCACAGCCTCAACATCCAGTTCTCCAGGTAGATGCTTCTTACTATTCCCCAAAACGACTCTGTTTTTTTTTCACTGCTGAAACTTTTTCTTTTCCCCCCATTTGTCTGACCTATTTCCATTTATCCTCAAGACTCAACATAAATGTCATGTTTAACCCAGTTAAAAACTTCCCACTCTCTCTCTTTTTTTTTAAAAGATTTTATTTACTTATTTGACAGAGAGAGAGACAGCCAGTGAGAGAGGGAACACAAGCAGGGGGAGTGGGAGAGGAAGAAACAGGCTCATAGTGGAGGAGCCTGATGTGGGGCTTGGTCCCATAACGCCGGGATCACACCCTGAGCCAAAGGCAGATGCTTAACGACTGCGCCACCCAGGCGCCCCAGAGACTTCCCACTCTCTGCTTTCACTCCCTTATAATTCTATTAAAATGACTTATCATATTGAAATCCTTATTTGCATACAGGTGGCAACCATTTACTTTGGTCATCTACGGTCCATTCCTTCTTCTTGTGATGTTTAGGTCATGGTTTTGGTTTGTCTAGTCTTTACTGCCTTGCCTCCTTTGCTAATTGCACCGCCTGCAGGCTCCAGGGCTAGAGCACCTGCTTTAGGCAAAGCCAACGAGTGCCTCTCATCCCCTTAGCCATACCAATTGCTTCATGGATGAATTACACCCAAGCAAGGCAAATCAGACCAATAATATTCAATTCTAGGACTTTTGTCCTTCTATGAGGTTATTTGATTTCTCTTAATCTTTCAACTATAAGACAAAGTAAAAGCAAATGTAAGCCTGAAATTGCTGAGGGCTGAGTGTGGGGGCACATCTGGTGACATTGCTTGAGCCCCAGATCAAGCCATGCCTGAAACCAGATGGCCCCTTGAATGTCTCAGTGATCTCAGTTATGATCTCAATATCATCCCTTGTTGCTTGAACCAGTTTGGGTCAGGTATTCCATCACTTCAACTAAAGGAGTCCTAACTGACCTACTGTTTGCTTTTCCCTGTAAGACTTGTTTCTGTATCCTCGGCATGTGTCTCTCCCTGGCACATGGGATACACTCAATAAATATTTCTGCAATAAGTTGATTTTAACCCTCTTATGTTATTTGCTGGCTTAGCAGTCAGATATGTGTTCCATCACCTCGAGTGACTTTCCCATGCTGCCTCCACGTCACCATTTATTTGATTTCAGTGGTCTTGTGTGGGCTTAGTGAGCCGACTGGCTCCTGCACTTGATCTGTGATTAGTTTAATCTTTCTGACACAGGCGCTAGACGCTTTCTCTTTCAAACATTCGTCTTTCATTTCTGGTTTCAATCTATATTCATATCAAAGCTGTAAGATACCTAAAGTAAGAGTGTGCACTTTGCACTTAGGTAACCCAAGGCTGGAGTCCTATCTACCACATAATACTCATAAGACCTTACATACTTAGACTTCTCCTGGTAAAGTGAAGGAAACTGTATCTCCAGTTGTAACGGTGAAGGGAAGAGTACTACAGACCTCAGCATAGTCTCTGGTATATAGAAAGAACTCCAAACATAGCTTTACTTGTTTTTAATAAGAAGAGAAAAACTTTCTTCCTTATGTTTTAGATGTAAAGAGCGTATGGACTACATTCAAATTTTTGTAAGGAATTGGGGGTTTTTGTTTGTTTGGAGAAGTAGATTTTTTAATTATTAAGAATGGATTTGATGGGGCGCCTGGGTGGCACAGCGGTTAAGCGTCTGCCTTCGGCTCAGGGCGTGATCCTGGCGTTATGGGATCGAGCCCCACATCAGGCTCCTCCGCTATGAGCCTGCTTCTTCCTCTCCCGCTCCCCCTGCTTGTGTTCCCTCTCTCGCTGGCTGTCTCTGTCTCTGTCAAATAAATAAATAAAATCTTTAAAAAAAAAAAAAAAAGAATGGATTTGAAAAGGAAAGCCTGATCTATTTCAGCTTCACTGTATCTACTCACTCTAGGTCATTTTGACTTTGGGGCTGATTAATGTGCTTATGCGTGTAAATTAATATTTCAGGCTCTTGTGTGAAACTTTAGGGTCTCAGATTCAAAATAAGTTTCCAAAAATATAAGTAGCATCATAAATTTAACTCTCAGTTATATAGATCTATGCAATGGTGCCTGATGAAAGTAACTAGAAAAGTTCATTGTACTATATACATTTAATCACATTTGTTCCTCTCTTTCTCCCTTCTCATCCCTTACTTCCTTCTTCCTTTCCGTAAAGGATCTGAGGAAGCAGTCCTGGCACATAATAAGGTGCAGTAAATATTAGTTAAATTGTTTAAAATATAATACATTTCAAGTAGTACTATTAAAACTTAAGAAACACTCTGCAGGACAGATTCCAGCAAAAATTGACTCTTGAAAATACTTCCTTAGGGGCACCTGGGTGGCTCAGTCGTTAAACGTCTGCCTTCGGCTCAGGGCGTGATCCCGGCGTTATGGGATCGAGCCCCACATCAGGCTCCTCTGCTGGGAGCCTGCTTCTTCCTCTCCCACTCGCCCTGCTTGTGTTCCCTCTCTCACTGGCTGTCTCTATCTCTGTCAAATAAATAAATAAAATCTTTAAAAAAAAGAAAAAGAAAAAAGAAAATACTTCCCCGGTAGTAAGATTACCACTACTGATCTGGAACACTTACTCCTATATTTCTAGACGACCAAATCAGTGATTCCACCCCACCTTTTCCTACTGCCACCATGGCAGAGATAGAGTTGTGGATTTTCTTCTAATACACATATCCAGCTGGTTGCAAATGATTAATATACAAATAATTCCAAAGCAAATATAAGATTTCCATAGCTATTTTAAAAGAGACCTCTTAAATATTCGCCTTTGAGGGTAATAAATCTTTAAGCTTACGAAAGCTCTTCGCCAGCATGCATTGAAAGTATTTTTGTTTTCATATATAACTCTTGCGATGTCTAGGACTTGAAATAAAAACTGGATTCCTACCAAGGATTGTAGGGAAGGGGATTGTATGGGGCACATACAGGTAACAAGACAAGGAAGTGTATGGGGTAAGGATGGCGGAGACAGGATAGAGGAAAAGAATATATTGTTTACCCGAAAGGGGCTTCTACCCCGTCTCTGGCTTTTTTTTTTTTTTTCTTTTCCTAAGCCAGAAACAGGAAAAAAGAGAAATAGAAAAAAGAGTATATATGGTTTAAGATTCAAGTAATTCATAGGCACCCTCAAGTATAGAAATGCCAAAGCTGTCCAAACTCAAAGTTAAATGCTGTGTTCTATAAAATTAACTGTGAAGATGATTTGGAAAATTGGGCAAATTACAGAGTTTGTACCCCTCATTTATCCACACTAAGATTTATATTCCATTCCAAGACCAAATTATATTCCTTCTCACGTCAGCTCCTTGATGTCTAGACTCTCAAATAAGGGCTGACTTCAAAACCCCAAAGTTTAGCTTTTGATTCTAAAAGAGCTAAACTATCACAGAATGCCTTGAGTAGCATGCATTCTTAAAATTCCCTATGATTTGTTTGATTTTTCTTTAGCTCAGCGACTGAATGTTCTTTTCCTACCTGAGATATAAATGAAGTAGACATGATTTTTCTTTGGCAGGAGTAACTATAAATGTTATTTTTTTTTACATGCAATTGCTTTGATCCCTAGATAATTGTACTAACTGTGTCCAGGTTATAGAAAATTAGCAAAGAATAAAGGATATAGGGATGCTGAAATAGGAAAAATAAACTCTTAAAAGCCTAGAATATTTCTGGTTCACCTATTTTTATTTTGGATCAGATTACAGAAATAAGACCTAAAGTCATACAAATGTTAGAACCGAGATAAAGTTTATAAGATTTGACCTTAAGTTTGTTGACCTGTTGTAAAAAAAATCAACTTAAATTCAATTTCATAACAGGTCAGACTGAGCTTGTAAAAAAAAATCCCTGGGAAGCCAAAGGTGAACTGGCTTTGGGAAAGCAAAGGCTCTTCAGGATCTCACCACACTCCCCTCAAGGTTTTTTCTTGTCCTATAAATTTATGTTTCATTCTTTTGTAACCTTTCCCCAATGCCCTTTCTTCTAAGTCAGACCTTTGTGCCAGCTCACCAGAGAGCAGCTGTGTGTTAGACCATAAAAAGCCAAAGTTGCTTATAGATAACCTGCTTTCTGGGCTTTAGTTTTCCAAAGGGAAACATATTGAAGGAAAGGAGATGTGGAGAGTATGTTTTGTATTGGGTAGGAAAAAGGAGGAGAGTCAAGATGGGCCAAGAGAACAAGAGGCAGAGTGGCAGATCTATCTGAATGAAGCAAGACCCATTTGGGGAAGGGTTTAGGAACACACTAAGACAAGCTGGTCTTGGGGTCAGGCCACTCAGCATCAGCAAACCCACCAGTATTCAAACTTAGCATTGGAGCCACAGAGTTGCCTGCCTGCAAGGGTCCAAGTGGGCCTGGATGTTGCTGTCTAGTTCATTGAGGTATCCCTAGTGCCTAGAACAATGCACCACTAATAAGTTCTCACTATTTGTTGACTGGATGGATGGATGGATGGATGGATGGATGGATGGATGAAATCAGTGAAGAACATTATGAACTACAATGGTCTTTTTCATTTTTGAGGCACTATATAAGTTTCTTGAATTTTCATGGGATTCTAGGGATGACCAGACCTATTCTCCCTCAAAAAAAATTAATAGTGACATATTGCATTTCCTATCATCCTGGCAAGACAGAGGTTGAGTCAGATTTAATTTGATTTCTTTGACAGCTACGGTTTTGAAGTGGGATGTATACCCATGCAAAAATGTATCTGTGGGTTACTCAATTTTACCTGGTGTCCAGGAGAAAGTAAGAGATGTAAGGGCTCTCTGCAGGGAAAGTCCCCAGAGCCCCTTGACCTCCCTGGGAAGCCAGTTCCAGAATTTTTATTTGCATGATATTTAGGAATCTTAGGGTTGACCAATCTAGTTAGAGAAAGAGGTGAGATGAATCTTGAAGCTGCATTTGCATAGCTTTTCTCAGAAGATTAGGAAGCATCTATCAGGCATATAAAAGATATAACAATGGGTTTCATGGAAATAGGGAAGGGAAGCGAAGCTCTCTGAAGCCCCCTTGGTGCTGTTGGTGCTCTGTCCTACATCAAGGCAAGGTGCACACACATTCTCAAACACATAGTCCCACTCACACACCCACCCATCTCTGCCATACAATGGAGCATAAATACCTTTATCCTGACTCTTTTTTATGCTACTATATTAATAAAACTCTACTGAGTTAAGGCAGTGTAAATTAGTTTAAGCCTACCTTAAAGATCTTTTACCAGGTCTCAGCCATGGTGGGATGGAGAGAAAAATAGAGTCCCTAGAATATCTACAAATGACCATTTCTCAAATATTTGAAGTGTGTTATTCTATTCAATTTATGGGGGGAAATGGGGGGCGCCTGTGTGGCTCAGATGGTTAAGAGTCTGCATTAGGCTCAGGTCATGATCTCCAGGTCCTGGATTCAAGCCCCACATCAGGCTCCCAGCTCATTGGGAGTCTGCTTCTCCCTCTCCGTCTGCCTCTCCCCCTGCTTGTGCTCTCTCTCTCTCTCTCTCAAATGAATAAAATAAAATCTTTTAAAAAATTTATGAAAAAATATCTTTCTGCCATTTACAAAGCATTTTTAGTGATAGGTTGCTCAAGTCATTGTCTTAATGGCAATTCTCAACTTGGAAAAAGTAAATGAGTTTTCACTGATTTAATATGTTAAAATTAGTCCATAGAATAGTAAGTGAAGGATTGAGAGTCAGTGGGATCTTGAGTCAAATATGGTTATCTTCAATTTATATTGTGATGTCAAATTTCTCAAGTATTTATTAGAAACCATGTTTCTACATATTCATGTCATGAAATCCACACATTAACACACGTGGATACTGACTAATTCAAGAAACCCAAAACCACTGCAGGTATTTATGTTGGGCTCTTTAGTAATCTTTTTTTAAAATTATGATTTCAAAATAGGATAGGGTAGCATGAGATAAAGTGAAGTTTGCTGCACCACAATTTCATAATCTTTTCTGATCTGTGGCTCTCTTTCCTATTAGGCAGTAATTATGAGATGACAATTCATTGGCATACAAGTGTACAAGCAACAAAAGGATAGATTATGTATACTCGGGTTCAAAACCTAGAGGAAATCCAAAGCTGGAATATAAAACCAGTCTTTAAAATATCAGGAACAACAATTCAAAAGGAACATGCAATGGTATATGCTCAAAATGTGTAGCCAAATTTAGCTAATAGGTCATATATATTTTTCTTTTTTATGATGTTTTGTTTTTATAAAAGGAAATCTGGAAATACATAACAACAGGAAGTAAAAGAGAGAAAGAAGGATGTTCATAGCCCTATTAACCTAAGCACAACCAAAATTAATATTTTGATTAATTTTCTTTGCCTTTATGTTCAAAAAATTTAATAAATATGGTACTTTATGTTACATCTTGTTTTTTTAATTTTCTATAATATTATAAGTATTTTTCACATTATTTATGCCTTCCTACTTATTTATTTATTTATTTATTTATTTATTTATTTATTTATTTATTTTTAAGTAGGCTCCATGCCCAGTGTGGAGCCCAATGAGGGGCTTGAACTCACGCCCTGAGATCAAGACCTGAGCTGAGATCAAGAGTCAGACACTTAACTGACTGAGCCACCCAGGCACCCTTTTCATCACTTTTTATATGGTTGAATAATATTCTGTTTAGTTGATAGATCATAGATTCTATGATCTAAAAACAACTTCAAATCTTCAACATTCCATAAGCATTATGAAATTAAGTTATATATATTTCCTGTTGAGATTATATTCTCCCTCTCTTGTTATTGGTATTAAGAATGGGATTTTGTACTGTATGATTGTCTACATTTCTATTTTCTCATTTGTAAAATGTGAAGGGAAGGATGTGTCTCCTGAGATAAGAGCTTAACAACCCTTAGCGCATAATAGCATTTCACTAAAGATTGTAGAATAAATAATTGAATGAATGAATGATAACAGGAAATTCCTAGTGGGTTTAATCATTTGAATTAGGAGAGTAGGGGAGGAACAGCATATCAATACACTTCCATTATTTCCATCTTGACTTTGTCCCATCCCTAACTCCATCCCATCACTTATCTCCAGCCATCTCTGTATTCACTTCTGCCTCATAGTTTCACTTTGGATTTTAGGTATATCCAAGAAGGTCACTGCAGAGCAGCACATGCTCAGAAATGATGAAGTGAAATGAATGTTGTCCATCCCCTTAAATGAACCAGATCATGTTTCTTCTCTTTCTCCTACCTGAAATCTAAATTCTATGGTTATCTTGTTGCCGGGAACATGTACAGGTTTCCACTGGTGGTTTTGTGCTTCAAAAACTAAGATATCAAAGATTTCCCTGATGCGGGCTGCATTTCTTTCAGCTAGGAGTGGGAGACAGCTGATCTGAGATACTATTCTAAGTTCATAACAAATATTTTATTAGTTGCAATTTTCCCCCTTCTTACATGGTTAAGTTATGGCTCAGAGTCCCCAGCTTCCTATTATAAGAGTCAGGTATATCATAATAAGTTCCTGTATATAAAATGTGCCTTTATCTCTACTACTGCTTTATCACTTCTAGGAAATACATGGGAGGAATTTGGGCAATCCTTCAAGATGAATTTCCTTATTAGAGTGTGGTTATAAAATGCAATCAGTTAGCAGATTCTGCTGTCATCCAGCCATTAAAATGTGATGCCTGAGGCTTTTAGCTTTGCTCATTATCATCTTTTGATTCCTTTGTAAATACAGTTTGCCATTTGAACTGCTTTGCTAATTATTGGCAACCATGTTCCATTCCGGCAAACGGGTGAAATATCGAACTTCACTGAGATGGAAGAAGAGTAAATTTGAGCCATCAGAATCAGCATAAAATGGGCGGGAAAGATGACTCAGTGGGCCAATTCCACTACATAGACTGTACAGACTGACAGACACTATTCCTATCCCTCCATACAGACCAATGGTTCTAGAACCAACTGTCACAGAATCACAGAGTGTTTTTAATAATATACATTCTGAATCTCCAACACTGACATATTGAGTCAGAATTTTTTTCATAAACACAAAAGTTGAAGAGTCATTAGTAAAGGGTTATAAATTTACAGGCTCTAAAACTTAAAATAAAACAAAACAAAACCCCACAAAACAAAACCTGGGCCAAAGATCTCTGGGGTTTTGACCTAATTTTGTGATTAAAGACGTTTGAGGATCAAAAAGATATTTTTAGAGTCAATTTATCATTGACACATTGATGATTTTACCAACCTAGAAGGCAATTCATTATGCCATCCAACTGATATAAATATTAATGGAATTTATGCACAAACATAAAAAATAGTAAAATTATATTCAAATAACCAAGAGAAGGAAAATGTAATGTATTTCCTCCTACAACATATTTTCATGCTGTGTGACCTCAGCTGGGACCTCACAGCAGCTCAGAAATATCTTCAGTCATCTAAAGGATTACCCACCACTTCTCCACAGCTGTTCTCTCCTCTATCTTTCTGAGGATCTGTTTCTCTCTTCTATGTGCCTGTGAAGACGGAGCCTGTACCACATGAGTGCTTCCAACTTCCTTCTCCATCTCCACATTTCCCTACATCATTGTATTGTCTCTGCACCTTATGTGCATGAAAAAGAAGCTCCTAAGGGTAATCCTGCGAAAATCCCAGAACTTTAAGTTCTTTGTGACTTCAGTGAGATACTGACATATAGATTCCAGGAGGAAGAATGATTCCTGCTGCCCACGGGCAGATGGAGGCAAGACACAGATGATAGAGAGCACTGGGAATGAATGACTGTTGGGTGTGAGGGTTGAGAGATTGAAGGAGTACAGCTGGAGGGCCAGGTGTAGATGACAGGATACCTAGAAACAAGGATCAATCTCAGGATGGAGGAGGTTAGGGTTTGGGAGACCAAGAGAGGCCTCAAACCTGAAGCCATGGAATGAGAACAGAGCTGCAGTGGCTGGATTTATAGCCAAGTGGAAAGACATTAAAAATCAAGGATGGGAATGGATTTCGTCAGAGCAGCCACAGGGATCAAAGATCCTAAGTATAAATTGTGCTGAAAGCTTTTTTTTTGTCGTTAGTGACCCAGAGGTTTTTGCTTCGCCCTTTTTGATTTTTAAAAGTTCCCATCCTTATTCCTAATGTGGCTGAGAAGTTACTTAAGTCCTACAAAATCTTTTATCTAAACCTTGAGCTCATCCCCTCCTGTCACTCCCAGGATGCTACATCATGTATATTGCAAATGTGAAGAGGATCCTGGTATAGAGGATATCTTCCTTTTCTCTTCTTGATACTGCCTCCTAACTTTTCCTTGCAGGATCCGCAGCCTCTGTCAGTGTCGTTTGAACAAAACTGACTTCAGCTTCTGGCTTCCGGGACGAGCACATCACTCATCTAGCTAATCAGAGTACCGCATCCCTCTGGTCCAGTGATTGGTTCAAGGATGGTACATGAGCCAAGTTGTGCCAGAGAGGATGAGTTTCTGCCTCAGGACTTTTTTGAAGCCATATAAGTAGAGTTGAGATATAGGGAGAGAGAAGCAAGATTCAAATGACAATGTTTGAGCCCTACCCCTAGTTCTGCCTGAAAAAAAAAAAAAAAGCCCTGTGTTTTCTATTACATGAGCTAATAATTTCTCTTTTGTTCAAGCAACCTTTCGTTAGATTGATTAAACTTGAAATAGAAAGTTCTGACTAACAGAAATTAAAATGTGGTACAATTCTAGTAAACAATCCTGTGTCTTCAGGGGCTGTACGCAGTCGCAGCCACTCCAGATAATACTGTGTTTCTGTGATTATTCAGGATTATATAGTGTTCAACCCTCTGTCATTCAGCCTGCTCTCTTTTGGATTAGAATGTTTCTTCTTTCCTCTGGTTGATATGCAACATCTGCATATGTGTTTTGATGCTATTCTATTCATGGGAGATAGCCCAAACTATATGCTCATTCAGTGAACTTTTTATTAATGCCCAATGTCTCCTTGTGGAATCATTCTTCTTTCATTCTTAGCCCAGTTGGTTTGGGTGGTGTTGACTATACCCCAAGCTCCCAAGTCATGTGTGTGGGGCACATGACTCAGACTAAGTCTGTTAGAAATGTCCTTGGGACTTTTACTGGAATTATCTGGAGAAAGGATCACTCTATTTTCTGAAATTGTTAATTGTAAGTATATGTAAGTCTAAAGCTGCCAGTGGATATTTTGGGGTCACCCAATGCCTATATGAGATTGAGGCCATCACAGAGAAAAGCAGAACTTAGACATAGAGAAAATGTAGTTTAATGAAGACATCTTTGAACTTGAATTTATCAGTGCCTAAAGTCATCGTTGCTTAGACTTTCCAGTCACAGGAGCCAATCAATTCCCCTTTCTTTGCCTTAAACTGGTTTAGGTGGAATTTTTTTTTTTAAGATTATTTATTTATTTATTCGACCGGATAGAGACAGCCAGTGAGAGAGGGAACACAAGCAAGGGGAGTGGGAGAGGAAGAAGCAGGCTCATAGTGGAGGAGCCTGATGTGGGGCTCGATCCCATAACGCCGGGATCACGCCCTGAGCCGAAGGCAGACGCTTAACCGCTGTGCCACCCAGGCGCCCCGAATTTTTGACACATGGAACCAAAGTCCTGACTATACATTGGTACTACCAAGATGTCAATGCTTAGGGGTTAGTGTCAGCTGTCACAAAATTCCAAAAATTCACGAGAAAAGGTGAGTCTTCTGAATCCCATGTCTCAGAATTTGCTGAGAAGAGATTAGTGACTGGCTGACTTCTCTGAAAATATCCTTGGTTGTCATGGTGATGGAAGGGCACAGATACTAAGAGAGGATTCTGAAATACTGTCATATAAAATCTGAACTGGGTAGGAGACATGTCTCACTCAGCTCTGAGAGTCCTGTGAACATCACGGCATTGATAGACCCTCTGAAGACTGAGATACACTGGTCTTGGCTTCTTTCTGTTGCTCAAGAAATCAAAAAGGGACAGCACTCTCATAAAGGGGTGGCAGGCAAATGTGGTCTTGTGTCTTTGCTCTTACTCAGAGCTGGATGTCAATTATTGTATTGCCTCAACCCTTCAGATTGCCACACTTACTCTTCAGGGGTTTTTCCCTCCACTTTGTAACCACAAAAAGCATAATACATAAGCAATAAGATGAGGCTATTAAGGTTTTCTCTTTCCAAAGACTCTCCATAGCTAGACGCAGAACTCTTATTTAAAAGACCAAATATATAAATAAATAAATAACCAAAAGACAGATACAGATTTATTCCCACTTTTCAAAAATTTTCCAGTAATGATACCCTGAACTGAGTATGAAATGTCATTTGTGAAAATTCTGGGTTTCTATAGGGTTTAGATGTTGCTACATTTCTTAGAACAACCTGACAGCTTATCTTTTTCATATAAGATGACATGTAAGATGGTATAGTTCATTGATAAGCACTGACCCAAATGATGGTATTTGTAATGAATTTGAAATATCATACACTTGGGGATAAATTTTATGAGAGTAAGATTTAGGGGTACATTTTCATCATCCTTTTTTAATTGATACTTTTAAAAAACCCCACTTTATCTTTTATAAGACAGCAGTTATGCTAGTAGTTAAGTGATAAGTCCTTGCCCTCGTTCTACCACTGGGTAAATCTGGACCAGGGACTTTACCTGTCTGAGCCAGCGTTTTCATATATAAAATGCAGGAGTTAGACAAGATGAAAATATGGGTCCTTTCCCCACACACTTTTTGAATCTACACTTTTATGTAACATAAGCAATACTTACAAATAGGAATTAACAGATGATTAATAAAAAACTTCCATATGCCATAGCGACAGGAATTCATTTCTAAAACTAGAAGGCAATCAAATTATTAAAGCAATTATTTAACTACAGGAAAAATGTGAGAGCAAGTCTAAATTTACTTGGCTGGATGTTATATAAGCCACTTCTGTGCAATGTTTTAATTCCTGGACTTGACAACTGTGCAGAGGAATTGATTTATTGGCCATGTTTCATCACATAAAGACTAACACAGACCTCTGTTGGAGTGCGCATGGAGATGTACTGCCCAGATCCCCCTGAAAGGAAGGCCTTGCTGCCCTTCCCTCATGGCTGAGGGGATAAGATGAGCAGACAGCCAAGGCTGCCAGCTCCTTCAAGAACAGTCATAGCTACATGGAGATCCCTCACCAGGACCACACTCTTTCTGGGGGCAGTCTGCATTCCCTGACCAAGTGGGCACACGAAGACTCCGTGTAGGACCCTCCACAGGCACAGCTTATCCTAGGCCACCCCGCTGGCTTGGCCAAGGCTTTTTCCAGCCCACATCACAGTTTGACTTCTCCCTCTACCAGCACTGCTTCCCTTCACTGGTGTTGAGCCCTTATAAATATGTTGCTCCCCAAGCTCCATCTTAGCATCTGATTCCAGGGAACCTAGCCTTGGACACCTTTAACTAGAAATCATAAATTCAGGGGCCCCTGGTTGGCTTAGTAGGTGGAGTGTGGAACTCTTGATCTCAGGGTTGTATGTTCAAGCCCCATGTTGAGTGTAGACATACTTAAAAATAAAATCTTTTAAAAAAAGAAATAATAAATTCATATATTTATCTTTTTTGTCATGTGGACGATATGAGGGGATTAATGTCCATTTCAAATGGTCATTTCTAGATAGTGAGATTTTTAATTATTTATTTATTTTTAAAGATTTTATTTTTAAGTAATCTCTGCACCCAACATGGGGCTCGAACTAACAACTCGGAGATCAAGAGTCACATGCTCTACTAACTGAGCCAGCCAGGTGCCCCAACAACTAGACAGATTTTTCTTTTTTAACTTTTGTTTTGTGCTTGTCCAATTTGTAGTTGTCAATTGTTCCAAAATAATGAACAACCATAATGTTTACCAAAAGCTGAAATCATTATAAAACAAGAATACTAAACGAGTATAGTGTAGATAATACAAGGGAGACAAGGGAGGTAAGGGATGAATATATACGAAGAGAATTAGCAACAGATTTGAAATCAGAATTAATCTGTGTTTATTTCTTACTGTTATAACAACTGGAAAATTCAATGTTATTGTACATTCTTCCCAATATTTTTATCTCATGTTAGTTTCCTTATAGAAATGAATACTAAAGGGGCTTTGAAAAATTGTGGATACTGAAACAATTTACCAAGGTGTGAGATAATCATACACACAGTGCTGTTATGGATTTTTAAATTTTATTTTATTTTATTTTTTAAGATTTTTATTTATTTATTTGTCAGAGAGAGAGAGCACAAGCAGGGGGACTGGTAGGCAGAGGGAGAAGCAGGCTCCCTGCTGAGCAAGGAGCCTGATTCCGGACTCCATCCTAGGACCCTGGGATCACGGCCTGAGTCAAAGGCAAGATGCTTAACTGACTGAGCCACCCAGACATCCCTAAATTTAATTTTTATTTTTTTAAAGATTTATTTATTTGAGAGAGAGAGAGCTCAAGTGAGAGGGTCAGGGGGAGAGGGAGAGAGAATCTCAAGCAGACTCTTCACTCTGGGCACAGAGCCTGACACAGGGCTCGATCCCACAACCGTGAGATCACAACCCGAGCCAAACTAAAAGTGGGGTACGCAACTAACTATGCCACTCAGGCCCCCTGGATTTTTAAATTTTGAAGTTTGACAAAGTATATCTTCTTTCTTCTATTTATAAATTGAATTTTGCTCATGCTCTGAGAGGGCTCAGGTTGATAAATACACACATTCTACCCGGTGTGCTTGGGAGTATCTGTCTGAACGGGCAATACGTTCAGACTCTACACATCTCCACATAGAATGGAAATAAGTTGAACAGAAATAGGTATGGGAATTATACAATGTGAAAGTCTTCCTCAGACAAATCTCAGAATCATAGGTGATAACTAATGGTGAGAGGGACCTCATGGCCATGATCATTGTTTCCATAACATTCTGGATTTCCAGAATTTTACTCAGTTGCTATAGTTTCAGTCCCACCAGGACATTCTCAGGGTGACACCTTCTGAGTGCTTTCTTCACTGCTAAACTGAACATTGCCATTGGCAATAAAATCCTTTGGTCTTAGGCAAGCATAAGAAATAAAAATATCTCAATTCTATCCCGAGAGTGTTACTATTTTCCATCTATGGTATCTACTTATTAATAGAAAAAACAACATCTTTGTTTTCCAGGTTTTCTATGAGATCGAGCTCCAGCAATAGTTTAATAAGGGACCACCATACAAACTTTCTCTCTACCTCCACAAACACAATTACCAATACAACCTTTTTCTCTGTCTCTCTCTCCAGAATGTCAAGATCCCTTACGATGAAAACTTCTGTTAAAACAGACACACATACACATACACACACATTTCTTTGAAACAACATTTGATAAATGGACATTCCCACTGCAAAAAAGAACACAAACATTTTTCGTATTCATTGTTATGGGGCTTTTAGATGCTTGTTAGAAATAGACCAAGTTAGATGCTAAAGAAGATGAAACAAAACTGAATGAAGTGGATGGGCTCAGAGCAGGCATCCGTGGTGGGAAACTGTTTCCCCAAAGGCAGGATTCGTTAATGTCTCGCCATAGCCGCATTTACCAGGCGCAGCATATATGGAATGGCTTCCCATCCTTACAAGAGTCAGAGTCAAGATGTACCCTGTGGGGAAGAATAGAATAGCTCCAAGAAGTGGTATTCCAGAGCGCTAAATCGTATTTGAGATTTCAATTAAGAGTCCCTATCCACAGGTGGATTTTTTCCAAGCGCTGCCCTTTGGGCCTTGCTTTTCACTAGCCAGGAAAACGACCAGCCATCTATAGGGCTTTGTTTGCCGGGTGTGTTGTGAGACAATGGAAGCATGAATAGCAAACTCAGCTGGTGCCAGAGCTCTGTCACACAAGCCTGGCATCTGGGAGTCTGGTGTTTTTACTCATAGCAGCTGTGCGAGTTTGGAAAGACGTTCCAGTTTGAAGATCCATTAACCCCTGCTAAGGGCCACATTAGAGTACGAACATTTTTTAAGGGATAAATAAGTGTTGAATCCTGTTGAACCCAAGCCCAGACTGTGCTAAAAAAGAATTGTGCTAAATAATCTTCGAAGTCACACAGACTCCTGTGCTTCGAAGCTCACATTTTGAGAGGTGTTGGCAGTTATCTTGATAATGTAGTTAGAATGGTTTTTTAATGCTGTGCTTTGTTCTGTGAAATATTTGGGGAAGACATTTAAATAAAGCCCTTCACTTAGTGTGGGCCTGATCCTTATATGAAGGAGTAAATAGTTCAATAGTTCCCATGAACTATGATATGGAGCCTGTGCCTCACCCCTGCAGTCAACAAATAGTCATTGGGCACCTACCATGCCAAGCACACTATTAGGTACCTCCGTCTGGGCAGGACCCAAAACAAAATCCCTGCTACCATATCGTTGCACAGGAGAAGTGTCACTCCCACACTACCTATAAGCCAGGGATGTATGAAAAATAAGAACTGAGACTCTTCAAATGTCACGTAAGCCCTTCAATTGGACCCAGTGTAGTATTTCATTTTTCTTCAATTATTCCAGTGAAACTAGACATTTCATCACAGAAAGTAAATTTCTCATTTTTTTTCTGTTGAATTTTTTTAAAGATTTTTTTAAAAATTTATTCATTTGAGACAGAGAGAGAGCGAGCATGAGCAAGGGAGAGAGGCAGAGGGAGAGGGAGAAGCAGACTCCTCAGTGAGCTGGGAGCCTGGGATCATGACCTGAGCTAAAGGCAGATGCTTAACCCACTGAGCCACCCAGGCACCTCTTTCTGTTGAATTTTTGTATCTGCTTCATGTTATTTCTAGAACATTGTCATCCCCATCTTTAAATTTTTAAGATCTACTCATCCATCAAGGTCCTACTCAATACTCCCTACTGTATGTCCACCATCCAGATCCCTGAGGCTAATGTGTGTTCTTCTTCTGAGACCTTATAGCCACTTGTTTAGACATCTTCTAAGTAAGTTACGTTTGTTTATATATGGCCTATCACTCCTCTCTCCTTCCTATCCTCCCAAATATCCAACAGCCCCCCTGTACACATGATCTTTGAGACTTAATAGGGGCATCCCCCCCTTTTTTTTTTAGGTATATCACTATGTTTACCTATCAGTCTAGATTCCAGACTACCTAATTATTCCACATAATTTTAATTAGATTGACATTTTGTGCCATGGTCTGAGCAAGATTCAGGATCATTTATAACGATTCTTTACATTATCAATCAGGATCAGTCAGGAAAACAGAGCCCGCATCAGATAGTTTAATAGTGCTGGGAGAGCTCAAAGATCTGTAGGAGATAGGGAGACAAGCCAGAAAATATCAATAACAAGAAACTCATGGGAGGAGGTAGGTTAACAAAGCCCAAGAGCCGATGTCTTTTCATGAGAACCACACCTTGACTGAGCCTCTCCTAGAGGAGCTAGGACTCCAGAGGAAGCAGCTGTCTGGCGGTGTTAGACATGCGGAGAAGATGCAGTTATTGCTGGAGACTCTACCTGAACTAGAGAGGAAAGGGAGAAAATACCCTGGCTTCTTTGCCCCATACTCCAGTCTCTAGCCAATGCCTCCCATTGGTTGAAAGCGGCCAGAAACAGTTGGAAAGCGAGTTCAAGAAATACAGTTGGCAGAGTTCAGTTACCTGCAATACAGAGCAAAGCAAAAGAATGGTGGATAATGCATCGGGGAACAGTCAAATTATCAGCACAATCTACTTAATCAAAAATGTACTGCATAAGCTACCTTCAAGTGGTAGCTAATCGTTTACCAATATTTGATCTCCAATTAGAAGCTCAAATTGATTGTAAGACCTTCTGAACATGGGCCACTTGTTTTTTTTAAGTTTTATCTTTATTTAAGTAATCTCTATGCCAAACATGGGGCTTGAACTCACGACCCCGAGATCAAGAGTCACGAACCCTCCAACTGAGTCAGCCAGGTACCCCAAACATGGACTGCTTTTGAGCTCTTTGTGAGCTAAACTAGTCTCAAAACATCATGCACTATAGTGTTGGTTATTTCTACTATTCTTAGTCTTCTTTTTCAAGATTTTCTATGATTTGATTTGTACTCTCCTCTAGTTGTTTTCTTGTCTTGGGTTACTTGCTCTGGCAGCACATACAAGTGTCTCTTACTTTGGGCTGATTTCAGTTTTCTTTCTCATTTCCCTATCAAACTCCATCTGAGTGCCCTTGATAATCTACTTTGTAGAAAAACATAAATAGCTAAAGTTGGTAGTGAGCCTCCTTGATGGTCCCCAATGATTCTCACCTCCTGGGATTCACACTTTTGTGTAGTCCTTCTTTGATTCAAACCTCAAAGTGGAAGTGATTGTGTCTGTGTGTGGGGGGGGGTGTGTGTGTGTGAATTCCAAGGTTAGGTCATAAATGGTAATACAACTTCACCATGATCTCTTGGATTGCTTGCCAACTTGTCAAAACTGTCAAAACACTCAAGCAGCCCCATGGCCCATATGGAGAGAGGCTGAGGCCAATGGCCAGTACCAACTTGCCAGCCATGGAACGAGTCACCTTGACAGTAAATCCTCCAGGCCCAGTCATGCCTTTAGGTGACTAAAGAAGCGCCAGCAGAAATCTGATTGCGATCATGAGAAATCATAAGCAAGAGATACCTGGCTGAGCCCTTTCCAAGTTCCTGATCCTGAGATTTTATAAGCATACTACAGTTTGGGGATAAGTTGTTATGCAGGATTAGGTAATTGGTGACAGTTGTTATTTTCATGATAGTTCTTCAAAGGGGTGTTTGCAAAGTTGATGCTTTAATAATGCTGATATCCTCTGTCTCAAAGTACTTTGCAAATTGCACACAAAATGTCTTTCAAATAAATCATATTCTTTCTTAATAAACTTGGGAGTTAAGTGTGCCAAGCCTTTTTATTTTTTTAAATTAATTTTATGTTACATTTGAGGAAATTGACACTCAGGGTTTCAACAACTTGCTCAAGTTCCTTCAACTGGTTAGTAGTGGATCTGGGATCCAAGTCTATGTCTTCCAATCCAATCCCTTCTGTGTATATTGCTGGGGATTTTCAGCACTATGGTGAGGCCAAAATATAGACTTGGGGCTGGGACTTGCTGCTGATCCTGAAATTTAGAATGTGTGCATCACTGCTCTTGTTCATTCCCTTGTCTATTAATACTTTCCAGGCCCCCAAATCTAAGCATCCTGAAAATCTGGTTGCAGCTTTTTCTTTCCAAGGATTTGGTCAAGATTATAGACACATGTGCTTGGAACGTCCAGACTCTGTGTTACAATATGTTTCTTATTTATGATTTTACTGAAGACTTCTAATATCTAGAACAGTCCCACAGACTCCAAGACACTTAACACCAAGGCCTGTTTGATAATAAAAACATTCTTTTCCTCTGACAGGCCAAAGTAAATGTGTAGATCAAGGTTTTTTGCTGGCTATTCATTTATTTCATAAAAGTGAAAATTTACAATCCTCGAAATACATTTTTATGTTCTTTATCACTATCCAACATTAAATAACTCATGTCCTGATCTGTTCCACGTTGGGCACTTGGGTCACAAGTAGATTCCCCATTAGATTATGAAGTTTGATGTGAATGGCACACTTCTCCTCCACTGCGTCTTCTCCCAGGGCCCTGAACCCTTTAAATTAGAACAAATCACATTCAAATAAATATTAAGAATAGCATTCATAAGGAAAAGGCAGGAAATGATAGCTTCAAAGCATTCTTAAAAGAGCAAGGCTTGACCCAACCTCTTTGCTTGGAAGGTTCACTCTTGTTACTTTGCCTAGAACAGTGATTAACCACATTAGCTTCATATTAGCATCACGTGGGGAAGTGGTGCCAAGCAATATCCTGGGTCCTACCTCAATTCAATTCAATTAATTCAGAATCTTTGGGATGGAGCTCAGGCATTAGCATTTTTGACCAGTTCTCCAGGTATTTCCAACTACAGCCAAGTAAGGACCACCAGCTGTAGTATGGGTTGAGGGCTGACTGAAGACAAGAGAACCTTCTGATTTTCTCCTACCAGCTTGCTTTTGGCAAGAGGCCCCGGAGCTGAAAATGATCAGGTCAGTTTTCTAGGTGTGCTTCATGGTAGAGCCAGGACTGAGCAAGTCACCAGAGGTTTGTGTTTTCTACCTTGTGCTGACAGAGCTTGATCTTAAATTTCTGAACAGCGTACAAACCTTAATGTCTCTCTTTGCTTTCATTTACCTCCAGCTCTTGTGAGTCAAGTTACTGAGAGGACACAGTGTATCTTATTTAATAAGCTGAGGACAATGACAATAATAGCCCTAGCCTGTGTTAGTTGTAGCTTTTAGAAGTAATTATATTAAATGCTGCCCGTGTTTTAATAATAGGCAGGAAAACATTGTAAACAAAGTTCATTGTTGCTTTAAAATGGCTCCCAAGTGCACACTCTTGCTCCATCCTACTTACTTAATCCTCGCAGACACTTCCATGCCCGTATAGCTCACTTCTTATAAAAACTCCACATTCTCATAAAAAGTTTTCTCTCCCGTGAGAAGGGCTTCAAGGCCTTTTTCTATTGTCGCATATGTCATCAAAGGGTTCATAGATATGTCATCATCCCATTTGACTTTAAGCTCTGAACATAGCAATCTGGTTTTCATCTCTTTGTATTCAAGTGACTATACAGTAATCTGCCCATAATGGATGTTTAACAGGTGCATAAAATAAATGCATGCAAATGTCCTCTGCCTAATTTCCTCCTGTAGATGAGCAATTTTTCTCCGTTAGAACAAAGAAAAGTCTGGTGATAGAATGGCAAGACTATGTAACAGATCCTTTTCTGCATTGTGTCATTTTCCAGAATTTAGGAGTAATGGACAGTATAAATCCTTGGACACTAAAATTACATAAGTTTCAGCTTCTAAATAAGCCAAAAGCATAAGAATGACAGAACTTTAAATGGAGCTGCCTTGGAAGTGGTATATTGAAATGGAGAGCAGAGCTAGTTAACCTTGGTTTGTATGCTGGATTCCTTCGGCTAATTTAATATTTTTTAGTGTCTCTACTCATTTTGTTTTCCAAATCAGGTACACTGGAGACACATTAAAGTTGGAAGTTTAAGTGGTAAATACTTTTTTTTTTAAGATTTTATTTACTTATTTGGCAGAGAGAGAGACAGCCAGCGAGAGAAGGAACACAAGCAGGGGAGTGGGAGAGGAAGAAGCAGGCTCCCAGCGGAGGAGCCTGATGTGGGGCTCAATCCCATAACACCGGGATCACGCCCTGAGCCGAAGGTAGACGCTTAACGACTGAGCCACTCAGGCGCCCCTAAGCGGTAAATACTTTTAAAGATGTCTGTTTCTGCTCTAAAAAATTACTTTAAAAATTTTAACATTCTGATCCACACAGGTTTTGGGATGTTCAGGATAAACACAAGTACTAACAGAGATCAAGTGGTGATTTATTATCTTATTTGTAGTTTCCCCTTAATATATTAAGTTGAACATCTCAGCAAATAATTATCAATTGCTTTATTTGCCGTGCCCACTGCAATCTTACTCTACCTGTTTAACAAACATAATAGAAAATTGATTTTTCTCTTTTATATGAAAAAAGGATCAATAAAGATTAAGTACAGGCTAAATAGATTGATTAATGGGATTCATTCAGAAAAAAATACTAGCTACCGAGAAAAGGAATATTATATAGAAAATTGTATAAGAAGATAGTGGTATCCCCAAATCTTCCCATAGTTTGACATTAATAGATATCGCTCTATGCTTGCATTCTCACTGAAAGAAAACAACAGATGAAAAAATAGCTATATGATTATGCATTATGGTTAATGGGTTTATTTCTGTGTGCCTACTTATAGAAAGCTTTTTTTTTTTCCACTGACAATCCTTTTAAACCAAATTCTTACAAAGAAATATACATATTTCTTTGCATTTGAAAAACCAGTAGAAAGAGGACTTGGCCTTGGAACTATGGTTCTAAGAAAAAGCCTTATACAATAATCAGTGGCTTTCTTGTGCCTAGTTAAAAATAACATGGGGTAGTTTTTGTTTTAAAGAGATAACACACATCCATTAAACAATTTTCTTTCATTTACTCACACAAATTTATTGAGCCCTTACTGAGCCAGGGACTGGAAACTGTGAAAATATAAATGTGGTTCCTACTCATACATATATGTTCTGTCTCAAGGAGACAGGAAATCGCAAGTAATCAAATGTGTCAGCGAGATAATATCACGTGGTGATAGGAGTCTGACTAAAATAAAGGCATGGAATGATGGGGAGAGGATGCTGCTTTGGATAAAACAGAGAGGAGGGTCCTTTTCAAGGAGGAGACATTTGGGCTGACCCTGGAATGTTGAGAAGGAGCTGACCACGCCCAGCTACAAGAGAACTTGCTTCAAGCTGGGGAACAGCGAGTAGCAGGGCCAACAGGGAGCTGGCTGGTTCACCGCACAAAGGATTGTGTATGATGTCTGTTTGAATTCCATTTTGAATTAAAAGGAAATGACTGCTATAATCATCAAAGCATGACTTACCTACCAGGCCAGTCGGTACCTCTCCGAGATCAGCGATAATTTGCATTTAATTGACCACTTTCATTTTCATACCCTTTCCTTCTGCAGACGATTTGCAATTTTGTGTCCGGGAAAATCTCCCTGTCAAATGTAGTGTACAGATGAGAGGAAGCTTCTGATTTATCATTCAAGTCATTCAGGGCCCAAATCACAATCTTTTTTTTACCCCCCCAGTAAAAGAATATAACCAGTTCTCTTCACTGGCTGAGGGCTTTTCAGGACTCGTCCATCTTACAATTGCCCATTTCAACAAGATCTGGCCGCGCACCATCTGTGGCGCGCATTTTCTCGGGAAAACAATGCCAACTCCGCAACATCGAACAACATAGCCGTGACAGTCACGGGGAGGGGACCATACCCCCAACAATTGCTAAGAGATACTTCGTGCTGCTGTTAGAATTTTTCTTGAGAAAGATCACTTTCTAACATTAAAGCCGGAAACCAGAACACATTAACAAGAATGAGAGACTCATTTGTTTTTAGTTAAAAATAAGATGAGAATGTGTTTCCGAAGGGCTGAAAATCTAAATTAGAAGGGGAAGACGCAAATAACAACAAAAACCTGCCTTCAAAAATTTTAGGCAAGCTGTCTCAGCAGGAAAAAGGAAAACAACAAAGAATGAAGAATCAAAGTTTTAATGCAGTTTCTGCTGTTAACTCATTAATGTTTGTGCTTCTCATTCGACAGCGTTATGAATGCTGCATATTGTAACATATTTCCCACAACATAGGTGTGTTGTGACACATAAATAATGAAAAGTAAAATGTTATCGAGCTACTTCCTAAAACATGAGAGCATCTGCATTTACACCTCGATAACTCTGAATAGTTCAATTAATGAAAAGTAATGAAGAGATATCTGTAAAGACATAGATTTATTACTTTCAAGGGCACATTCTCACTTAATGTATTGAATAACAAAGTTCTGCCAAGCAGAGGTTATACAAGGGCCTATAATTTAGGAGTGTTTGTAATTAAGAGTATTGATTATGTGAAAAGTATCAGAGCGCTTATAAAAATTTAATCTTCTTAAATACATAAAATATTTCCTTTATCATCTTTTGCATTTGGGTACGTTTCGCATCCTATAAAGTCTAATGCCCATATTCCATAATTTTGAATCTCGCCAATATGACGTTCTCAGCACCAATATCTTGAGTGGCCTTATTTCCAGAACTAAAATTAGGACAAATATAAGAGTAAGAAATATTGGAATTTTGAGGACTTTGAAAATAATTTTTAAGGAGAATAGGCCTGCCTAGTGATCAGGACTAGTCATCAAACCCTAGGACATGTGACAGCCACACATATATTTTAGTGTTTAGGACTTTGACCTGCACATTGAAGCTTCGGTCAGGTTGACCTATCCCTTCATAAGTTCCTCCTTTCTACTGCCTGGTCCGGCTCACTAACCTTCACCTTCAAACTCTTTTACCTGGTAAGTTTCTCCTCATTCTCTAAGTCCCAACTTAAACAGTAACAAATTACATATTTGTTAAAATTAGCTCCTGCCTATTGAATGACTACTAGGCGCCAGGTATCAGGCTAAGCACATTTCAAACATCATCTCATTTACTGTTTCCAATAAATCTGTGTGTTTCCCAGATAAGAAAATTCAATGAAGAGTTTATTTTCAATCCTTTACTGACCAAAACTTGTATAGAATATCACAAAATAAATAAAATATCATAAAAATAAATAACTAAAAACATGAAATGAAAAAGCTATACAAATGTCAATATATTATTAGATTGAGCAGACGTAAAATTGCCCTAGCAATCTGCTCTAAAAGTTTCTAATTCTCCGTTTCCGTACTTTCTCCTCGCTAACTGATAACACACACTTCTTGGACCAGCTCTGATGCAGACTGAACTTTCAACAACACTGTTCAGCAACTTGTTCCAAGTTGCAGATCAAGATTCTCTGGACTCCAGGGTTTTGTTCTGAACTTTGAAGCAAAAGACTTCCTTCCACACTTAGGAATCTGGACCGAACTGCCAATAGGCCCCAGAGAGAAATGCTTTTCTCAGACACAATTTCACACTAAGTCTTGCCTCATTTCCTGTCCCCAGTCTAACCTCTGTGTGCAGGACAGTGGGAACATTAATCAAGGAATTATTAAGGAAACTCCACCCACCAGGGTGTGGTCCTGTGACTCAGCAGATCAAGATTGTCCAGCGTCCCTGCAGTCGAGCGATTCAGTGTTAGATCAACCACAAGTGAAGCATCGGGTTTCCTGTCAGGGTGTCCCCCAGAGTGAGCCTTATGCCCGCGGGTGTTTCTAGCGCTCCTTGCGATCTCACAGATTTCCTGTAAACAGTTGCCTGAAGGAGAACACCCACAGCTTGCGGGGCCTGAGCAATCATCTCCAACACTGGGAAGTTTTTAAGAATTAACATTTCTCCCAGAGACAACCAAATCCACAGAGGCCACATTCTGCTAAAAGGTACTCAATTTCCATTTCCAAACAGAACAAATGACTTCTTAGACCTGAAACATCTGCATTTAAGCAATTTCCCTGTCTTTCTCCAGGAGAATGTGCGGGATCTAGTTTTACGATTTTATCCCTAAAAAGCCCATTGTGGTGTGTGGGGTTTTTCCCCCCAAAATAAATGGGTGGTCTGCCTCAAAAGTAAATACAAGTGTCCAAAATTTCGAAGACAAAAATATGTAACACTGTCTACTTTTTCTTCCCTAATCTCACTAACAGTTTTAAACAATTTTAAAGTCCTGTTTCAGCCAGGGTCATTTTAACTTGGAATTTAATAACAGAATCTGTTTATTTCGGAATTTAATAACTTGCTATAAATACCGATTGTTCCCTTTCCTTGAAACAGCCCAAACCTAAGATAAACATTAGGATGTAAATCGGATACATTTAACAGCGTAGTGGAGGATTCATTGTAATTCCCACAACTGAAGATTTTCACAGGAGAAAAGGTAGGTGAACAGATGCACCTAATTTGATGTGAGTTGCCTGACCCAGCACTTAATCCAGCCCTGAGCACTTGGACTGGAGGCTGCACTCACCTGTACAAGTCTGTCTTCTAGTAGGCAGATCTACATTTCAAGTAGAAGACCAGCACATGGCAGCAACCTCCGGAATCATGCTGTATTTGTAAACGGTGATGGAAGGAGAAGCTTCATTCTGAAGTTAGCTTCAAAAAAAACCCAATGCTGGTAACAAATTATGTTGGTGATCTCTATAACTGAGTAACGTTTTAAAATGAGGTACCATTTTCACTTATAGAGACCACCAACATAATTCTGGCATGTTCTAGAAAGTTCTTCATTGTTTTTTAATTTCGTATTCCATTACCTGAAATGAGGTTCAGGACATGCTAGCCCAAAACATGGCACCTCGGCATATTGAAGATTTTCAGCTAAAGTAGGTGGAGGAAACAGCAGAAGCAGGAAGGTCAGAATGAAACAGGTTGTAAAATTCTCATGTGAGAGGTGCTGTCCCTATCTCCCAAGGAAGGAACATCCTTATGAATGACAGAGGGACTCTGAGAAGAATCCAAACAGGCCTTGCTAAGTTTTCCCAGTTTACTATATCTACCTCATACTCTTTAATCTATATTTCTCCATGACTGTCCTCTCTTCATCAAACCTCACACAAAAATACTCAGGCCTCACTGCTTCTTCACGTCTTCATTTCCTATGAAGGCAACTGTGTCATGTAAAATTTGTATGAATTTGTATGCTTTTCTCTTGTTAATCTGTCTTCGTCAGTTTAATTTTCAGACCCAGCCAGGGACCCTAAGAAGGTCAAGGAAAATTTTTTTCCTCCCTACATTTGATTATGCCCAAAATGGTAGCCTCAACGTCTGCTTTTCTTTTTTTTCTCTCCAGACTACTACCTCATGAGACCTGAATAATTCCCTCTGTCCATTATCAGAGTCATCCCTCTGTTACCTGAAATGGATTTTCCAAGTTGAGGATTATCCATTCTTTTTGTATTTTTCTTCTGCATTGTGGCCTTTGTCACTTTAGAAATTCATTAATGCTTTTCAAAATCTACTGGGAAGTGGGGGGAAAATGAAATCAATTCTGTTGCTTATAAAGTTATGATGAAAACTAATGGCTAAAATAAGATTTTTCTGTGCAATGCCTCCACATCATTAGCGTGAGGAATCAAGAGCTATCTGAACACTGATAAGCAGCCCAGAAGGTTAGAATTATCCTGAGGCAATTTCCAATTTTCTGGTTCCTTTCTTCCTAAGCAATTCTCTGTTGATATGTTTATGTAGTTATTTATCTCCCATTTCCCCCTTCTGTCAACAATTCTTGTGGAGCAAAGATTTTTAATATTTCTTTTAAACTTTTTACCAAGACCTCCAAAAAATTGCATCTATCTCGTATCTGTTTGGACACTTTAGTTGTAAAAACCAAACACCGCTCGAGCTGATTAAGGTTCACAGGTTGATTTATTGAAAAGATATTGAAGTATTTCCCAAAATAAAAATAATTGAAACACACAGGATAACTCCGGGGTCACTGGGGGATAGGAGTGAAGCCCTTCCTGCGGCACCTCCCTCTTTTTGCTTTTTTCTGGATTTTGGCCTTGTTCTTTCAGGCTTTCTCCCTGGGGAAAAGACATAGTTGCAACAACTTTGGGGTCACATCCTTAAGGTTCTATGACCAGAGAGGAAAATAAACTTTTTTTTTTTTTAAAGATTTATTTGTTTATTTGAGAGCAAGAGTGCACAGGAGCACGGGAAGAGACAGGACAGTAGGAGAGGGAAAGAGAGACTCTCAAGCGGACCCCCTGCTGAGTGGGGAGCCCAGCATGGCTCTAGATCCCACGACCCTGAGATCATGACCTGAGCCAAAACCAAGAGTTGGACACTTAACCGACTGAGCCACCCAGGTGCCCCCAGAGAAGAAAAGAAACTTTTCCCATAAGATCCACTTAGAAAATCTTGGGAAGCACAAGCTTCAGGTTCAGGCCGCATTAGCTTCTCGTTTCTCGCCTTGTTACTAATCAGGTGTTATTGGGGCAGTTTCTTTTTATCCTTAATTATTGTTTTTTAAAATATTACTTTTGATCTCAATTTACCAACTGCTACCTTTTCTATCACAAATTAAGCAATGATAATTTTAACACTCACAGTAATTTTAATAGTACATTACATCTAACTTTAGCAGAATGCTTACTGTGTGCCCGGCTTTATGATAAGTGACATGTATATAAGCACTTTTAATCCTCAAACAACTGTGAGATCAGTTTTAGAGCAGAACTGGAAAGTAACCAGTTTCCATTGGTAATTGATCGTCAAACAATAGCTTTTACTACTAAAACCTGAAGTAATCATTGTTGAAGTCTCCAAGCTGAACCAATGAGACATGATTTTTATGTAGAGACTGTGCCAGGATTTTAGCTTTTGTCACATAATGCAGCAGGGGAAGACCTTTGGCTATGCACCAAATCTGATCTCCCTTTGTGGACTCCCGTGCAGCTAGACTACATTTCTAAGCGTCCTTGTTGTAAAGTGTAGTCAAGTGAGTTTTCACCCATGCTAAGGGATATGTGCATCTTCCAGACCCTACCTACACACCTCCCTCCGTGTGCTGCTGCAAGCTCGCTCCTCTTCCCCTGGCTGGATGCAGACAGTGACAAGGCACTGGGGAAGGGAGAGAATCTCTTTCCTTTCCTTTTCCAGCTTCCAGAAGCGCTCACGTTCCTTGTCTCATCGCTCTCTTTCTCCATTTTCAAAGCCAGTAAGAGCAGCTTTGAAGCCCTTCTCACGCGGCCATCACCCTGGCCTCTTCTGCTTCTCTCTTCCATTTGTAAGGAAGCTTGTGATTACATTGGGCCCAAGCTGATAACCCAGGACTGTCGCTCCTATTTTAAGGTGCATCCTGATTAGCAAATTTAATTCCATCTGAAAAATCAACTCCCCTGTGCCATGCAACCTAACATATTCACAGGTTCCAAAGATTGGGACTTAGACGTGTTTGGGGTGGGGGCACAGAACTGCCGACCACAGAAACTGAGGCTTACAGCTCAGATGTCAACTTGGCACTACCAGTGTTAAGATTCATTCCATGACTATGTTTGCACCTTTGCTATCTATCTTTTAGCTCCTCGTTGCTGATTAAATTCGTTCTCGCATTTCTTTTAGCTAAGATAAATCTTACTTCTGGTGAAGACTTCATTTTGTAAAAAATTTGAATTTTTATTACGGCCTTTCTATGTAGCTAACCCATCTTTGTGACCCAGATTTGATTAGTGCACAGATATTGTCAACAATATTTCTCCAGGCTTTTAGAGTTTGACATTTTAAACATCTCTTTCTGATAGGAAAATAAAAGTCTCCATTCCTAATGGAGACACGTTCCCCCCCATGGCATAAATAGAAAATATGTGCCTGTGTCCACACTCTGCCACAGATCCACTCTCTGCTCTTGTCTGTCATACACTATGGGCGCAAGAGGCTGACAGCTGTGCACTACAAATCCCAGGCTTGCTTACATCTGGCTTCTAAAGGGGCTCAACCAATGGGGGACAAGGGCGGGAAGGGAGGGGGCATGGAGTGTTTGTCCTCTGCACCCTCCGTGCTTTGGGACGATACAGTTGACCCTTGAACAGCATGGGTTTGAATTGCATGGATCCACTTGTATGCAGATGTTTTTTCGATAAATACAGTATAGTACTATAAATAAAATTTCTCTTCCTTATGTTTTTTCTTAATATTTTTTCTTTAGCTTACTTTATTGTAAGAATACAGTACATAATATGTATAACACATAAAATATGCATCACTTGGCTGTTTCTCAGTAATGCTTCTAGTCAACAGTAGGGTATTAGATTTTAGGGAAGTCAAAGTTATACGTGAATTTCCCACTATGTTGGCACTGCTAATCCCGCATTGTTCACAGGTCAACTATGTTTACGTAGGGCCAATTCCACGCTTCTCCTCCACCCTAACTTCCACTGGGAGGCCCCTGACCTAAAAGCCCCAGCTCTCACTGAGCCCTGGTATCACTATTACCTCCCTTTTCCTCTTTGGTAGTAAGGGTAGTGATAGTTCCCAATGGTAATGGTCACTGGATCCTCATCACCCCTTGCTTGTTCCTGTCCTTTGCCCACACTTCTGTAAGAGGTTTTTCAATAAGTCTCTTCATTTGAGATGAATCCTGTTTTCTGCTGAAACTCTGATACAATATCCCCAAGCAAATTCTTTGGAAAAAATCATTTGTATCTAATTTTAATGGCAAAACAAATAGATCTTCAGCTCAATGGAGCTAAACGTTCTGCTCTGATGATATCCAAAAAGGGCCAAGAAGAAAGGAGAGGAGGTAGCCAGTGGTCTTCCTTCACGTTCTCTCTCTTTATGTGTTTCTGCTCTTAACCTCATAATGTACAGTTTCCTTATAGAGATCAAAACTACCATTCACTAATTCATTAATTCATTCAATATTTATTTGGAATAAAATAGTGATTTTATGACACTGATGCACAAAACAGACAATATTGTATCTTACAGCTAAGTAGGGGAGGGTGGAGGGAGACAGTTTTCAAATAATCACACAAATATAAAATGACAAGCTGTCTTATCTGTAATGAAAGAAAAAAATAGATGAGACTATTGAGCATGGAAGTAGGGGAGCTAATTGACCTTTGATGGGGGGGATGGCGATCAGTGGAAGCTTCCTCATAAAATGATGTGTCTGCTGAGGTTTGAAGGAAGGGAGTGGTAGCTCAGAACGGAAGTGGGTTTAAGGAAAGTATGTAGTGTGAATGTACGAAAGTCTCAAAGCGTAGGCTGCACAAAGACCTTGGCCGGTTACAGAACTGAACGGGTTTGAGAAATCCAGAAACCAGTGAAATTGGATTACAGAAAGCAATGAGGATGGTAAAACATTATATGGGGAACAAGTCAGGGGCCACCTTAGTCAGGATTTGGCATCCATTTTAAGCATTTGGCTTATCATCTTAAGAGCTATTGGAGGCCGTTTCATGGTTTTAAGCAGATGAGTGATGGCAAGACTTGTGTTTCTGAATATTAACTCTGGTTGCCACAGAAAGGATGGTTTGTAAGGAAGCAATAAGATATGGAGCTAGGAGGATGGAATATTTCTTACCCAGGCAAGTGATGAGAGTAGCCTGAACCAGGATGGAGAGACTAGACATAGAGAAAAAGGTACAAATTTGAAAGATGTTTAAAATTGGCAGGAATTTGTGAAAAATAGAATGTGAGGATATGGGAAAGTGTCAAGTGGGTCCTCAAATTTCAGTTATGCAACTGGATGAGGCCTTTCATGAGACTGGAACCACAGGAAGAAATCCAGGCGTAGAAGGAAGAGCAATGTATGTTTAGGGCATGCTGCTTTGATATGACTTATTTTATTTTATTTTATTTTATTTCATTTCATTTCATTTCATTTCATTTCATTCATTTCATTTCAACTGTGGTAAGAATATCTAATATGAGGTCAACCTTCAACAAAATTTGAAGTGTGCAATACAGTATTTTTAACTATATACATTATGATACATAGAAAAACAATCCTAAAATTCACATGGAACCACAAAACACCATGAATAGCCAAAGCAGTCCTGAGGGGGAAAAAAAACAAAGTTGCAAGCCTCAGTCTTCCTGATTTCTAATGTCACAAAGCTACAGTAGGCAAAAATAATATGGTACTGGCAGAAAAACAGACGTAGAGACAAATGGAACAGAATAGAGAGCCCAGAAAGAGACCCATGTATATATAGTCCACTGATTTTCAGCAAGGGACAAGGAACCCAAGAATGCATGTGGGGGAAAAGATAGTTTCTTCAACGAATGGTGTTGAAAATCCGGACTTCACCTGCAAAAGAATATGACATTCAGACTAGATACCCAACTAGATGAATCGTGAGGTAGAGATGCACAAAGTTCCTGCCTCTTCGAAGAGAGATCTGAGCAGAAGAAATTTGAGGATCATTGGAAGGCAGATGGTGGTGGACATCTTGAGTAAGGAGGAGAGAAAATAGAATGAGAATAGAAGATAATTTTCAAGACGTTCAGAATTTAGCAGAAGTGGGCATTGTGATTCATCCAGGAGGTGCTGGATAAAGTATGGTATATCCTTTAGGAAAATTTACTGAAGGTTTTAGGATTCTTTGACTCTCTGCCTTTCATTCCTTTATCTAAATTGTAGCTATACTACCCTTTTCTAAAAAGAAATACTCTGTTTTTCTTCTGTTTCTTACCTTGTTGAAAGAAAATAAGCCAAAAAACTCCTGAATTTGTTCACATATTCCAAAAAATATTTTAAATATTTTATAGTATTTGATTATCATTCTAGTAACAAAAATCAGATTTTTATTTTTAAAACTTCAGAATGGAGCTTCCTTTGCAATGGATCTTAATTTTGAGATGTCACACACTTTTGAGAAGCTGATGAAATAGTAGAGCCTTGTCTGAGAAGAAAGTGAATATGCCCCCATTTAAAATGTTGGAATTAAATTCATGAGTTCCAAGGACCCCCTGAAGTCCATGAGCCAAGCATCGATTCCCTAGCGATGGCAGATTAAATCCTCCTGCTCTAAAGGAACACAGAGAGAGTGCTTTGCTATTTTTATCTTAATTTTAATGATATAACAGACTGCTTTGATTTGGGATCCATTAGGTATTTTTTTAAGGACTTGAATTCCTGATATTTTACATATGTTTTGTTTCAGAACTCATAGCTTTTAACGATTATATATTTTGATACTTTTCACGACATCGAGCTTCACAAATGACAAAATGGAAGATCAAAGACGTTTTGAAGGAGAAAAAAAAAGCAAACCTTGATTTCATACAAAAAAAAAAACACAAACAAACCTATCTCTAGAGAATAACTTTCAACCTGATAAATTTTCCTGTTGGCAACCAAATTATTTTTTCCTTATGCACAAACATATTTATTTGATTTTTCCTTATTATTTTCCCCTGGAGGAGTATACCGAGACTAAGTTGCACACAAAGTATGAGGAATCTTTTCTAGACCTTTATCTAAAACATAACAGATTATAAACACAGTCATATAAGACATGCAAAATTAATGTTGCTGCTTTTCCCATAATTTTTTAATAGCAATAATTCTTTTTTCTTACAGTCCCTTACTGAGACTGCAAAGCCACTGGTTTTTATTGTGGGTTTTAGATTTTGGCATCCCAATTTATATGTTATGAAATCATATTATAAAGTATACTGTACATGTTAGTGTGTGCTAGCTTTCTAGCTGCAATTTCTGTACATGTAGACGATTCTTCGAGATCTGCATGTAGTCAGAATTGCTTTATGCAGGGTTAGTCTTGTTCTAGCCACTGGTCCCGGGCCCTGAGTAAAGGAGAACTCTATTACTGTGACCCACGCCCGGCACACAGCAAGCTGGCAGTAAGTAATTGCGGCCACTAACCAGGCCAGATGTGATTCAGCCATGGTAGCAAATCAGTATCCCAGCCTCAGCTCCGCTCTCATGCAGTCTGAAGGGCAGTGCTCTGAGAAGCATCAGGTTGGGGAGCCTGGCGTGCGTTGTAAAAACATTTCTTTAGCGAGAGCGACTTGTATTTGAAATGAAAATGTGGACTGCAATATTTACAAGCCTCAACCTGTGCAGGGGGTAGGGGAGCGGCTGTCAGAGGAGACAAGCGGAGAACTCACAATAACAGCAATGGAGATAGCGATTCACACGGTGAGAGGAAACATAGTAAGCTGAATTTTGCACTCTGGACCACACGCAAAGAATGTGCTGGATTTTAAATTTACCCACTAAATATGATAACCCAAAAGGAGGAAAAGGCAGAAGCTTGTCAAATCTGTCCATATTTTCAGTTTTCCTTAAATATGTGCTTTTGGAATAATGTCAGGGGAGCAGAAACAAAGTTGTTTCATTTTTTAAAAGCCTTTAGATTTGTTATCAAGACAAGTGCAGTATTAATGCAAACACCTGTGACAAGAATCAAATACAGATCCAGGAACATTTGTCCGTGTGGTTAGTTCTGAGAACTGTGGCAAAGTGATCCCAAGAATTTGAATAGTGGGGAATTTTGAGACCAAGACATGGTCGATCTAAGCATAGATGTGCAAAGTCACCTAAAAGCAGTCTACTGCTTTAAGAGACGTGGAGTGGTGGGAAAGAGAGAATGAGGGAGACTTGCAGGAGATACTATTTATTTTATTATTATTATTATTTTTATTATTTATTTTTTTTTTTGCTTAAAACAACAGAAACTTATTTTCTTATAGTTCCAGAGCCAGTTCAAACTCAAGGTGTTAGCAGGTTTGGTTCCTTCTTGGGGGCTCCGAGGGAGACTCTATATCATGCCTCTCTCCTAGCTTCTGCCACTTGCTGACAATCCTTGGCATTCTGTGGCTTATAGCTGCATAATTACAATGTCTCCTCCCAGTGTCCCATACCCATCTTTCTATTGTGCCTCTGTGTCTTCACATGGCATTCTCCTCTCTGTGTCTGTCTCTTCTCATAAGGCAACCAGTTATAGTGGATTAAAGGTCTACCTTCCTCCAGCGTGACCTCATCTTAACTAATTACATCTTCAATGACCCTGTTTCCAAATAAGGTCACATGTTGAGATTCTGGGAAGGACATGAATTTTGGTGGGGACACTATTCAACCCAATATACCTTTCCTAATTCTTAATTTAAAGTAGGATGCATTTGGGGAGCTATGCATCTATAAATCCACTCACAAGTTATTTATTAGTGGCCAGTGGTGAGCCAGGCACTTCACTGGATCAGTTTTTGTTCATTGTACTCAATTCTGAATGCATCATCCAGGAGAGGAAATGCAAGTGAACTAGGATGTAAATGGGGTTATGAAGATTTTAGAAATAGTGTTGTATGGATAAGAACTGAGGTTGCTGAGTTGGAGAAGGGATTTGAGAAGTCCCCTTCGCCTTCTGCAGGAGGGGTAGTAAGGATGATTAGGTCATACGTTACATGGATCACAGGGCTGGACTCCCGTATATAAGAAGCATGGTTTTAAGAAGCATGGTTTTGCCTTTTTCGGGGGAGTGAGGTCTCTTTATCCTTTTACAATATACCAGATACCAGGCTTCATCACTTAGAAGATGGAATGGTGACCTTATTTATTTACTTTTTTTTTTTTTAACTTGAGAGACATCTATTTACCTTCCCACAACGCCAGTCATGGATATGAGTGGCTAAATCTTATGTCTCCTCAGGGAAACATAGCAGTATTACATCCTATGAAGAACTGTGATATTTGGTCACAGCATTAAGCGTTCCTGGTTATGGTCCCACAAGTCCTCTTTGAAATGACCTAGGGATGGTGGTTTTTAAATACTAATGTAACTCCAAAAAGACTGTCAGTCAGACTATGAAGCCATTGATCAGACTTACAAGTACAGCAAAAGAGCTAGTAGCCACCACATACTGAGAACGTGGTGTGTGCAGCCACAGTATTGTGTAATTCTCATAGATATCTATTTAAATACCAATTATTCCTACATTATAGATGAGAAGACTGAGGCTTAATGCAGTTAAAGAACTTGCCGTGGCACACAGCTGCTTGGTAGGGTATGAGTTCTCATCCAGACGGTCTGGCTCCGGGTCCGTGCAGATATTGGCAGGGCATCCTGGGGCAAGGAACAAGGGTATCTGACCTCAAGGGTTCAGTTTGTAATGCATGCCCATGATTAGGGTGACAGCTGCGTCAGGCAGTCTTACCCCGGGGCCGCCAGGATATATTCCCCTCATCATTTGTTATTTACTTGTTTGACAAGTACTATTGAGTACTCATTTCAGGCAACTGTGCAAAACATGGGGATCCAAAATCATGAGTAAAAACAGACACAATTCTTCCCATCATGAGCTTATAAACATAAAAGGGCCGCAGTGGTAAACGACATGAAGGAGGGAAATGAGGCCATAAAAACCTAGAC
Source organism: Ursus maritimus (assembly GCF_017311325.1). Lineage (NCBI taxonomy): Eukaryota > Metazoa > Chordata > Mammalia > Carnivora > Ursidae > Ursus > Ursus maritimus. The sequence goes on from NW_024424564.1 coordinate 21,854,143, forward strand.
CAGAGCTATTTGTCCAAGTCAGTGAGGCCAGTGAGGGTTTCCCTAAGGACGTGCCGTTCGAACCAAGATGTAAAAGATGAGCAGCAGCTAACTCCAGGAAGAAGGGGATGGGTGTGACAGAGTGCTAGACAGGAGGAACATGACGTGCTAAATTGCTGTGGCTGGGGGAGGCGCAGCAATCCTGAGAGACAGAAACACCAGGGTGGTTGGGGCTGTGGGGACGGAGTGATGTGGAGGAAGATGAAGTTGGAGAGAGAGCCTCAGAGACCATGCGGAACCTCAAGTGGCATTTAGAAGTTCGGCACTCACCCTCATAGTAGTGGGGAGTCACTGGGGCTGGGGGTAGGGATAAATGTTGGAGGTATGGATAAAAGTTTTAAATAAACCCTAGTTACAATATGCAGCACAAATTAGAGAACGGAAGCATGGAGATCAGTTGGAGGCTGTTGTAGTTGACCAGGTGATAGATGAGGGTAATTTGAACACGGCTTTGTTGACGGCAATGGATTGAAGTGTAGAGGTGGTGAGATTTTTTTGTTTGTTTGTTTTTAGAAGCTAGAATCAATAGGATTTGGAAAGGAATTGATTACGAGGGTGGTAAGACAGAGGACACCATCAAGACCGACTCTAGGGAGTCTGTCTTATGCAGCCAGATGAATACAGTGCCATTCGCCGAGACAGAACAGCAGGAGAAATAGTTTGGGGTGGGGGAGCTCAGGAGTTGGTTTGGGAGATATGTTTATTTTGAGATGCCTTTGAGATGTTCAAGTGGAAATGTCACGTAGGAAGTTAGATACATGGATTGGAACTCAGAGAAGAGGTTGAGGCTGGGAGCTACAAATTGTGAGTCATCCGCCTCATTTCAGTGATGTAAGTGTGTGGGCGAGACAGCCTGGGGAGAGGATATAGAGTGAGAAATAGAGAGCCAGGCAGGACAGCTAGACAAGTTTCAGCATTTACTCCAAACCCCCATCCCTGGTTTCTGCCTTCCAAGAAACCATCAGCTTTGAGGTGACCTGACCCCAAGAAGAGAAAATACGCATCTTGGGGATGTCAGGTGTCACCATTTCTGCCCCCATACTTTCACAAAATATAGTCAACGTCGTTTCTGATCACGCCATACCTGGATTCTCATGTGCGGTGCACAGGAGGTGAGAATGTGCCGGTCATGTGAGTTCTGTATTTTAAATTAATAAATTGCCATTCTGCTGTCTTCTCACTCCTGTCCATTTCAGATATGGTAAGTCGATCTCTCAGAACCCCACAGGAGAGAGTGTCAGAGCCTTTGTCACTTTGAGGGCCACATTCTGCCAGAGTCTCTCTTATGAACCCCGCTGCCGGCCCCCGTACTACTCACTTATTTTTACATCCCAACATTCAGTCTCCATGGAGCCAAAGGCAAGGTCTTGCTGTGTAGAGATTCTGGAGACACCTAGACCTTGAGGAAGATGGACGTGGTTGGAAATCAGCATTACGCGAAATTCTAGGGTATCAACGTGGTCCGAGTTAATCATTGCATGGCGGTAAGACCCCACCTACTGGAGAGATTCCAAACTTGTGAGACACCTGGACTGCACTGTTACATGCCTTTCTGTTTCAAACACCAAGAGGTCAAAGCTTAATTTCTGATTGTGTTCTCTAGATGTTCTTTTTGAGAGGAAAGCAGTTCATAGTGAAACACTTCACAGGGATTCATGTATACAGTAGGGAAATATAATGGGCAAATCTATTGGCATAGGGTTTTATGCATTTATTGTCAAAAACATTTTGCTTCAAAAGGTTCTTCCCTAACTTTGGTCCTCAGTAAATGAATGTATGTTCACGTCTCCATAATTATGTTCACATTTGACACATTTTGCTTTTCAGACCTTTTGTTTTGCTGTCATGTTATCAAATTATGTCTTACAAATGAAAGTATAAATAGAAGCAAATGTAGACAAGTTACTTAACCTCCTTGTACCCCAATTTTCTCATCTCTCAAACAAGGACAATAATACCTACAGAATGGGGAAAATAATTTTCTCACCCTCCTCACTTTTCTGTCTCAAAATAGAAACTTCTGCCTTTTAGAGAGATTGAATTAAGGCTTTCTGGTCTTTTTTTTTCACTCTCCTCACTGGCTGTCCCCACAAGATGAGTAGCAATTTATACACCTGGTGAGAGGAAGAGAGTCGGACATCCCTCACTCCGTGTTTCTCTGCTGGGCCAAGATAATCCGTTAAAGCGCAGGGGACGCGTATGACTGTTCTCTCTGCTCCTCCATTTCAGTTAGGATAAGGCGAAACGCAGTCACAAAGAAGCCCCTAATATGTGTAAAGATTTGTCTCTCAGTAACAGTGCAAGGCAGGTATTCCCTGGTTGGTGAATACATTTCTTCCTCGCATCATTCAGAGATTGAGATCATTTCCTCTGAGGTTCTGCTATCCCCTCACCTGGAGCTATCTGCATCTCACTAGAAAAAAGGGAAAGACACTGTGTAGGGACTAAATTTATTTTTAAAAGCCTTGGTTCAAAATGGCATACATCAGAGAGTTGGGGGGAAATCCAGTCATGTCTCAGGTTTTTGGCCTTTTGGCCACTTGGTGCTTGATGGGGTTTGTGGCAGGTAATAATTCTCCGTACAATGTTCTGTAAGCTCACATTTACCACGTGTGGATCCAGAGATCTATATCTGGGCTGTTATGTTAGGAGTCCTCTCTGGTATTGGGCCTAGGTTAAATTCTCCAATCTAGCTTCAGAGCAAACTAGTTAATTGCCATGTTCTGAAGCTGGACTTCTTAGTTTCAAATACTGGTCTGCCACTTACTACATGTCTCTGTTTCATTCTGTTTCATTACCTTTCTCTGTCTGTCTGTCTGTCTCTCTGTTTCCTCATCTGTGAAATGGGGACATTAATAGAGCATACCTCAAAGCATTATTAGGAGATTAATTAATTCCTGTAAAGCACTTAGTAAATGCCCAATAAAAATGAGCAATTCTTATTACTAGTAAAAAAGCTCTTCTTTAATGTCTTTTTTACTTCTGTCTATGATTTCTCAATTGGACTGAATGCAAAGGGAGTAGAGGCACATTAATGACCATCTAACACTTAGCTTCAAGTATACTGGCACTGTGCTTGGAACATGCTAGAAATGATGAACATAGAAAATATTACAGGTTTTCAAGTTATTTCTTCAATTTGGGGCCTTAAGTTTTTGTGTTTTCGTTTGTCTTTAGCCATAACACATACTTCCATTCTAGTCTCATTTGTAGTCTGTAACTCGCTCTGTCAATGTGCTTAGATTTCTAAATTTGATTTTAATGTACATAGCTCCTTCCTAGGTGACTCTTCACTTGGTCTCTGTTTAGTTCTTAATTTCCTGATTCAGTCGTGCTTAGAGACTATCCCTTATACTTTAGGAGTTTGGGATCACTAAATATGATTTTTAATGCTCTACTCACTTTGCTAAGAATTACCATCAATTTTGATTTTCCAGGGGAGTCTATGACTTCCTTCTGTGTCCACCTGATCTCCTCCCCACATGGAATCAGATCCCTATTATTCTACATAGAGGTTCTCTTTTCCTGATTCCTGATATCTCCATCATCTCATGGACTAACTAATCCCCACAAATACTGATCATCTTGGTTGTGTAACTTGTGGAGCCATAATGTCATAGAATGTTCTAAGTGTCTTATATCCGTACAGTACTGCCAACTAGTCTATTGTCCGTCATCTCATTTAATATCCAAGTAACAAGTAGCTCAATTTCTGGAGAGATCTCCAGAGGGACTAGGGGTCTAAGAGATTAAGCATCTTTGTCAAGATCACCCACTTTGTTGACACGTGGGCAGCAGTACAGGAGTTCTAGTCCCACATTGGACATTTCTGTCCATTTAAACTATACTTCTGCTGGAACTGGTAAGCAGACACACATTTCGGCTCTGCTACGTCATTTATCTTTTCTATCCTCCAGTTTCTTCAACTCTCACATGGAATTAATAATATTGACCTCTCAGGATTTCTGTGAGTCGGCCCCTAGCAAGCATTCCACTATATGTTAAAAGAAAGAAAAAGAAATCAGATGAAGCAAAGGGTTAAGTCCTCAGAGAGAAACAAAATAATTATGAAATATTATCTTATGTTTTGTTCTTTGTAATCTTCTAGCCCTTTCCTAGATCTAAGAAGTTATCCAGGGCCTTTGGGCTCCCTTGCCTTAAGAGGAGTTTGTGGTGCACGGTTAAAATGTCTGAAGACTACTTCTTTCTGTCTAAACTCATAGATTAAAATATGTTTGATATCTAAGATTAAAAGTTCATGGGATGAGTGGGGGTTCTCAGTCATGTTCAACCCACTCCCTTCCAGTACCCAAAAGAAATGACAAGATCTTTTTTAAAAAATGCTTGGCAGACCCTGGAGGGCTGAACACTTGACTCTGAGATGTTGGCACCAATGACATTCTTGAGGCCCCAGGCATGGCAGAAAGGCTGTTACCTTTCAAGGGCTCATTTGGGCTTAGACAATGAGAATTATCTACAGCAACCAGGATAGGCTGAGCATGAAGGGCTCCTCTTCCATTTTAGTCAGCCACATCAACCACAGGATACTCAAGAAAGCCCCAGGAAAGAGAGTGGTTGCCCACCAGATGACTGAGTTTTCATCTTCCAACAACCCAGTGAGATAGGACTCTGGTTAGATTTCTTATTGAAATTAACTAAACAATGTGATGTTCCCTTTTCACCTTACTTGGGGGACTAAGATTCAAATCCACGAAAATAGCATGAGAAAGGGAAGAGAGGGAAGTGTGATTTATACTCCGGGTAATAAAGCATTAGAATAGGAAAGAAGTCTGCATATGAAAGAAGGAAAGAATGCCAAAATATGACTGAAGAGTAAGAGGACCAAGAGATTAAATGCCAAAGGGCAAGCGTTATGAATTTCTATTAATCTTTTAACCCTCCCGAGGAGGGTCACCTTACCATCTGGGTAATAGTCACCTATTGAACAACTATTGACCAAGTGCCTTTGTTCTTAGAAACTTGGCTTAAGCTGTGCATCCATGGCAAAGTACCAGAGGGGTAATGACAGCCACTTATTAAGTGTTCTTTGATAAAAGGAACTCTGCTACATCTTACTCATCTTTATATTCCCAGCATCTTGTAGATATAGAGAACACCGTAAAACTTCTCTAAACACATTGTAGTTTGAATAATCTAATGAATTTTTCCACTTCATACAAGAACTTTTGGATATCTCATACAGATGCTCCACTATACGCTAAGCCGTAGTCTAGTTACTTCCACCAAGATTTGCCTAACAGAACTAAATGGGGTTAATCTCCCAACATCATTTTATATTGATGATAATCGTACCTTTCTGCAGCTGTACCTTATTCATTCTAAGGAATCACTGTTTATTAATCAAAACTCAGAGAATGAAGATGAATATTTATTTGCTTTAAAACAGTCAGCAGGACAAGGACCACATAATCACTCTCCATCTGCTTCTTGATGATCACATATGAACTAACAAATGTCCTCTTTGTGAGCAACGTTTCCATTATATGCATCTGGTGGGAGAGAAAAAGAAATGTGTTGCCCTCTGGTTTATAGTCCCATTTTAGTAACTGAAAAAATATATAAAAATAGGAACACTGTGTGTATAAATAAGTAACCATAGCATATTTCTTTCTGCTGTTGGTACTCATCATTTTCTAATAGTTACAATTAACATCATATGCTATTAAGTTGGACTTTATCATAAACCAAGTTTCTTAAATTAAAAAAAATCAACGTTCAAACTATTTCGAGAATTTGCCTTTAACCATAACAAGAGTAAAAATCTGGGTTTTTTTTTTTCAATCTACTTGGATATTTTCAAGCTGTTTGAATTTTGAAAAATATTTATGCTCAATGTGGAACTGAAAGAGAGGGTCAAACAATATGGCTAGCTTAACAGTGGGGAGAAGAAAATTCTCATTTCTTCTCTGCCTAGAAAAGGCATGAAGAAACAGATCATCTTATTATTTAAAAAAAATAAAGATTGTTTTGTGATCCAAATGCCTATTAGGGAACAAGTTTTTGTGTGTTCCTAAAAGCAGGAGCCACGAATTTGGTGAAAGCCTCATGCTAACGGAGTGTCCACTGGATGGCTGTTGAGGTGCTGTTTTTATCTACACAACACAACTGGCCCAAGCAATCAATCTCAATCAATCTTTAATCGCCAAGAAGCGTCCATCTGTCTGTTCTAACTGGGATGTCTGGGAAACCTGAAAAGCTCAAAATAAGTATAACCAGGGTGTGTGTGTGTGTGTGTGTGTGTGTGTGTGTGTGTGTGTGTGTGTTTAAGAGTTCAAGTCATCTCTACACCCAAGGTGGGGCTCGAACTTTTACAACCCTGAGATCAAGAGTCACATGCTCCACTGACTGAGCCTGCCAGGTGCTCCTGTCTCTTGAAAATTAATAAGCAAATTGCGATAGGGTATAGGAATATATTAAAATAAATGAGGAGCAGTTGGGAATACTTCAAAAGAATGTGATTTGTTTGTTTGTTTGGCAACTCTCTAACTTGTACATTGGCAATGTCCAGGGAAACCTCTTTGCTCTCCTGATCACAGCTTCACAGCACATCAGATGCAACAGCTGTTTTAACTGGCACAGCCACACAACCCTTCCTGACAGGAAGTGCGTTAGAACAGTGACTGTATGGAAACTGCAGAACGTAGGGAGGCAGCCTACCACTGACCAACTGGGAATGCAGCCAAAATGCTGCAGCTACCACTTCACCTTGGAGAAAGGAACGCATCACGACACACGGTCCTACCATCCACCGGACGGACGTCCTTCTCTCCCAGGCCGTCTTCTTCTCTCCTCATAATGACTTGCCTTGGTGTAGGACTGTTCATTCAAAAGTGCCCCTGCATGATATACGAACACCGTCTTCTGAAAATGGATGTTTTGCACACACCGTTTCCATAGTTTATAATGCCAGGTTTATACAGAATATGCAGGGAAAGCAAAATAACAGGATGGGTATGATAGTTGGGTGATAGTATGGGTATATGGGGAAAGGATTAAATAAAGTATTTTTATTTTACAAATTAAAATTTTAAACCAGGTCACTTGAGAATTGGACAACTTAACAATCCTACTGGAGTGCTGTGTGTTTATGGGGCAGGTGTTATGCAAAGGACTGGAGCTCGAAAGGAATGAAGCTGTCTTTCAACGTTTTTACCTCCAGGGAAATCTTACCGAACAAACGGCATAGATGGAGACTGAGCCAAAAGATGACAAGAGGACTTGCTCCATTCTCTGGAAAATATGATGATAAGAAACAGATTTCAACTGTTAACTTTAAGTTTTTTTCTCTACTGGACAACAAAGCTGCCAAGAAATGAGGATACACAGATAATGACACACACATAACCCTTCCACCTGCATCACATCCTGACAAATCACAGCATTTCTTTGCTGCAAGGGCAGGAAACCTACCCATAAAGAGGAGTCATCTTCTCATATGAAATACTGTATTCTACAGAAAAATCAAGCAAAAAAATAAATGAGTATTTCTGTGACATTGTTTAGAAAACGGTTCAAAATACCTCTCACATCAGTAATCAGAGGCTCATGTGAACACTAGAGTAGAAAGAAGAATCCCACTTTCACCTCCACCAACACAAACAAATAACAAATACAATTAAGAGAAATTAGGATCAATGTTCTATTACTCTATTTTAAGTACTCATTAGTGTTTAGCTCTTGGGCCTACTCCTGACATTTGCAGAGCCCAAGGCAAGAGCATAAATGGAAGACTACATACCGTCTACCTTTTAAATCAAGCCAACCGTTCTTTCCTTCTGTTGTGACAAATATACTTTCATAACCAAAAAAAAAAATCGGAAAATATGTGTATAGCTACGTTTTTTTCATATAACTTATTTCGGCAAAAGACCAAAGCTGAACAAATTTATTTATTTATTTATTTATTTTTAAAGATTTTATTTATTTATTTGACAGAGAGAGAGAGAGAGAGAGAGAGCCAGTGAGAGAGGGAACACAAGCAGGGGGAGTGGGAGAGGAAGAAGCAGGCTCCTAGCAGAGGAGCCTGATGTGGGGCTCAATCCCAGAACGCCGGGATCACGCCCTGAGCCGAAGGCAGACGCTTAACAACTGAGCCCCCAGGCACCCCAAAGGTGAACGAATTTAATTACTATTGCTCGTGTTGGGTGTTCAGTTGATGCGCTAGTGATGTCTTCAAAAGTCATAAAATAAAGAACGATAATACATACATTATTATATGTTTTCTATAAAATTTATTTTCTTGCATTCATCTCAGTAAACTCATTATGCTTTTGAAATCAAGGTTTCTATATAGTTTTCTGATAACAGCAATGATTTAAATAATTAAATATGCAATTATATTCAAAGCACAAAATTTGAATACATTTTCATCAAAAATATGAATTTATGTAAAAAATATAAACAAATTATTTTGTTTTCAAACTAAATAATTTTTCTAAAATATTCGTTCTAAGGAAAAATACAGATTATAATCAGTAAATAAAAATACTTTAAATCAAAGTTATTTAAATAAATATTATTAAATAATATTAAATAAGATTATTATAAATAATAATTAACAATTCTGCCATTCAAGGTCCATGTAGTTGCCAATGTAAAGAATCAGTATCACATTGTATTACCAGATATACAATACAAAGTTAAAAGAAATACTTGTTTAATATTCCACGACATTCTCTAGCTGCCACGTGCTTCAGTTGAGAATACCACACTAAAGTTGTGAGCATTGACAGAATCATGAATGGGAACATATAAACAAGCAAGGTATACTGGGACTCAAGGAACACAAGATTGACGATGAAAAAGTGGTTACTGTGGAACAAAAAATTACCCCAGCTGTTGGACTACTTCATGATGGGACTCGGTTAGGGTCCAACATACAGAGTCCAAAGATGTTTGATAAACTTGGGCTTCATTCCAGTAGGGATGGCAATCTGAGGAGATTCAATCTGCTTAGTGGGAACACAGCCAAAGGAGTCCATAGGTATCAGGCTATACTAGGACTCAAGAGATAGATGGAACTGTGGTTTCAGGGATGTATAGCAGAACCTCCTTGAGTAGCAGGAGGGTCCATGGAACAGAGCTCAGGCTCCACTGACAAGCCTGTCAAAATGAGGAGGATGTCAGGGCCCCAGCCAAGTGAGCTTGGGTGCAGGGAAAAGCTCTACATCCAGATGGATTTTGAAATGATGAGAGAAAACCAAAGCAGATGTCTGGATATATACATAGATTTAGCCAACACAACAGGGGTGTGGGGGGAAAGCACTGATTCAGTAGGCCAATGGTGGGAAACAAACAGGAAGCATGTGAACCCCAGGTCTCTTCCACTTGCTGATGGTGCTGATGTATTTTCTTCCATGGCGAGAATAGTTTCTGTTTTGGGCTGAAGTTGAATCTGAATGAAAGGGCATTTGTGATTATAGCTGAGTGGAGCTCACGGAGACATAGGCGGTATGATTTTAAAATAGTGCCATGGCATGGCATACTTTTTAAGTGCATTTATGGGATTGCTGGGGAAATTATTTACTATGGTTTTAATTTATCGGCCCAATATATTGATGAGGTTTAATTTAACTTTAACTATGAGGATGTTTAACCTGATATTCATGGGTAAATTTTGTATTAAAACATTACGCACATTTTTATTAACTTATTTTGGATGGATGTATATATAAAAATGAATTTTGGAAAATCTTTATTATACATCTTAGAAACTCGTGATACCACTACTCCCAGCGAGTGAGTCTGGGACCCTGTGACTCTGCAATTACCTTAATATAGACCGTTTTTGTGACAATGCTGCATGGCTGAAATTGTGTACTGCATTTTAGTATCAGATGTAAAACCAAACCTCTATTGGGACACAAACCTGATCCATGGATCAGCTCTGTCCATGAAAATGGAAATTTCTAAACCCAAGATCTTAGGAGGAAGATAAGGTATATTCTTTCCAGTCCTGAAAATCAATTCTAGATTACTTTTACATTCTAAAGATGGTTTTCAAAGCTGTCGGTAAGACTGACATTGTATGAGATTTCAAAGAAAAAAGTTTTAGATTTGGAACTTGAGTTTCAAGTGACTGGCAAGGGTAATTCACTTCTTACCTGTTCTTACTGGCTCGTACCTTCTTCCAAAGACTTTGTCTTTATAAGACACGGGAGAAGCATAATCAAGGAGCCAAGTAGCCACTTAGATTTTGGGGCACTGCAAGTTAATAAAAAGTGGCAATCAGTGAATCATAGAAAGTAGGAATCATTTTTATTGACTCTTTTCCTGAAAAGGTACTATCTGTAATATTTTAGCTTCACTGACAGATCTGAGCTAGAAAATGACATCCCCTAAGAAAATGCTTTGGTAAAAAATCTATTTTGTTGATGTTCAGGCAAAAGCTTTGATTTTAACTATAGTTTCATATTATTTCCTGCTTATATCCATTAGAAAAATAGCCAGCAGATCAATCTACCTCTAAATACATGCTCCCATTTTGCTGAAATTATTTTACCAACAGTCAGCTTATTGAAATGTGTCCATACTATAGAGATACACTGTAATGTGTATTTCAAAAATATATTTAGTAGGGTAACTTTAGAAAACACATAAATGGGGGCGCCTGGGTGGCGCAGCAGTTAAGCGTCTGCCTTCGGCTCAGGGCGTGATCCCGGCGTTCTGGGATCGAGCCCCACATCAGGCTCCTCTGCTATGAGCCTGCTTCTTCCTCTCCCACTCCCCCTGCTTGTGTTCCCTCTCTCGCTGGCTGTCTCTATCTCTGTCGAATAAATAAATAAAATCTTTAAAAAACAAACAAAAAAAAACACATAAATGAATAATAATTCTTAGTTTAAATGGTATCTGACTATCTGAAATGGCATAGGAAGGGTATTCTACAAGTATTCATTAATTATCACTTAAAATTGATTTGCCAGAATCACTTAAAAAAAAAATCCCAGGACCCTGGGATCATGACCTGAGCTGAAGGCAGATGCTTAACCAACTGAGCCACCCAGGCCTCCTTTTATGCACATTCTTGTACAGCCGATCTCTAGAACTTTTTCACCTTGTAGGACTGAAACTCGATACCCATTGAACAGGAGCTCCCTACCTCCCCTCCACCCCCCCCCCCCAGCCCCTGGCAATCACTCCCAGCATCACTTTTAATGAATAATCCTTTATTTATTTATTTATTGTTTTTGGAGGTGAAGGCTATGTTTATTACCTGGATTGTGGTGATGCTAACATGAGCATATACATACGTCCAAACTCATTACAATCCTTTATTTAATATTATATAGTTCTAGAATACTTTAAGAGTATCTATAGGTATTATTACGGAATTTTTGAGTTGCTTTTATTGAATAATTGTTTCCAGAATCTCTGAACGCTTTCCAGGGATGGAGAGCCAATTTTTACTTCTTTGTTATCTGGTGTTTCTGTTATAAAACATGATTTTTAAGAGGTATTTTGAATAAGATGAAGAAATAGGAAATGTAATTCGTATATCTTCGTGTATACATTGTATTGTTTTATCTCCACATCTGGCCTTAAGGTAAAAGGCTAATTTTTCTCTATCTACAAAATAGTTTTAACAGGTATTCCTTGATGTCTCTCTGTGCAGAGTGGCATCCCCTTGCTTGGCTCTCAGTAGTAGATGGGGAGATAAAAATTTCCAACAGTGGGAGTTAGTCCAGTCCCTGCCTGCATCTTAGCTTCTTGGTGTTCTTGGCAGGAATTCACTACCTTTAGTATTTCTATCTTTTATATTCCAAATTCTTCGTATCCTGCCAAAATTCAGTAGCCCTCTGGACTTTGCCTCCATTTTTATTTATGCAAAATCTAAGCATGATTTTGTTTGTATGACCCATAAGTCTATCTCCTTCCCTTCCATTATCTCACAAAATCTCACCAGAGTAAGAAAGAAGACACTTTGAAGTCCTTCCAAAAGCTGTTCCTTCATCATTTTACAAAGGGCTTAAAAAAGGAGAGAATCTAAAAAAGTCACTTGATTTTGAAGATGGTTCTCAATATTGTTAATAAGATGGACGCTGTATAGGATTTAACATAAAAGGCTATTGGAACAACACAGAAATAGTACAGTATCCTGGTCATCAGTTACTAGTCGCGCCATCTAGCACAGGTTACTTAATATTGTTGACCCTTAGTTTTGTCATTTGTGAAAAGACAGTAGTAATACTTATTTGACCAGACTATTGTGGGAATTAAATTATATATTTAGAATATCTGGCATAGTACCAGTACGTACATAGTAGGCGCTCAACAAATATAAATGCCTTTTTTTTCTCTGTCCCTACATCAGAAACCCTACTTAATTTGTCTGTGGGTAAGAGAGACAGGGAGATAGGGAGGAGATTAGGAAAAACATTGTATTCAAACAAAGCACAGGCATACACGTGGGCAGCCATCATGTGTGGTTTTTAGTAGCATTACTTGGGCAAAGGACTGGCACCTGTACCCAAAGCCAAGTTAAAGGATGGGTCAGCCAGGTGGGTGCCCAGTACTCTGCTCCATTGGGGATACGAAATCATAACTGAAATAAATTGGAAATATAGTTCATATTTGGCTCTTTTCATAAATGTAAAGATGATTGATCCCTTGAATTGCAACTCAAAAGTCACTTTGGGTCAGAATCAACCTATCTCCACTGGGTATTTTGGGGGCATATTTCTGTAAGTAGGTGGCATGGTGCAGTGCCTGGCCAGCTTCAACTGAGACAGAGGTCTGTAGTTGCTGTCAGCTGAAATGTTCAAACTGACTACAGCACATGATGTATGCTGTTTGCTGAGAACCAGTGATTTACAACTAAAGTTTAAACATCATATGGTATTTTCAAAGATGCTATCTTGTCCTGAAACATCACAAAAATAAAACTTATGATAGAACAGGAACCATAGAAGAATGGGAAATGTTTTGCGGTCATGAATGCATGAAAGGGCGTGGGGGATGGGGGGGGAGGGAAGAGAAACTGAAAATACTAGGAAAAACTTGTAAATATATACATTAAAATCACTTATCTTTTGTGAATGCTAGTGATTAGTGCTGACCATAACGACAGTATGGATCTGAGCAATAATTCCAGCTAAAGTGTTGTGTTACTTCCAATGCATATAATTTTCTCATTTTGAACATAAATAGATGTTGAACAGATATTTTAAGGATGTTGCTTACAAGGGGTGACTCCTGCATATCTTAATCCTACCCTGCCCATTTTACTAACTGATACCTTAGGCCATAAATGTTCACTCTACTTCTCATACGGAGAACTCACTCAAAGAACAGACACAGTCATATTTTTTAGACCTAAATACCCACACATACATAATCACAGACTTACTTATAAGTATACCTGAGGAATAGATAAATCAAGAAGAGGTGAAAGAAAACAAGACCCAAATGGTAGGGGCTTATAATAGCAAGTGGAAATACAATAAAAAAAATATTGTAATTAAATAGAGGTAGGGAACAACTTTGAAAGAGAACAAATTTATAAAAATTACAATACTCAACCTCAAGACTTAATAAATCTTCAGTAATCAGGGCAGTTTGATTATGGCATAAAAATAGACAAAAGGATCGATGAACAGACTTATATCCAGAAATAGACTTACATATAATATGTCAACTGATAAAGATGCAAAGGCAATTCAGTGGAGAAAATAGACTTTTTTTAGCAAATCATGCTGGAACAATTAAATATCCAAGGACAAGAAGAAGAAGAAGGAGGAGGAGGAGGAGGAGGAGGAGGAGGAAAGAAGAGAGAACTTTAAGCAATATACTTCATCCCATAAATAAAAACTGAGTCATAATGGGTTATAGATATAACTCTAAAACCCAAAACTATAATACTTCTAGAGAAAAGCAGGAGAAAGTCTTTGTAACCTTGGATTAAGTAAACATTTCTTAGATACAACATCAAAAGCATGATAAAAAAAAAAAAAGATCAACTGGACTTTAAGTTCAGAATGTCTGCTCTTTGAAAGACATCATTAAGAGAATGAAAAGAGAAGCCAGGGGCGCCTGGGTGGCACAGCGGTTAAGCGTCTGCCTTCGGCTCAGGGCGTGATCCCAGCGATCTGGGATCGAGCCCCACATCAGGCTCCTCTGCTGTGAGCCTGCTTCTTCCTCTCCCACTCCCCCTGCTTGTGTTCCCTCTCTCGCTGGCTATCTCTGTCTCTGTCAAATAAATAAATAAAATCTTTAAAAAAAAAAAAAAGAAAAGAGAAGCCAAAGTCCACAAAAAAAAAAAAAAAAAAGTTTGCAAAATCTGTATCTAATAAAAGACTTGTATATCAAATAAAGAACTCTCAAAATTAATAATAAGACAATGCAATTTTTTAAATGGGCAAAAAAAAAAAAGATTTGAAGCACAGAAGGACTCTAAACACTGTTGCTAATTTGCAAATGGAGGGGAACTTGTGAGAAGGCAGGCAGGCAGCCTCTAAAATCTAAGGCAAGGAAATGCAGAGCTCAGTCCTATAATTGCAAAGAACTAAGTTCTGCCAACACCTGAATGAGTTGGAAGTGGATTCTTCTCCAGAGCCTCCAGATAAGAGCCCAGCTGTTCTACACCCTTCATTTCCATCAAGCGAGCCCTTGAACTGAGAAGCCAGTTGAGCCATGCTGGACTTGTCACTGTAGAACCGAAAGCTCATAAATTTGCTTTCAGAAGCCAACAATCACAGCAACAAAAGAGATGGGGCAAATGATTTGAACAGACTTGTCACCAAAGATGTGTGGGTTGAAAATAAGCACAATGAAAAATGTTCAACATTGTCAGTATTAGGGGAATGACAAAACTAAAATGTGATATCACTCCACCCCTGGTAGGAGGTCTAAAATGAAAAAGACTGATTCTGTCAAGTGTTGGCAAGAATGTGGAGTAAGTGGAACTGTCACAAGCTGATTGAGGAAATGTAAAGTGGTCTAACCACTTTGGAAAACAGCTTGGCAGATTCTTATAATAGCAGACACTATGGGACTGAATGACTCAGCCGCCCCACTCCTAGGTATTTACCCAAGAGAGATGAAAGCATGTGTCCATGCAAAGACTTCTCATGAATGTTCATAGCAGCTTTGTTTGCAGGAGCCAGAAACTGGAAAGAATTCAAATCCTCATCAACAGATACGTGGGTAAACAAACTGTGGTACGGCCATACAAATAGGATATTACTCAGAGATAAAAATAAATGAACTATTAATACACACAAAAACATTGAAGAATCTCAAAATAATCATGCCAAGTGAAAGAAGCCCCCCTCATCAAAAGAAGTACACAGCGTTATTTCCATTTATGTGAAATTCTAGAAAATGCAAATTCATCTATAGTGACAGAAAGCAGATCTGTGTTTGCTTGTATCACATGTTTGCGATATAAATTACAGGAGACACTTGGCCAAAAATCAGCTTGGAATTGATGAATCTAATGTCTTCATCATTTGTCCACTTCAGTTGGGGACCGACTTTCAAACTGACTGCCAAGAAAATAAATGTCTTAGCTTCAAATCTACCATAGCAGACAACCTGTTTTCTTAATAGTTTGTCTATCTCAGGGCAGATCTTCACATACGTGAGGGGGACTTTGTTTTGTGCATTAAGATTTAAGTGCTTTCCTGAAATGAATGTAACATTATCTGTCAAGTATACTCTAATTTAGAGAAAAGATTTAAATGCTTTCATTGGAGCAAAATATGCAAAAATATAAGAATAGATTCAAAAGGACAAGAAAGAAAGAGCGTTTGGAAAAAAGGATAGGGTGGTGGAAGTCTATATTCAAGGCTATAAATATATCATTCATTTACAATTATTAAATAATAGTATTACATATTTTAAGATATTTATTCATTGGAATGGGCAACTTAATTAAATCTAGTGCAAAAGTTTTAAATACATTGAATTCCTGTCATTTATCATTAGATTAATAGACCAAACTCCAAATAGACTTCCTAGTCATTTGATAGCAATAATAAATGGATTAAAAATGCTTTATGAGGTGCACATTTGTAGTGGGGTTTTTAACATAATAATATTAAGTCAATTATAAATGCTTTATTTGGTTTTCCAAATTGTGATTTGCACTAATACCTTCATTACTTTGCTGGAGTTTGGTTTATGTTACTTATCTCAGCTAGTTTTGTAATACATGATGTGGATTATGTTAGAAAACATGTCTATACATGATTTGAATACATCTTTTTAAAAAACGATTCTTTATTTGAGAGAGAGCGCGCAGGGAAGGGCGGAGGGAGAGGGAAAGAAGCAGGCTCCCCACTGAGCACCACAGAGCCCAACGTGGGGCTTGATCCCAGGAACCCTAGACCAAGACCGCAACCCTGGCCAAAACTAAGAGGCAGAAGCTCAAGCCCCTGAGCCACTCAGGTGCCCCTGAATAGATCTATTTTTAAAAACATATCTGGAGTGTGTATTTTATAGGGAAGGGTTTCTACTATACAGTCTGTGTAGTCTTTGCAGGTTTTGATACCAGATTTGGGGGAAAAATCGGGTAAAAGTGGTTGACAAGGGAAGATCTTGAGTATATTATTCCTACTCATCTGAGGGAGGGTAGATGAATTTAGTCAAAGCATCCTGGCAATAGCCAGGAGTTCCTTCTCCTGCAGTAGATCCTGATGGGCGTGTGGTGTTTTGAAGGGGAGAAGGAACAACATTGGACTAAATGGTGGTTAAAGCATAGACCTTTGGAGTTAAAAGACGTACGTCCACCACTAGAGGCTTAAGACTATGAACAATTTACCGAGCTTCTCCACACCTCTCCATCCTTACCTGTAAGACAGGGATAGTAACGGTACCTATCTCCCAGGGCAGTTGCGAGGATTCAATGAGATCTTAAACATAATGTGCTCAGTGAAATGCCTAATGCCTAAAAAAGAGTTCGATGGCTGGTGGCTGTTTTATAAATAGGGCAAGCCACGTGTGGGTGTGGAGCAGTCCAGCACAAGAGGTTCAGAACTAAAACTGTTACCAGTGGGAAGTATAGACAGTGGGTTTGATAAGTATTCTCTTGTAAGTAGCCACTAGCCAATGTCCCCATGTAAATTTTAATTAATTTAAAATTTAAAGTTAAAATTCAGTTCCTCAGTTACACTGGCCATGTTTTAAGTGCTTAGTAGCCACCTGGAGCTGATGGCTACTACACTGCACGGTACAGATATAAGCCACCTTTGCAGAAAGCTCTAGCGGGCAAGGCTGGTTTAAAGGGTCCATGTTGGGCTGAGTACCAGGGCAACATTCCCAAGTAACTGGTTTACCCAACGTCCACATCAAAACTAATCTCTCTCCTCTTTGACTTATCTTTTGTTTTATAGAGTCTGAGCCTTATCAAAACTCTGTTACCCAAGAGTCTGTGCAATTTTTCAAGCTGTTAGAATATTTTTGATCACTGTTTATACCAGTGCATGTGAATGCATTCAGAGATTCTATGATGGAGGCAGTCCTTGCTTTTCTTGATTGAGTTTCTGAATTCTATCATTAGCCTGAACATCTCTGCAATTACCCATATCTGGTTATTAACATGTTATTTCTACACTCCTCCTCCTCCTCCTCCTCCTCCTCCTCCCCCCCCCCACCCCCACATCCTCTGAACTGCAAGCTGGGAGACTGTGAGATTTTTCAAGTGATCATTATTTCAGTAGCAGCTGGTTCTTAACAGCCCCGGGTTTGTGACAGAGGTGACAGGATCTGTTTCTGTGGCTGTATTGTCCTAATTATATTCCTAATGGATCACAAGTTTGGGGACAAAGCGATGTTACATACTGCAGTGTCTGCAGGGCAGCATTTCATGGTATGCTGGGAACACCTAAATGTAACATGTGCAGCCAATGCATTTACTGTCATTAGTTAACCAGGCAGCGCGCGTTCCTCTTTCAGCTCCCTGACCCACATTTCATCCACGCTCTGCTGTTTTTCTCCTGCAGGGTTATTTCCTGAGTAAAGCCCAGGGCTTATGAGTCCCCCAGCAGAGAGCTCTGTTCTGACCTCCCTAAACAAGCAGTTTCACCTGCTGGGCTAGTGTTTTTCTGCTTCCTAGTCAATCTGTTAAGATTTTAGCAGGAGATTCTTGGATACCTTTTTCACAAAACATATGGGAGATTGTAATTACTTTGGCCTGGTACAATTTTAGAATTGAGAGAGCAAGGAAGAGGTGCAAATCTCCTGTTCATAAATAACCAAATCTGTGGGCACTTTAAAAGGCATTCGGTGCAGCAGGAGAATTTATGTGCCACATTTCACCCTTGGCACACTTTCCAAATGAATTGTTCAAAGAGAAGTTATATTAGGACAAATAGAAATGAAGACTAAGACCAGATGTGGATTTTTAGTTAATATTTATGCAACACCCAAAGGGAAGATGGTATTGCACAATAAACTAAAAATGTCTTAGGCAAATAAGGAAATCTTTACCCTGCGGACCTGGCACTGCAAAGGTATGAATTATACAACAAAGGCCTGGGAATGCAGAACAAATGCAGGGTAGGTCGGGGTGACTATAAAAAAGAATTCATTGAGGAAGTGGTGAGGTAGCAGATGTGTGGAACCTACTTTGGGAAAATAAGGGCTTAGCACTTTTTTGGCCAGTCTTGTGTCTAAGGTAGGAAAGTCAAGCCAACCAGTCTAATATCCTTCATCTGTGGAGAGCAACAGTAGCTTTAAATAGAAAATGTATACACACACACACCCACACACACACTTACATTCAGAACTGAGGTAGTGATCTCACAATGGGTGAGTATACCTTAATAAGCCAAAAAGCAATGTCCCCAGATTTGAAGTGATCTCCAAGGATAGTGAGGACATCTTTTAACCGATTCCGCTCTCCCCCATTGGTGTCCAAGAAGGTGGAAAACACAGATATTGGTTGCTTCTCAGTCCTTGGAGAGTAGTCTAAAAGCAACCAAGGCTTAATGCGTTGGAAGAATATTGAGACCCACATTAAATTAAAATGGGAAAATTGGTTAAAAGCAACACAGCTGGTTTTTCAGCCTTTCATTCATCAGTGGAGCAAAATGTACATTTCTCACCATCTCCCAAGCTCCCAGTCCCCAGGAGTTGGGGGTAGGGAGAGGAGAAAAGGAGGAGGTGGAGGGGGAGTGTAGAAAATATTTATTTAAAACTATTGGAGCCTTGAAGTGAAGACAGCTCTGGAAATGCTTACAAGCTTTTAGCACGCTGAACCCAAACCTCTCTACTACTTTCATGCCACTGAGTCCTCTTAATTATTGAAGAGAGCTGTCTGTGTGTGACTTACCACGGGTTTTCCTGCAGAGCTGATGCATCCTTCAGAATTTTTAACCTACTTCCTCCCCCTCTCCTGTGTTAATTCTTCGCCGTTTGATGTGGACAACACATCAGCTTAGCTTATTCTCCATGATGAAAATTTGTAGATTTTCAGCTGCTATCGAGTTTCTGCTAAGCACATTTATTTGTTCATTTCTTGTCAACATTTTGTGTTGTTTTGTTTTAGTTTCTTCTACCTGTCCAGATGTTACAGGCTCTGGGTGTTACGTGGAAAACCAGGTTGATAAGGTTCCTGCCCTCTTGGAGCTGCCACTCTAGTGGGGATTCCAGATATAATACATGCTAGGAAGAAAATCATCAGGATGACAAGACAAAGATTGCTGAGAGTAGGGTTACTTTATAGTGTGCGCTGGGAAAGCCTCTCGGGTGAGAGCGTTTGAACTAAGATCAGAATGCTGGGAAGGAGCTAGAGAAGGTCTGGGAAGGCATCCCATGAGGAAAGAGGAGAAAGTGGTAAGTATCAGAGGGGAAGGATGTCTGTGTTGCTTGATGGAATGTCAGGGCAGAGAAGGGATCGGGCCAAATGAGGGCCTGGCTGGACATGGTAAGAATCAGAGTTTTATTTGATGTGCATCAGGAAATCATTGAACATTTTAAAGTAGAGAGACTGTAGGTTTTCAAAAGAATCTTCTAATGCCTGAAGTTAAGACTGTGGGGAGCGGGGAATTGCAGGAGTAGAAATAAGGCCGCTGAGAAAGGTACTGCAATAGTCCATGCAGGAAGTGAAGGTTGTTTGGATTAGGAAACTAAGGTTTCACACCTTAATCACTTTAATCTTCATAGTAATAGTACCCATAGATAGGTATTATTTTCATCACTGCTTCATAAAGGTAAGAAAAAAAGGGGCACACGAGTTTAAACGACTGGCCAAAGGTTTCTCAGGAAATAATAGCACAGTGGGGACTCCGACTCCTGGGTGCTCTTCATCCAGTGGCCTAGGATCCTGTATTAACACGTAAATGCAGTGGAGGGATACAGATACAGAGGAACTCGATGGGTCAACTAACAGGATTTTTTAAACTTTTCAACAGTAAGCAGAGGTCATGGAGTTAAAAAAAAAAAGGTAAAAGATCAGTCTCCGCCTTTAAAGACACAACTCTCTTTTATGTACGCTTCCGTATGTTTGTCTCAGGGAACAACAATGGGTCCGTCATGCATGGCATGATAGGTATAATAAATATTCATCATTTCATCTGTGTCTACACAGATTTTTTTGTGAAATCAGGAAAAGACGGAGCTATGTTTCGCTGACACCCAAACCACAGTATTTACTTTTCAGGCCACTGCCAGACATCCAGGGGATTCGATTTCTTGCCAGAGCCCTGGAAAGCTCCCTAGTTAGGTGCTTCCCTTCAAGGGCAGAGGGGAGGGGTGCGGGGTCAGTCAGCCCTCTACGGGTCTGTTTTCCAAGCATTGTGGTTGCCATGCAGCAGGGGGCGCTGCAGTAGTGCTCATTGTGGTCCGACCAAGCCCAGCACCCAGCCAGAAGGGGGCCAAGCCAGGAGGAGGTGTGGCAGGCAGCCCATGGTCCTCTTTGGTCTCGCAACTTTAGTACCCAGAGCTCGTCTACACAGGCCATTCTTCTACACCATAATTTATCAGGTTGGACGCCTTCCATCCAGTCCTGCATCCGGGCGGAAAGGAAAGGGCATTAGCTTCCCGCCTTCTTCGGTTTTGAGGATAGCGCGGCACTGGGCTGCAGAGGCGTCTCTTCTCTGTTGCCAGAGTCAGCCTGGGAGTCCCCCTGAAACCTCGAAAGGCCCCCGCAGCTGCTGCGTGTGTGTATGTGTTTCTTTCCTCTTTTGGGGTCCTTTCTTTTTAACCTGACCGCGGGAACATTTTCCCCTCATACATCTTCCTATTGACATTTGGGACAACGGTAAGCTCGGAGCTGAAATCTCTCCCTCCTAAGATGCCCCTCAAGCTCTCCAATACCCGCTCCCTTTCCGGCTCCCGCACCGTGAGCGTGTGTGAGAGGTCGCGTAAATGTTTGTGGCAACCGAGGCTGTAGCCCTCGCCAAACCTGTTCTTCCTCTCCCGGTCCCCAGAAGTCCCTCCAGCTGACCGGACTTAGCCTGGCAGCGCTTGGCACACACAGCGCTGGGGCTGATATCCAGTCGGTGCCAGGCGTAGCCAGGCAGCGGCGGCGCGAGCGACCGTGAACTCCTTGGTGTCGATTCTCCTGCAGCTCCCCCTCCCAGGGCGCACTCCAGCAACCCCTTTGGGCTGTCTTCCAGCAGTCGCCTTTGGGTCCCGAGGGCTTTCCAGAGTGAAATCGAAGGTGAAAGAAACAAGAGGAGGGCTGGAGGTGGGTAGGAGGAGCCTCGGGCCGAGGGGGAGGTGGGAGGAGCCCCCAGCCAAGGGGGTAGGATGGGAGGAGCCTTAGGGGAGGATCTGGGTGGAGAAAGGGGCCGGGCAAAGCCGGGATGGAGGGTTGGCCACGCAGGCGCGGGGGGCCGCGCCGAGAACCCCACGCGGGAGCTTCTGGAGTCTCCAGCCACCGCTCCTCACTTCACTGGAGAACGGGGCTGGGGCGGGGAGGGAGCTAATAAAGAGTGAATGAGCGGCAGCCGCTGTGGCGGCCGGAGTCAGCCCGAGCAGCACCGGAGCCTTGCGCCCGGGAGGCGGCGAGGGGAGGCGGTTCGCCTTGTCCCTCCCACCCGCCCCTCTTTCTCTCTCTTCCTCCAGCTGGTCCCAGAACCCTGCTGGGTCCAGTCCCTCTGCCCCCATCCCGCATTCTTCCACCTCCTCCGAGTCCCACTCCTCACCTAGGGCGCCCCGAACTGCCATGGGTTAGGGTGGGGGCCGCGAGCCGTGCGAAGGACCAGCCCTGTGCATCCGCCGGGGGGCGCGGAGCGCGAAAGCCGCCAGCCGCTCGCGGGCGCTGGGCATGGGGAGCGTGGTGTGAGCCCGCATCCGGAGAGGACGCAGCGGCTGCGGAGACCGGCGCGAGGAGGAGGAGAGCGGTGGATTGCAAGGACCCGAGGGAGGAAGGGAGGGACAAGAGGGTGGGGAGCTAGGAAAAAGTGAAGCTGGGAGGAGAAGGCGGCGGAAGGTGGGGATTGATGCTTCTGTTTTTTGTTGCCGCTGCTGCCCTCGCGCTGGGAGCCGAGCCGGAGGGAAGGCGGTGGAGAGATGATTGCAGAGTTGGTGAGCAGCGCTCTGGGGCTCGCCTTGTATCTCAACACCTTGAGTGCGGATTTCTGCTACGATGACAGGTAAGGGGTCGGAGGGCTGCATGGGGACTCCGCGGCGGCTCAGAAGCTTCCCGCTTTAAGGCTGAAGTGCGTCTTGGTGGAACTGGTCCAGCACCTGAAGGTTTAGGAGACGCGTAAACAACACCCAGAGCAAATACTGGGGAAGCGAGCGCGCTGGGCGGTCTGAAGGAGTTTGGGTTCCTAGTTTGCAGCAGGTTCTTTCTCTTGCTTATTGGCTCTTGGCGAATGCTTAAGTTTCTTATCGGAAATCGCAGCAATTTGGGGGAACTGTTAATGAACGTATTAAATGAAAAAAAAAAGTCTTAGGTGTTTGTTGGTGGACATTGAGCGATTTTACGTCTGGGCTGGAAGGAAGCCGCTCCCCGCCTCTTAATAGATCTTCCCTGTAGCGTTTCCTTTTATTGATGGGACACTTTTATTTCCCGAGGAAAAAACACACCTTTGACAGTTTCCAAAATAGTGTAAGGAGAGACTCGTACTCTCCTTCAACTTTCCCTTTTGACGTGTACGGTACTTTACTTTGAGCCAAGATAATGCTGCTGATGGGCTCTCCTCTCCCCCCCCCTCTGTTTGGGAGTTTTACATTAGACGTTAGCGATTCTTTTGTGCTAATTGGGGAAGAAGACGCCCCTAGAGACTGAAGTTGTCTTCTGCATTTGGGCTAGTTTGGGTGGCTAATGAGACCTAAACTGTGTTGTCAAAGAAACTGCATCGATTTCTGGAAAATGTCACAGTTGTGCTCGTGTCTCTACGTATTTTTTAAATGTTGTTAGTGTTTAGAAACTGATGAAAAGCTCCAATAGCCATTAGGGGAAATTCCAATTTGTGCCTTTCCGGTGACTTAATCTGATTACAATTAAAACAGATGCATAATTAAAATATATTAGGGAGAACAGCACGCCTGGCTAAACTTATTAACCGTCCTGGGGTGTTTCATGCTCCATTGAAATTAAACCATCCAAAAAGTGAGCACAGATTTACTTTGACAGCTTTTCAACAGCCTCTCTGGGCTATGGAAAGTGAATGGATCCCCAGGGTCAGGGCAAGGCAGAGAGTGAACTTAAGCAAAGTGGTTGATAGTGAGGGGAGGTGAAGGCAGAATCTTCTCTGGGTGATAATTAGCCATTTTCTGTATTCTCTGGTGTGCCCACTCTCCGGCTAAAAGCATGTTCGTGGATATATGCTTGAAATCCGTGACTCTTGGTTTACACCCACATGTCTGTTATGAAGTCCCCTGGTAATAGGTGCAATGAAATAAAGCAAACTGTTCTTCATGTATCTTATGTAGTGTCTGTCAGAAACTGCTTGATAAGGAAGCCACTGTTAGACATAAACTTTTCCTCAACTTTTAAACAGTGTATAGATTTAGCAGTTATGATACATGCTCTGAGAAATAAATGGTATTTGCGTAAGAGTGAGGTCAGCTGCTCTGTTCCTTCCACTTTTGTGTTACTGTGCACCTATTTCTAGGGGATGGGAAGAAAAAGCTCTTCCAACGATGGGTGACTTTTCACTAAAAGGAACTCAAGGACTCTGGGCAGTTCTTGGTTCTGTTGGGGACAGTTTGAAAAGTAATCATTTAAACTGAGAATAAAGAGCTTGGGAAAAAAAGTAACTTCCTGTAGTATAGTATGGTTGAACACTGGGATAAAGCAAGCATTCCCGGTGTATGCTATCCTTTATTGCTGGTCAGTTCTAAAAGTACATATCAGAAGAAAGTATGCTGTAAAAGACGAAGGCATGAACTAAACTAAATTTGCATGTACATTTTTCTATAGATTTAATGCTTATTATGTGTTCTTTAATCATCAGTCAGTCGTGTTAGGACGTTGTAACTTGGGGAGAATAGTGTGAGACGATAAATTAGTTGTGCTTTGATGGTGGGTATGTTACAGGTTGGGTTGCAGTGTCGAAATTCCTGACTCCTTATTTAGCTGTGTAGATGAACCTCAGGTGATGAGTTGTCCGTATCTAATTGGTAGCTTGCTCAATATATGATATATGGACATTATATGACCATGATGATGTTGAGAGCCTGTAAATATAAATTGCACTTTGCTACAAATTGGAAGTGTGTGTTAGTCTCACTTTCTTAGTAGCAGAACTGCACATGTAGTCCTATACTCATTAGAGTCTGAAGTCTTAGCAGAATCAAGCTTGGTTTTTATGTATCCTAGAAATTCTGAAATACCTATTAATAGAAGCGTGGAACTTACTGGATGTCTGCATAGCATGCACAGGTGTTTCAGTGCCAAGGTGCTCTGTGAATTGTGGCTTTTCGGATATACTTTTTATCTACCTCCTCTAACTCACTGGTATGTGGAGCGGGAAGAGAGCTGGGGAGTCAAGTGGAAACTGGAGGATGATGATAACGTGTTTACTTCCACTGCCCCGTTTCAGACGACAAAGACTCAAGTTTAAAACGTGTAAACTGTGTCTGTGGATTCCAGTCCCCCCCCGCCCAGGAGCTTTGTGAAATAGAGTTCTAGAAGGAGAGAGGCCAGTGCTGGGAGCAGCTCACAAGGAGGGAGATGGCTCTTACGCTTGACTTGCTTAACTAAATCAAGACTCTGCATTTTAGCTGAAGAATCTGGCATTTGCTGTAGGAGGGCTTTATATTGCTTCAGCTTAAACATTAATGCTGTGGTACTTCTCAACGTTATCATTTCTTTTAAATATAGTGATCAAGTTTACTTTGTAAACTATATCTATAATTTCTTTCACTGTTTGATGTAGCTTGGTTGAGATTAAGTGGTAATCTGAAACTTTTTCATAGCAAAATCGATTTCCCTGTGGTAAAACTTAATATTTTGCAAGTGTTTTATGCTAAACTTAAGAATATGGCTAGGATGTGACGAAACAAACAGAAGAGTAGAATTCATCATCTCTGATGAAAAAACATATAAAGTTTCAGCTTCATGCCCCCCTTCATCCCCTTGCCTTCAGTCTAGGCATGATTGTATTGAATCTTAAATTGTGGTTAGAGTACAATTGGAATGATAAATATACGGTCTTTGCCAAATTTTAAGTCATGATGAATGTGACTTTTTGAAGGACCCTCTCATTTTCTGGAGAAATTTGGTGTTTAGGTCAGTGGAAAAAAAAACTTGCTGATCCCAGGTTCTCTGCTCTCTTATATATTTATTGAGGATCACATTGCATCATTTGCACTATATCCGCTTTAAAAATACTACTCGAAGTTTTGCATAGAGATGACACTAGAGGAGGAGTCCATTTACTTCAGAGCAGCAGGACGCCGTATCCATTGTTTTGTAGTCTGATTTCATTTTGCACATATCACCTAATTGGTGGCAAGCCCTTTACGATATATAACAAGTAAATAAGAAGATGATACACCTAATACATATTTTTATTCTTGGGTGAATAAGATCATGCATTACTTAAAAAAAGGTAATTTGAGTTTTTGGAAGTGGGAAGTGGGTTTGTGGCCGCTTTGAAAATTGTTTTCCTTATTGCCCATTTTGCATTTGTTCAACCCAACCTTGATCGTTAGCATGACCTTTGGGTTACTTAACTATCTCATTGTGCATCGATTGTGTGAAATTTGGAGGAAGAACTCCACAGCCGAAATTTCTATATTTGAACCAAAACTACCCCAAATTCTTACTATTGCATTCCTACTTTAGTTACTCATTTGGATATAAATATAAATC
This sequence comes from Ursus maritimus, assembly GCF_017311325.1. Taxonomy (NCBI): domain Eukaryota; kingdom Metazoa; phylum Chordata; class Mammalia; order Carnivora; family Ursidae; genus Ursus; species Ursus maritimus. Next base: position 21,880,415 of record NW_024424564.1, read on the forward strand.
TATTTTTATAGAGATATGAGTTAATTTAAAGCCGTAAAGATTTTGATTAACAGCATTTAAAATGAAGGAATGAAGGATTTAAGGCATAATACCTTTTTTTTTAAACCATTTTTTCCTAAATTTTATTCAGCTGTTCCTTCTACTTGGCCTTTTAAAGTTACTGTCCATTTGGGTTTTGACCTGTTATGATAAGAATCCTTTATGAAATGATCAGTCACTCTGTTAACTTACCTCTGAAAAAATCTAACAGACTTGCAGTGGACCGATCTGGGATTGTTATCTTAAAATTCTAGTATGTTCAACCATTGATGTCATTCTTGGTATTTAGTAAAATCATGTTTAGGAAGAATTACTCTAAGATCAAGGTATATAAGGAAGAACTTTGCTTTGTATCAAAGGTTGTCTCCTCAGGTCTTTATTGCAAGAAGTTAGTGTGTACAAGGGTGCTAGTTTACTGATTTCCTTCCAGGTTTATGATACACTGAAAAATATGCAAGTGGTTACAGTTTATAGTCTATGAAATATTTTAATATGATATTTTACTTTCTAGCTAAGTTTAGTCAAATCTATGCAGAACAGGTTCACTTTGCTGCTCGAACAAGTATATCTCTTGATAGTAAATTAAAATTAGGTGAAGCCAGTATGGACTACTTTGCCTTACTTTCAGTGAGCCTGTCACATGGGGTTTATCCTAGCAAATGACCCAAATACAAGCACTGAATGGACATGTGTAAATGCCATGGGGAAAATGACGGCTTGCCAGCCATCTATCGCTTAGTTGTCTTCGTGTGTGTGTGTGTGTGTGTGTGTGTGTGTATAGTGCATATATTATAATAATATTATATATGTATGATTTTGGGGGGTTATATTATTAGTTTACATTGTCTTGTCATCTGCATTTAGTTTTTTAGTGCAAATGTGCCCCTGTGGGAACACTGAATTCCCCGATGCCTTAATTCTGAACTAGCTAGAACCTTTTGGATTATAACAACGTGTGTTAGGAGCACAGTTTGTCTTCTGAATCCCTCTGTTGCCGTTCTGTGAGCTAAAAGCACTTATTTAAAATGCCCATGACGTTACAGCTGTTTAGCATAGGCAAAGGGTAGTACATTTCCTCCGGAACAGGCACCTTCATGATATTAGGAAAGGACAAAGTTTACGCTTGTCATTCTGAAAAATGATAAACCTCTCACACTATTGTTCCCACTTAATATGCTTTTAACACAGTAACATTTACCTTTTAAATTTTTTGGTTTTCTTTTGTAAGCTAAATATTACATCAGCTTTGGGTACCTACTTTAATGGCTTCACTGAAGCCACCTGCATGGCAGCCTTGATGGAAAGGACAAATGGGTTGTTGAATGTAAAGACCCCTCCTCTATGAATAGCTGCCCTCCTTTAGAGCCTGGTTGAAAAAGAAGGGGAGAGGCATATCACCAGGAACTGCGTGCTTTCTATTTTTCGTGGGATGAAAAAGGCATATCTTGAATAATTACAGGTGTAAGTGTGCACGATACTAGATGGCTTCCTTGAAGATTTGATTTGTATGTACTTTTGAGGAATAAATGACTCCATTCAATGATTCACTAATTACGAATACTCCTAAACGTAAGCGTCTTGTATGTATGGTGATTAATACAAATGGCAGCTGTTCACCCTTGTCAACAGAGCATCCCTACCTTTCTGTCATTGTCCGACCTGTACTGTAGCTGGTGTTGTAAAGTATTTGAATCTGGGAGTCTGATGATAGACTTGTCAAAATGCTGATAGATTGTCCTTTAGCAGAATTTCACTTGCATTTAGTCATGTTTATTTTGATTGATATTCATAATTTTAAAACTTATATTGGGACTCCGTTGGCTTCTTTCCCAGAACAGCAGTGCTGAGGGTCCATGGTAGGTGGTTTGACCTGGCCTTGTTACTGGTCTGGTGCTCACTGGCACTGTGTTCATACACATGGAAGCTCCCCAATTGTGTCCTTCCTGTTTGTCCAGATGAGTTGTTTTCCTTAGAGGAGAACAGTGGTTGAGCACTTTGCGTTAACTAGATTTGCCTCGACTGGTCATAGGAATTGAATGCTTTTGCCTCAGAGATTTTTTTTTTGGCTGTATTTTCTAGGCAGATAATTCCATCAAGATGCAGCTCTATCAGATTTCTATTGATCTCTTTTCCTCCTCTGACAGTTTAACTTTTCAATCATATTTGTCAGTTTCTCTGGTACTCAAGGTTTCCTAGAATCAAAGGTATAAATGTTCGTTTCAGCCTTTTAGAAACTTTTTGGGATTACAGGTTGGGGTTCAACTATGACTTTTTTTTTTTTTTTCTGTTACAGCTAAATAGGGAAGAATTAAGTAAGCCTATCCACTCAGGAAAATTTTGAAGAAGGTGGGAACACTGAAATGATATGTTTTCAAGATGCCACATGAAAAGTTGCTCTCCTGTTTTTAGAGTAATTTATTTTCTTTAAGGGCATTTCTTAAGGTGCAGTTAATTTGAACAATTAGAAATGATTGTTTTAAAGATGAGATGAACAGAGAGAGATCTTCATTTGCTCAGGTCTAAAAAATTAATATGGAAACGAGATTAGAACTAAAAATTCTAACTTCACCTTTAGATTCCATTTTATTGTGGGATTAAATGAAATTACTAATATGCATGCCACGTTGCTTGAGGCCAGTGCTACAGCATGTTTTAAGAGTACCTTGGTATTTGGTAGAGGAGATGTTGTTTGGCTTGTGATAATTTGATGTAAGCTTTGGTTTCTTGATTTCTTTGCTGGGGCATTGTGTGATATCAGACTGAGGCAGGGTATGAAGCGTGGCACAGCATGGAGTCATAGACAAGGAGGTTGACTAAATTACACGATGTGTCAAGTGAGACATACATCAGTGCCCTTGCAAATAGCAGCTGTGTGCTAGGTGTGGTGGCCAAGTGAAAGGCTTCTGTCAGATCCCTTTGTCTTTGATGATTACCCTTCATTTCTGTGGCATTTATTATAATAAATGTGTCATTATTCCATGGAAACATCATGTGAAAAAAAAAAACCCAACAAGTTCACTACGGGCTTATGATTGTGATTTCATTAGGAAACAATGTATAAAAAAATAATGCCATGGGGTGAAGAGATTTACTGACGTTCGAAACTGAAAAAAATCGCAAGTTTTGATAAAGTGTTTTTTCCCTAACTGTGATTCCAGATTATTGATTTCTTTAGAAGTAGAAAGTTTTGACGGTACTCTCCTAGAAATTCTCACTTGGCATCATTTAGGAGTATTTTAACTTCAAAGGATGTGTTATTTGCTGAAGAGTGGCCACTGGGGCGCAATACGGCTCTTGACATTTTGAACGGTGTTAAATGATGGTACTGAAGTATTTCAAACAGCCATGTTTCAGCATTGTTTAAAAATCCAGTGGGAAGAATGGCAACCCATATAAGCCTGCATTCTTGGAATTCTTTGGTTATTAATTTTAAATGCAGTTCACAAGTTTATAAAATAAGATTTTTTTAAAAAAAGATGAGTAATTTTAGTAAAATTTTTTACAGCTGTGTCTTATGAAATTCTGTTTTCTTTTTTGAATTGCTTGTAAGTATTCTATTAACAGACTGAAAGGGTGCAGACCATAGCCTTGCTGTTTGTTTTTGCTTTCATCTCTTAGTTGGGTTAGATGCCTATGTTTAGGGCATTGTTATAAAGCATATTATTATTGAATTTCTATTATAGACCCTAGATTATAAAACTAGTCTATGAGAGAGGCAGATAAGTGAAAACACTATGGGAAAAGTAACCATCCTGTTTTTGTTAATTTCCAATTTGTTACACAACGAAGGCAGGTCTGCCCTGCTCTTTTCTGTTAGTGGCATCTCTTGGATTAATAATGAAAGTCAGTAGTTCAATTCCTTACAATGTCAGTGCTTGTTGAAGTGATATCCCTGCAAACTGTGTCTTCAACGGGAGGTGACTTAGGTGGTGGCTATAAAGATTGCATTGGTAGGCTTGACCACTTTTCTTAGCTTGGAGAAGACACTTGTCATTACAGAGCCATTTGGGAGAAGTGGCTGTTGAGGTAGGGCTCGTAGTTGAAACGTTCATCTGGGGACCTTTCTCATTGTTTTATAAACTGTCTTTTGGCTACTTTAGCCTTCCTATCTTTGGGTTTTTAAAGATATTTTAAATACTGAGCCTGCTGCCTTGGATTGTAAAAGATGTCTTAAGTCTGAAGGTGGAATGTTTGGGTCCAAATATTTTGTCAAGTGTACTTATTTTAGAATAGGACGTTCCCCTCCTCCTCCAAATAATTAACTATAGGACTGTTCTCTCAAAGCCGTTGAAAAGAGCTCGTTTTGACAAAGCAAGCTTCTAATGACAAATTTTCCAACTACAAATTTGCAGAAGAAAAGTTCTCAGATGATGAAGAAGTTTAATCAGGCAAAAAGACATTTTTATTTGCAGAAATAGGCCCTTTAGAGGGAGGCAATTATTTATAGCTGATGTGAAAAACTGGTATACCTGAATTCATTTGGTAAACCTCATTTAAAATAGGAAGGTTAGTCTATTGAAAAAAAATGGTGCTGAATTGTGTCACCGAATTTATATTAAAGAAAGAAGGTTTTATACTTTAACCGTTACAGGGTAATGTACTGATTTAGCAAAGAAAATGTGAATTTGAGATTCTGAGAGAATCTGTGAAAGACACCAGTGCGTAGCCTGAAATTACCAACTATACTTTGCCACAAATATCTAGTCTTTTATTTAAAATATCCCATTAGAAATGATCTCTAGGTTTGGTTCCTCCTCCCCTATATTTAAGAGTCTTTGTATTTTTTCTTTTAAAAACGGTTTGGCATTTGTTCCATGTTGAACAGAAAATGAAATTTCACTGTTTTAAACCTCTTGTATGTCATCAACATAAAAAGTGTAAACCATTTCTAGGAGAGAGTATTGAGTAGATAATTTTGAATTCATGCCTGACAGGATTGAGGATGCCCATGACAGGCGAGGGGGTTTTAGACCTGCTATTCTCATAACTTCCTCCCTGTCTTCATTCTTTGATATGGATGATTGCCTTTTAGAAACTCTTTTAAAATGCAGTTTAAATCTCTAGTTTCTTGGAGTCTGATGGATCACTTTGATTCTCCTAAAGCAACATTTGTGAGCTGGGCCTCTTGTTGGATCTCTTTCCATCGAGATATATGTATATATTTCTAGAGGAGTGCTTCCCAAACTTCCATCTACCAGCACATCACCTGGGCTGTGAAAATGTACGTTCTGAGACAAATCAAGAAACAGACTCTTAACTTATAGAGAACAAATGGATGGTGACCAGAGGGGGTGGGGTGGAGGAGGGGTAGGAGTGAAATAGGTGATGGGGATTAAGGAGGGCACTTGTTATGATGAGTACCGGAGGTTGTATGGAACTGTTGAATCACTGTATTGGACACCTGAAACTAATATTGCACTATATATTAACTAACTGGAATTAAAATAAAAACTTTAAGAAAGGAAAAATAGATTTAAAAAAATGCAGGTTCTGCCTGGAGTGGGCCTCAGAGTACATTTCTGTCTTTCGCAGGTGCTCCAGCCGATGCTGGTTCCTGGACCACACCTTGAGTCATAAGGCTCTATTTCATTTAAATGTATTACATCAGCTTGGTGTGTTTCACAGACATTTGGAAAGACTGCCTAAATTCCTGGATGGAATAAGATTGAGGATAAGGTGCCTGTTCTCTGTGTGTGAGCTTGGCCATCTTATTTAATCTTTATGTTTCATTTTCACATTTGTTCAGTCACGACATCTTCTTTAAATTGATCAGATGGATTTGAGGTATTGTGTAGATTTTGAAAAGGTAGAGAGCCTGTTGAAATTCTAGGAGATGATCTCTATTGAAATATCTGTCACCATCTTGTATTACAATATCATCTTCTTTGTAACAGTACTGGGGAGACAGATGTTGGATTCTGATTTTGACAAATAAACTGATATGCAGTTGCCTTAGGCTTTGGACTTGACAAATACTGATGCCTACATCGAGTCTCTGTAGTCAGTGCCTTTATTGGTTTGTCCTTCTGTGGAATAATCCCTTGTAAGGAAACTCGGCTCACATTGCATGAAGACTTTACAGACTTTAGGCAAGCAGCAAGAAATAGGTGTTGAGGCAGCTGAGAGTAGGGAAGATAATGATTTCTTAGTGATATTCAGGCACTGGGGTATGTACGTAGGATTAGAAATGCTTGGACTCATGTCATTTTTTTAACCTGGTACCTTAGGCCTTAGCCTTTGGGCGCTTTTGGGGGCTTTCTGGGTAGGCAACTGCCCTATTTATCTGAAGTTTTAACTTCCTACTGATAGACATCTTTTTTTTTTTTTAAAGATTTTATTTATTTATTTGATAGTGAGAGAGACAGCCAGCGAGAGAGGGAACACAAGCAGGGGGAGTGGGAGAGGAAGAAGCAGGCTCCCAGCGGAGGAGCCTGATGTGGGGCTCGATCCCAGGACTCTGGGATCACGCCCTGAGCTGAAGGCAGACGCTTAACACTGAAACACCGAGGCACCCCTAATAGACATCTTTTTAAAGAACTTGTTCTAAAATAGGTAATGATTATCCCTTTCTTTTTAAAATAATGCGCGGTGCGCTAGAAGCGGTGTCGTGGAGGAACACTGGCCGAGAGAAAAGACTGGAATTGCAGTCTTGCTCGTACCACTGTATTGAGCTCTTCCGTGCTCTCAGACTGTCTTATAACGGATCAGGAAGTGAAAATAACAATGGTGACCACAGAGTGAGGATGAAGTAAAGTAGTATGACGAACATTCTCTGTGTGTTTTAAAAAGCTGGGTGGTTATACCCTTTGGCGTAGAGGAACACTGTTGGACCAGAAGGCGAATGAGTGCGGTATCACTGTGCGTTAGCCTCCGAGAACAGAGCTGTGTCCCGTTCCATGTTGTTGCTAACTTTTCCACTCGGAGTCAGTGGTTGAGCTCCTGCTGTCCCAGCTTCTGTTGCCTCCTGAACGCCCCATCCCTGCTTCTCATCTCTGTCCACCCTTTTGGTGAGCAGTCCCTAGTCTCACCGCAGAAGCCGTTTTTGCTCTCCTGTATTTCTTTTCTGTTGCTTTTCCCATGTTTCTGGTCTCTGTGCATGGAGGCTTACTTTGAATAGACGTTCTGGCCAATCTGAACACTTCTTTCCTTCTGCAGAGTAAAAGGACCAATTACAGTGCATCGGGTGTAAATAATCTTTGGTACTTTGGTTCTGCTTGGCAGGCGGTATTATTACTGGGTCCTCATGGTCTCCCTCCTCAATGACAGCCCTTTTTCTTTCGGGAATATGTTCAGATTCAGAGCCCTTCTGGTGGCCCGGTGATTAGGAAAGCTGTATGTCAGATAAGCCAAAGTTTTCCTGCATTGAAGTGTTTGTGTTAATCCGGGACGTCTTGAGACTTTGCAGTAAGGACGTTCAGTACATGTGCTGGATAGCAGCATCTGATATCTAAACCTGGTGACACATTTTTGTAACTAATTAGAAACTCTTTCTTTTAGATCTTTCCAAGCAACAGGTGTCAAAAGTAAGAAGACCACAAAAACTTTGGAGTCAGATAGTCTAATCCCAGAACTATTACTTGTTAATTGTATAATTTTGATTATTACTGAACTCTTTGAGCCTCTGCTCCCTGTTCTACAGAACGAGGGTAGCAATGCCTACTTGATACAGTTGTTGGAAGAATTTAATGAAGGAAGTTATATGAAGTGCCTGGCGGTATCTGGTGTTGTTTAAGATACGTAATAAATCATTCTCTTAATCGAGAACTTATTCATTAGCTCTGTTGCTGATAGTTGAAAATCACTATATAATAACCTCTGGAAATAGCGTAGACCATTAGGGGACTTCTCTTAAAAGCAAATATTGAGCATTTAAACTTATTTTAGTCATCTTTCATTTAGCATTTCAAATAGATGTAGGATAACTGAAAGGGTTCAGTCAACTATATTAAATTCACTATGAAGTTTAGAATTTAATTTTCTTCTCAAGTTAGAAGTTTGGAAAAATGACGTTGAAACTTAACCATTATACGTGTGCACGTGCGTACATGCATGCACACATGTAAATTTTGCTGATAAAATGTCTGTAGTATATACGCAATTAAAAGCACATATGAAAAAGGGAACTATGATGGCTTCCATCTTTTTCGTCAAAATTGATATTCTTCTTTAAATTTGATGATACTGTGCATAGGAGCATATGCAAAATTATAATTTCTTAGCATCTTATAAGAACTGACCCACTCTATGATGTGTATCTTAGACAATGAAAAATCTTAAACAATGAAAATATCGAATTGTTTTCAGGTATACTGTGAAAGATTATGTTGAACTGAGAGTTAGCCCGAATCCCAGAAATACTTATATATGTTTTGTTTTGTAGTGAGCAAAATTGGACATAAAAGCTCATTGTTTTTTGAAACCTTTTCTGGGAAGCTTGTTATTCTTTCTCTCACAAACTTACTCTCTTACCAGGACCTACTGCTTGCATTAATTTACTTATAGGTGGGTCTGCATTTAAGAATATCGATCGATCTCCTGATTGAAACAGATCTTTCACATGTTTGCTTAACATTTTTCTAGGGGTTCCCTATATAAAGAGAACATATAACCTTATAACACTAATAATATATCTTGCTTTCCTTTTTTTTCCTCTTAGATAAAGACCCCCCCCCCCAAAAAAAACACAGGTAAGCTAAGTATATTGAAGGTTTACCATATTGATAACACAGCTTTCTCGTTAATGTCAGGTTATGGCTGTAATGATTCCCCAGGGTTGCTTCCAGCTTAAAACTGGCCATAATTCTAGGGTTATGGATTTGTGTCATTTGCCTAAGAAATATATTTGAAATCGGCTATTTTGGGTAATTAATAATGTGCTAAGTAAAACGTTGGCCCAATTGGTACATATACAGTGGAAAATGAGGGACATGAGTACAACAGACTGTATCAACCAGAGAAGTTTTTACCTCAGCCATAATCATCTTTTGATGTCTTCTCTGTTACTTTATTCTCAGTTGGAATGTTTACCCTGTTCCTATTGATAACTAAATTCTAACAGCAAGTGGCAAGCTCCTAAAAAGGAGAACACTTTTGGTTCTTGCTGGATAGCAGCCTAGTTTTCTCTAGTGCACATCTGTTCCTTGCAACATTTTTAGAATATTCAGGTGAAAATTCACTCAGTGTTTTAATAAACCAGATTCTGTTACTGATGGGTTAAAAAGAATCAGTCATGCTGTTTTAATTTATTAAAGGAAAATAACAAATGGTTTTTGTAGGATAGCCCTCAACTCTCTGGAAGTAATTTAAAATTAGTACAAGAAACCAATAATTCAAGACCTTATTAAACATGCCTCAGCTGCTGATTTTTAGGACTAAACAAAAGACTAGCATTTGGATTTCTCCGGGGTGAGGGTTAGATGGGAAGGTGTGGGGTATCTTTTATGAAGGGAGGATAATATACTATGAAGTAGGATATTCCTGTAAGTGAATGGATTTGACAGAAGTTGACTTGAAGGTTTTGCCCCTTTCTTGCTTATGATATAGTGCTTTCCTTTATGGTATAGAGGGGAACATTATGGGGAAGTTGGGATGAACTTTGTGGGGGAAAAACCGTGGTGCTACAGTAGAAGATGGGTAGTTTTTTGTTATTTTATTTTTTTATTTTTTATTTTTTAAAGATTTTATTTATTTATTTGACAGAGAGAGACAGTGAGAGAGGGAACACAAGCAAGGGGAGTGGAAGAGGGAGAAGCAGGCTTCCTGCTGAGCAGGGAGCCTGATGCTGCTTGATCCCAGGACCCTGGGATCATGACCTGAGCCAAAGGCAGACGCTTAAGGGCTGAGCCACCAGGTGCGCCAGAAGATGGGTAGTTTTGATTGGTGTCTTTGTGAGTTGGAACCAAAGCAGCACGTGATCGCCAGCTTTTCGAGGTGGAATCAAGACAAATTCTTAGGAATGGAAATCCTCAGAATGTAACTATTCGTGGAAATAACTCTATGGTGTTTTTCAGAAAAATTCTGTGATATATTTTGATCACATGCTGAATTTTTGATGTATATTATAAAATAGCAGCTTGTTTATATTTTAAAAACGCTATCATTATAGTAAATAGCTCATCTTTGTACACTTGACATTTGAATTCTGAGAATTCATTATTTGAGGAAGAGAGTTGGGTTTATTTTTCAAACTGAAGCCTGAAAGAATTGGGTAAGTTTAATGTTTAAATTGGGCAGTTTATAAATATATACCACAAACCTTGTGGATTTAAGGTGGGCCATGGGTGGTATTTAAAAGTTAAAATTGTTTTTAATACTAAGCTTAATCTTAAGTTTAAATTTTCATTCCTATTTCTTTTTGTGTCGTCATTGTTTATGAAAACTGGTTGAAAATGAAGTTCAAAGATTTCTTGTAAATCATAAGATTTGACAAGAAACATTATTTACTCTAAACTTGAATATGAACTTAAACACAAACCAGAACTTGGTCTGAATGTTTTTTCTTTAGCATCTTTGGAAGTCTATATAAAAATAGAGTAAATGCTTTGCATGCAGCTTACCTACTGTGTTTGAAGAAAATCTTTTGTGTATGTCTGCAAGCTGTTTGTGTGTTCGGGAAGAGTTTACCCGAACAGACTGAAATTGGTAGAAATAGGCCAAAGTTAACACTGCGGCTATAATTATATTGAAAACTGGAATAGTAGTCTCTCTCAAAATTTTGAGTAAATGGAAGCTGATGGATGATTTCTTTTGTAAAATATTATTGGGTTTGGTTCAAATAAAGAAAATTAATTGTACGTTTTTTGAAAATTATTTATATTTTAAGGATTTTTTTCCCCCCAGAAAATCACATTGGTTGCTAACTCATTGGCACTCTTCACAAACTAACTTCTGTTCTGTATCAGCCTCGATATCAGAAAAAGAAGATGAGTGGAAATTAAGAAAGCAACAAACATGATAAGGAGATAATTGTCTTTCTACCATGTCAACCAAAAGACTTAATAATATTTAATAATCCCATTGTAAATTGTTTTGTTGTATATTCTGAGGCCAGAACTGGTTCTTGTTACTAGAAGTGATGGAAAGAGAAGAACTGTAAGGGTGTGTTTACCATTTAAGTAGTCTGATTTCTGCAAATTATAGTGTAAAATTATGGTAATTCTATTCAAAGTTTGGGAGAGAGATTTGAATGAGGTTTATTTTAAATTCAGGAAATCATCTCAAATAGACACTAGCCTTTGATTTAAAACTGGTAAGTCATTCTTATGTAGAAATGCACAGTCTCCCAAGAACGCATCGGGTGTGGGATGCTTTCGGCGCCTGTCACCACTGTATTCCTTTAGCGAGTGTTTGTAAATGCTTAGCTGTGTCAGCAACCTGTTAAATCTTGGGGGCACCGACCCAGGAGAAGACATTGTCCATCATCTCAATTTGCTTAGAGTCTGGTGGAGAGACCAAGTAAACAGACAGTGTCTCTAAAATAGAGACATGCTTACGCTTCTGAGTGAGTACGCAAGAGGGGTACTTGACCCAGGCTAGGGGGGAGGCAATTGTGAGGACTGACTGCTGAAGAAAAAGTCAAATTAAGTTGATAAAGATGAGAGAGAGGGAGGAGAATTTGGGAAAAAATGTACAGGAAGGAAGGCATAGTGCCCAAAGAGTAGGGCATAAAGCCAGAGGAGAGGGTAGGGAGAGGGAGAAGGGAAAGATGAATGGGTGAAGTAGCCAGCAGCTGGATCACCATGGGCCTTGTGTTCCAAGATAACATTCTGAGAATTGTCTGAAGTAGGTGAAATCCGAAGCAGAGAGACCCAGAAGAGTGTCCGTTTATAGGATCATACAGGCTCTATAGGTTTATATAGGCGATACAGGATTATATTGGAGGACTTGTATTCGCACTGATGGTGAGTGTTACTATAAGTTAAGGACAGAGGTGAAAAAGAAATTTGAGGGTATTAGAAATGGAAAGGTGAAGAAAAAATTGGTCTCACTTGGTGTGAGTAGCTGAATGTGGAGGGAGGGTGAGCGGGTTTCTGTCTTGTGCAAGTGGGAAGAAAGGAAACCCCAGTAGATCAGCTCGGGGTGAAGGGAGGCGGCAGGATGTGCGTACTTTCTTCCATGAGTAAGAGGAGACATGAGATATGAGAACGTCTCTGCTCACAACATGTTCTGAGTGTGGAGGCTGCAGAGCTTGGCCTGAATTGTTGCTAACATGTTACTGGGCCTTTATTTTCTTGGCATATTATGGATTTCGATAATAAGGAGTCTTGGCTGTAGATGTCAGATGCCCAGTTCAGGGACAGTCCTTTTGCTTGTCTGAACCCAAGAGACCTGTTGAGGTTATGAGGCTTCATTTTTTTCATCTCTTTGTCTGGTCATCATGGTTACCGTGGCCAGTGGCAACCTAAACTCTCTCCCCTAGTTCTCCCAGGAATGCTCCAGGAAGGACCTTAATTGCCTGACTCAGGTTACAAGCTCATGCATGAGGCACAGTTGCTAGTCTTTGGGGTGCTTTGGCCAGGTCGAGTCACGTGCCTGAACCTATGGTCTGGCAAGGGAATAGAGAGAGGGCAGGTTTTCCTGTGTCACACCAATAGGTTCACCATAGGGAAAGGGGCTCCGTTAGAAGGAAGGGCAAAGTATTCTGGGAACAGGGGGAGACCACAGATCATGGAACCTGAGATGTCCACTTCCATTCTATCCTCACTACCCTTGAATATTTGAGTAGCACTCTCGGGTGCCAACCAGATGATAAATGCAGTCTCAGAAGTCACGTGGCCTCGCACAGTGATGAGGTGGTCACTCATAGGGGGTAGAACATTTGTGTAGCTCTACGTGTGTGGATTCTGAATTATCATCTGAATCAGGAGTGGGCACTAAGGCCTATGGGCCAAATCCATCCCATGGCCTGTTTTTTAAACAGCCATACCCACTCGTGTGTGTATTATCTATGGCTGCTTTCTCTTTATGAGTGGCAGAGTTGAGCAGTTGTGACAGGGACCTTGGGGCTCGCAAAGCCTAAAATATTTCCTATCTGGCCCTTACCTGAAAGAGTTCACCACCCCCAATCTAAATAGAAACACATACACTTAAAATTCCTCTAGCAATCTTACTGATCCCCGAGAGCACATCTGGCCACTCTCCGGGGTTCCCTAACGTTGGTTGGGAAACTTAGGTGTAAGATACAACTGTTAGAGTTACAGCTCGAGGTCAGACTTACTGATGTAAAATCGTACTGACTTTCCCTGAGATGGCACTAGAGGAAGCCCTGTCAGGTGACTTTTGTCCAACCATGGCACGGACCCCACATCTCCACGGTGGTGACAGGCTTCGTCTTCACTAGTGCCCGGATCCTGAGCGTGTTGGTGAGCTGTGGCTTTCTTGCAACCATGGGTCTTTGTGTGCTGGTGCTTTCTGCCCCTGCCCCGAGCCCCAGCAGTCCTGTTTGGCCTGCAGAAGTGCCTGCTGCTTGCTAGCAGAGTGGAGGCCTCTGGGATGCTTGTGTAGCTGTTTGGAGACCTGGCCCCCGCCTGCCTGGGTCGCCCCAAGCCTGCGTTTCTAAGCAGTTGTTGGCCAGCTGTCTGCTGCTTTGTTACATTGTTTCAGCCTCTGCTTCCTTGTGCTCTCCAGGTGTTGTGCTGACCTCCCCGTGGGTATCTGCCTTGCTCTAGCTCTGCACCGAGCAGCTGTTTGGTATGCTTCTGCTCTCCATTTTCTCATGTGCTCTGCCCACTGGTCCTGATTTTCTGTGATTGAGGTTTTTTTTTTTTGTTTTTTTTTTAAAGATTTATTTATTTACTTATTCGACAGAGATAGAGACAGCCAGAGAGAGAGGGAACACAAGCAGGGGGAGCGGAAGAGGAAGAAGCAGGCTCCCAGTGGAGGAGCCCGACGTGGGCTTGATTCCAGAACACTGGGATCACGCCCTGAGCTGAAGGCAGACGCTTAACCGCTGTGCCACCCAGCCGCCCCCTGTGATTGAGGGTTTGACACTTGCAAAGTGACTCTGCATCATTGCTTGGTTGTTGACAGCCTCGTCTTGATGCTTTTTTGTTCTTTGGGCTCCCCAGGAGGCACCCTTGATAAGATGTGTTCAATAACTCACTGCCTTGGTTGGGAGTTTTTTTTTCTTATTGGCAAAGAAAAAAGTCACATTTTTTTTTGCTTTGAACCGGATGGCCATCTTCTGCCCTCTTTGAGAGTCCCCATTTGTTGGATGGTTGCAGTTTGGATACGGTCGTCCTCAGGTTGAAAAATGGGTGTCAGGACCAGGATGGCCTCCTGTAGGATTGGAGCCGATTCTTATGCTTTTCAGGAATGTTGTTAACTTATGGGGTTAACTTATGGGGTTAAATGTGAGTTCTACAAAATTGTAGTCCCTGGCTTTTCAAAATATATAGCTCAAAGGTTGGCTTGTGGATTTAAAATGATATGTAGATTCATCCTTATTGAGTAGTAAATGCTGCCTTTGGTATTATTTGCAATAGTGAATTTGAAAAATAATTATGTATGCATATGCAGTGAGACTCTAAGACCCGATAAATGACTGAAGTACATTTTAGCCAACAGCTACCTGTTCTGCTTAAAAACAATGCCAAAAATCATCTTATTTTGAATTTTCAATAAGAACCTCTTAAAAATTCTTAATTCATAACCAGGTAGTAAACATTTTCTATAAAAGCAGATGTTTAGGTAGAAAGATTGTGACCTGGAGGTAGTGTAATCAATTTAAAAAAAAAAAAAAGAAAAGCTAGGGGGCACCTGGGTAGTTCAGTCAGTTAAGCATCTGCCTTTGGCTCAGGTCATGATCCAGGGTCCTGAGATTGAGTCCCCTTGCTGAGCAAGGAGCCTGCTTCCCCCATTCATGCTGTCTTTCTCTGTCAAATAAATAAATAAAATCTTTAAAAAAAATAGGCTAGAAGAGACACATTAAGTCAAATGTATATTATAATACTTGTTTAAAGAGTATCATAATATTCTGAGTTTGGGGAAAGTTCAGTCCTAATGTTGAATTTTATGAGTAGTAGGTAATCTATATGCATCTATATGCAGTTCTCTACTTGCCATAAGCCAAAGAAGAAACAATCAATTTACAAATAACACAGAGGCAGTAAATTTGTTGGCAGCACTTCTGGGCCTGTTGTAATTCTGTAGTTCTTTCAATATGCAAAGTGGTGAATTGCTGATGTTGCTGTGAGCCAGAGATATGGTGATATGTGAACGTGTCCAGGCGGCACTTACATTATGTAAGGCTTGGAGGTATTTTGATACCACTGAAATACTTTATGGGTGTAATAGGGAAATGTGAAATCATATCCATAAAATCAGCATTTGTATTGAAGCTTGCCTTCCAACTCACCTTTCAGGTTGAAAGGTTTTGCTTGGTGCTATGTGATCAATTGAGACACAGTCCCCCTCTGGCAGGGGTTCAGGTCTGAATCTAGGCATCTTATTGGCTCTACTCTAATCACATTGATCACTTCGAGCTATCATCTAGGAAGACGTGGCTTCCAACATGGACGTGCTGTTTTCTCCCACGAAGTTTCAGATTTCGTCACAATCTCCCTTTCAGCGGCTCCTCTTAGATCCAGCTGTCCTAGTTTATCTCTTTGGCTTAGTCCGCGGTGATTGCTGTAAACAAGTTTAGGCTTGGGTTGTTTTTTCTGCGAGGATGCTAATTTCACTACTAGGCAGCTCAGTATTTCCATTTCAGGTCACTTCCAGCTCACCTGTGTGTATGTCAATCTAGACCTGAATAAACTGTGACCACTATGAATGTGATAAATTGAATAATGAATGTAAAAAGAGAAGCATTTAGATGGTGTATATTTTAATTCTCCAGGGTAATAAGAAATTGAGGAAACAGGCGACGTGTTTCTTGTCGAAGAGATGAGAATCAGGTAGGACGCATCATTGACTCATGGGTGCTGTTGGGTATTCAGTTTCTCAGTCTGGCACTGAGTATTACAGTGGGCCCGTCAGTGACTCGTCTGAACCTGGGATTGCTCATCCCTGAAGAGGACAGTAATTCCTGATCTCATAGTGTTGTTATGAGCATGAAATCCAGTTCAGCTTTATATGTGTTGTTTGCGTCCAATGTGTCAGGCGCTATGTGAGTGGAATGGCATGCAAACGGTGAATCATATGTTCTCTGGTCTCAAGGATCTCAAAAACCGGCGTGTCAGTCATCACATATTTTGGTTTACTACACCAGTGACCACTTTGCGGAGGTATGAGAAAATACAGCGGGGGCCTGTAGGAGGAATCTGATTACCTTGGAAAGACTGGAAAAGGATTCCTGGAGGAAATGTCAGGTCGTTAGGATGGCGGACCCTCAAAACTAGGGCTGCAGAGCTTTTCGTGTGTCCCGAGCGTGGATAATGGTGGATTGAAAAAATAGTAAGCTGCAGATAATGAGGGAGGGGGAGGTAGTGTGACTGAATATGGTGAGGTTCCAAGATGGACTTATTAGTGAAGTTTCCAATATGAGAGTCTGAAGATGGAAACAAGAGCAGGGAGAGGGTGCTCTGGCTCCTAGCCTCAGATCTTCCCGGGCCATGGGTTCATTTGAGAATAAAGTAGCCTCTGATTTTGAGAGTTGTGTGGAGAATGGCATCCTACTGGCAGCAAGAAGTTTTAGTAAAGGGTATAGCTATATGAAAATACAAATAGTATCCTGAAAAACTCCACAACAATAATTAGGCATGACATAGATTATTGTATCTTTTTAATAATTATGTGCAAAGTACAGTAAGTTTTTTACATATTTTTTAGTTAATCCTCTCACCCCAATAAAGCACTTACTATGAATAAGGAAATGGGCTCTGCGAGGTTAAGTAACTTGCCTTAAGGCCATTGAGCCATTCAGTGATGAATCAGATTTGAACCCACACGTGTCTGTGTCTGAGGCTCAGGCTCCTGACCCCAGTCTATTAAAGCATTAGAATAGATGAGCGCTCAGGACATCTCAGTCCGAATCCTGTTTTTTTCCCATGAACTGCTTGAGGTTGCACATTTCCTTCAGCTGGGGTTTACTTTGTCTTACCCCATCTTGAGATCACAGCAGAGAGATGACTTGTGCTTTTAATGCAGCTTTCTTTGGGCCATGGATCCCTTTGTCCAGCTGGTGAAACCTATGGATATCTTCCCCGGAATTGTCTTGAATGCATAAAACAAAACACACAGAAACCCAAAAACTGAGATACAGTTATCAAAATACTAAAACCCCAGTTCATTATAGTAATATATATTCTAATGTATTAATCCATTTAATAACAAAATCAAGTGGCAGATCCATTAGCTGTCATGATGTCAAAGTAGTGATGAGTATAAATGATTTTTCTGAGAAATTTGCACTGACTCTACTGTGATAGAGAAGCATCTGTGATTCCTACTGGTGGTAAAGTCACTGCCATGGTGTGCTGTTGCTCGTAATTAAAGGCAATGCTACATTTCCTTAGGACTAGAGAAAGCCAAGATGTATTTTTTTTTCCAGTCAAGTTCATGGGCTCCTTAAATTCTCTGTGCATCCCAGGATGAGAACCCCTGGTAGGATGAGAAGGCATTTATTAAGATGCTATGAAGAAACAAGGCAGAAAATAAGGATAACAGGAGTATAGAGGTATATTTATTGGGCTTTCACCTCTCTAAGCTGGAGGAGTTCATTTGGAGTAAGAAGTTTGAGAGTCCATCATTGACTTCAGTTAAAGCCCAGAACCTAGAGTTATCCAATCCAGGATCATACAAGCTAACAAAGCGTTGGGATTTTGTTTGTTTTGTCTTGGAATTTGATTCAATATTTTATAAATTTAGGGGTAGCACTGGGTAGCTTATGGTCATTAAGTCTGATTATTAGCTTTGAGTTTTGATTAATAAAATGGGAAAATACATTGTGAAAAGACCAAGGTAGGCATAAAACCTATTGGAAAGCCAGGCCTTGAGTTGAGTGCAGTGGGTATACTTAATGAGGTCTATGGAGAAAATGTTGGAAACTGCTGATTTAGATAATCTCTAATACCTCTTTTAACTCTGATTCTTTCACCCAAATATCCTTGATATTTATGGCATATTGAAATACATCTAGTTTTCCATGGATTCTGATGAAAGAAGAGAAAAAAATGAAAACAGATGGAAAACCTAAAAAGTAGCTCTTGGTTGATTGACAGTAAATGTGGAGAATGCTTTAGAAAGGAAATGAAACGTTGTCTCCAGCAGATGGGAGTGTGTAAATTTTTCCTCCACATTAGAGCTAGAAACACTGTGAGTGGTGGTGGTTCAGAAACAGAGGAATAGAGAGAAATATTGTATGATTATCATCACAGGTAGGAGTAAAAGAAAGGGTTCACATTTTTATTAAAGGCTCATGCCCAAAAGAAAAGCCTTTCCTCCAAGAAGTAGGTCCTGTCCTTTCTTCCTCTTTATTTTTCATGCTTTGTCTTCAGAGCACCCTTTATCTGTGTCTTCATCTTTTTCCCTTCCTGTCCTTTCATATCTTGTCACTCCTTCCTCTGTCCATTTCCTCTTTCCCCTTCTCTCCCCTCCCCCACTCACCTCCCTCCTCCTCCATCCTTTCCTCAGACCCTCCAGATTCAAGTGATGCTGAACATGGGCCCCAGTGGGGGCGTCTCGTTGAGCCTCACAGAGCTGATGGCACTTTGAGAGCTTCTTTTTGTGTATGATCTCTTTTAGCTCTGCACAGAGGAGGCACCTCCAAATTCTGCTCGATGGTGCAGGAACTCTGTAAACAGAGTGATACTTGAGCTACCATTTGAGAAAGGCAAACGGCAGTCTTGGAAAAGCTATCAGTTGACTAGCTTGCTTGAAGCCCAAAGACTGGCTCACACATTCAGAAAACCACACGTTGTTCAGAATGACCGATTCCAAGGGTGTATTCTGGAGACCAGCCAGAGATGGAAATACAGGAGGTAGAAAGCAGTTTGCTTTGGGCCCTGGGTGACAAGCTGAGGACCTCCACTGAAAGCCAGGGGGAGCCTTGAAGGAGAGAAGTGAGCAGGCTAGGCTTTTAAGAGAATCCTCTGACAAAAGTAGGATGGATAGACTAGAGGGAGAGCCAGTGGAAGGCAGAGGGAACAGGTAGGAAGCTTTTGCACAAAATAAGTGGAAACATTGAGAGTTGTAACTAAAGCTGGGGGAATGAAGAGAAGGAAGGAAACTCAAGGGAGTAAAGAGGACCCTAGAACCTGCTGATTGAATATGGCAATGATGAGAAAGAGTTTAAGAATGTTAATTTTCTGATGACTGTCTGGGTGCTCAGAGTATTTCCTGTGTGAAGGGACATAGGAGAATAGCAGTCTTGAAGGGAGGGATAGAGTTTAGTTTTGGACATGTTGAATTTGAGGCTCCATTGGCCTAGCAACTGTAGTAGGGTTACAAGCCAGCAGGAGTAGGGTCTTAACTACTTTACAATTAGTGTTTTGTGCACTTGATGTGTGCTGGCCTGGGTTCTAAGCACTTCACATGGATGATCTCATTTATTCCTTATAATAGCTCTGTGAGGTGTAGGTATGATTATTGTGAGAAAAATGAGTCATAGCAAAGTTACGTGACTTCACTGAAGTTACATATTTAGAAAGTGGTGGAGTATCCTGGATGCCATTTATATGAACTGCCCAGAAAAGGCAAATCTCTGTACAAGAGAGAGAGCAGGTGAGTGGTTTCCTGGCGGTAGGAATGGGGTTGATGTAAATAAACATTAGGGTTATAGAAATATTCTGACGCTGATTATGGTGTTAGTTGCCCCACACTCAGTAAATTTACTAAAGATCATGGAGTGGTACACTGGAAATGGGTGAGTTTTATGATCTAAAACTCAACAAAATTGTAAAAAAAAGTGTTTGGAGTTGGGATCATTATAAATATTTTATTTTAGCTGTTGTTTTCACTGGGCTGTAATAGAAAAATGCTCTTAAAGATATCAAGGCATGTTAGGGTGCTCCTGGCACCTTGAAAATTGTTCCTGTACTTAAAAAAAAAAGGTATTTGGTCTTTTATGCCAGTCTTTTGGTTGTTACTTGATTACTGTCTGTGAAGCATTTTCCTCTTGCCGCTTGTAACTTGCTGTTTCTAATCTGCTTTGGGGTAAGGGGCAAGATGGCCAAACATGTCTTCTGCCTGCTTTCTGCTCTCCTTTGCTCCCTCCCTCCCTTCTAGAGTCAGGAATTGTGTTAGTGACAAGGAATTAAACAAACAAAAAAAAGAGGATGATTAAAACATTCTCATGTATCTGGCACTCTAAAATTAGATATTATAAATGACTCAGTGGGGCTCTGAGTCTTGCCTCATGGAGACGAGGGAGGCTCTTTACAGGATTGCTCCTCTGTATTGCCTTGGTTTTATTTTTTGGTTCATGGGACCTGAACACAGGCAGGGCACAACCTTGTTTAGAAAGTTCATATATTATTATATTCCGTGAAAAGGATTCCTTGCGTCTGCATTTGCTCTGCTACCTTTAGAAGCAGATAATGACAAACCAATTAGTTCCTCCTCTCTCTACCCACCCCAAGTCCTGTCACCTTATCATCATTTACTTTGATTTTTTCATTATGAAGTTGTACCTTAAATTATCCAATGTTATGTAAAATTTAAAAGAAGAGAGATAATAGGCGTTTTGATTCTTCTGCTTTGTTTTACAAACCCTGCTGTCTAAATCATTTCTTTTTTTTCTTTTGGTCAAGTAAATCCAGTTTTGAATGCAGCAGAGACTTTCCTGGTAAATCTTTGGCAAATCTATGACAATGTTTGGGCAAAATGCCAACTTGATGTGTGAGTTTTAATACTGTGTTCTGAGGAGCAAACTTATATTTCTGATCCTCTGTTCTTATCTGGGCTACCAGAGAATGGCACAAATTGCGGGTGGTAGGATTAGAAATGATAATGATGCTCTTAGCAGAATTAGTGGACACTTGTCACGTGTTCGTGGTGCATTCGTAGTTGGATGCTTTGGGATATTTGGTTAATTGTCTCTGAGTGCCAGTGAGATGTGGGGGCAGACAGGTGTCAGGTGCCTGGATTTATCACCAGCTCTAAGTAGAATGTCTTTAAGGCTGTGCACAAAGTACATATGTTGCATCTTTTATTAAATTGAAAGTGATAAGGTCGACACATGAAACTAAGACTTAGTTATTGAAATGCACCGGGGCCTTTTCTTCTCACATGCAAGCATTGTTCTTGGTGCAGTTTGCTGAGCCAGAGCGGCCGGGGGAAGGAAATAGAGAGAGGAGATAATATTTCCCTGGTCCTGCAAAACCGAAATAAACATCTTCACATTTAAAGCCTCACAAATCTAAGGCGGGGCGGGGGGGGACGAGAGGGTGATTTAGACTGCTAGGGTGTTTGTGTTCATGAGGAAGGAGTATTTCACCTCTACCCTGGTGTGCTTGGAAGTTGAGGTCCTTCCAGCAGTTCAGTGATAAAATCTTCACCATGCTGTGAACCTGCCCCCAAGACAAATTTATTATCTGTTTGCTGATTTTACTTGTAAGAGTAACAGGGAGAATCATTTTTATGTTGCATACTTTAAGAGGCTTATTTGGGCATCAAAATTGAACAAATAAAAACCAGCTCTTAAAAGAATTGGAAACAATTAGAAAATACAAAGCAAGAAATGAACTGCACAAAATACTTTGAAATCTTCAAGGGACTTCTATTAATTATCCAGAGGGCATTCACTCAGCAAATTGTTCAGGACTGTCAGTGTGTCAGGCAGCTTGCTAGGTTGGAAGCTGTAAATTGGCAGCCCAGTTTTTTCTTTATCCTGAATTGTGTTACAAAAAAATAAAAAGCCAAGGAAAACAGAAGAAAACAAGAAAGGTTAGTTAGTAGCCAACAACCTAAAAATTAGGACACTTTATTCCCAGATACATATTTACAGCTTTCTTAATTTAAAACAAATTAAAAAGAATTTGACAACAGCAGGCTCATATTCCTGCATGGAACCAATTAGCAGGAGCAAAAGAGTGGCTGCCCCCTCATTACCAGTTTTATAGATGAGACAACTTAAGGAACACAGTTAAGCAGCATCCCCAAGGACACAGACTGGATATTGTGGAGTTAGATTGCAAACTTCATCTAATCCAATTAAAACACGGAAAAAGTTCTTTCTCCTCCTTCATATTGTGGAGTCTTGTGGAGGTTGCAAAGCAGGGTAGAAACTAATATTTCCTACATTTGGAAATGCTTTAAATCTATGAAACCTGAATTACACCAGTACGCTCCAACAACAAACTTGTAAAGCTAGGCGGGAGTTTAATTTCCTTTCAGAGAGGGGAGCTGTGGAGGCTCAGAGCATAATTTACGCACGGTCACAAATCTACTAAGTGACAGTGTCCATATTAGAACGCTGATCCCCTGGCCTAGGGTGCTGGAGCTTTTGGGATGTTGTGAAGATCGGGGGTTGGCTAATAATCAGAATGTTAAGCCCGAACTCAGAAAATGTGTTGTTCTTAAGTGTGGGATGAACCTCCTGGCCGTGCTGGTTTTGTCTGTAAAGAATGGTCCAGGATCAGCAATTTCCCGCGGGTTAGGGAGTGCTTCCAGAGAGATCCACCCAATCCTCGTTATGCTTGCTGTGTCGTACTTCATGTTTATAGAGATTTAACCTTTCACTGGGAAATCGAAATAGGGAGTTGGGCAGTTTATTAAATTTATTAACATCCAAATAGAAGTTGTGGGTCCGAATGAGCAGATCTAGGGTTAGACTGGCAAACACTGGTTGTTGCCCATGTTGGGGAGTTTAATCCTGTTGATTAGAAACAGGAAGCAGCACGTTTCCATGTTAGCATTTATATTCAGAAAATTGAGGGCTAGTGTGTAGAACTTACTACATTTCTGTGGCTTTTGTTGATTATGTTTTAAATAAGTCTGAGTCTCAAAATACAGTAACGAGATAAATGGGCAAAGACCGAAACTGAGCAAAATGTTCACTGAAAAAGTTTCAGCAAACATCTCTCTGTTTTGCATAGTAGATTCTCAGGAAATATTTATTTAAGGAATGAGAGAAAATATCATGCAGTCCAGGTACCACAACACTGGGTGAATGTTTTTTCCTTTGGGTGTGTGCCTGATAGAAAAATGGGATTCTGCTTCTTTATCGTGATGTCCTAATGTAGGGGAAAGAACACAGCTTAGGCTTCAGATAACCTTGGGTACATGTGCTGGTTCTGTCGGGTTTCTGTGTGACAACTGGCAAGTTATGAATTCCCTTTGACTCTAATTTAATTTATTTATCTATTTATTTATTTAAAGATTTTATTTATTTGAGAGAGACAGTATGAGCGAGAAAGACCATGGACGGTGGAGAGGGGCTGGGGGAGAGGGAGAAAACAGACTCCTTGCTGAGCGGGAAGCCCGATGTGGTTCTCAATCCCAGTACCCTGAGGTCATGACCTGAGCCGAAGGCAGACACTTAACTGACTGAGGCACCCCCCTCTTTGACCTTTATTTAAATGCATCATGGAAATGACAATGTCTGCATTCTAGGGGAGTTTGAGATTAAGTGTGTAAAGTTCATGGTAAATGGTGCAGGTTAGATAAAGAGTAGTTTTATCACTACTTTTGTTTGTAGAAATGATTTTTTTACATAAAATATTTTAAAGCGATTCCAGTTTTGAAATACAATGATTAGTTTACCTAATCTCTAAAATTTCATCCTTTCTGCCCTTCTTGCCTTTTTTTTCCTTTTTTTTTGGATAATAGTTTTACTGAGATGTCCTACAATTCACCCATTTAAGTTGTACGGGTTTACTGCTTTTCCCCCATTTGTTTAATTATTTTTAATCAAAACTGTATATATTTAAGGTGTACAACATGATTTGATGTACAGTTGACCCTTGAACACAGAGGGGTTGGGGGGGTCAATCCCCTGCACAGTCAAAATCCAAGTTTAATTTTTGACTCCTCCAAAACTTAACTACTAATAGCCTACTACTGGACACTTTATTGATAAACAGTCTATTAACACGTATGTTGTATGTTCTATGAATTCCATCCTGTATTCTTACCATAAAGTAGCTAGAGAAAAGAAAATGTTATTAAGAAAATCATAAGGGAAAATCCATTTACAATACTGTCCTGTATTTATTTTTAAAAATATTTAAGTGGACCTGTACAGTTCAAACCCATGTGGTTCAAGGGTCAGCTGTGCGTATAAAGCGAAATGATGGGACACCTGGGTGTTTCAGTCCGTTAAGCGTCTGCCTTCGGCTCAGGTCATGATCTCAGGGTCCTGGGATCGAGCCCCACGTTGGGCTCCCTGCTCAGCGGGGAGCCTGCATCTCCCTCTCCCTCCGCCTGCTGCCCTGCCTGCTTGTGCACGTGCTCTCTCTGTCAAATAAATAAATCTTAAAAAAATAAAGTGAAATGATTACTGCAGTCAAGCTAATGAACATACATCCTCACAGAGTTAACATTTTTTGTGGGTGAGTAGACTTGAAATACACTTTCAGCATTTTTCCAGTGTTGAGTACAGCATTATTAAGTATAGTCCTCATGTCTGCATATTTAACCTTGACTTCTTTGTCCTGCGTACCTGCAGCTTTGTACCCTTTAACATCTCCGCATTTCCCTCACTCTCCTGTCTCCTGCTGGCCACCGTTCTACTTTGTTTCTGTCACCCGATTTACTTCTTTTTAGATTCTGTATATAAGTACGATCATAGAGTATTTGTCTTTCTCTGTCTGGTTTATTCCACTTAGAATAATATCCTCAAGGTCCATCCGTGTTGTTGCAAAAGACAGGCTTTCCTGCTTTCTCCTGGCAGAATAATATTCCATGTGTATCTTCTTTATCCGTTTATCTGTTGAAGGCACTAGGTTATTGTGAATAATGCTGCAGTAAACATGGGAGCGCAGAGATCTCTTTGAGACCCCGATTTCACTTGCGTTGGGCGTGTATACCCTGCAGCACGTTTTTAATGTATTCACAGATCTCTGCACCCGTCACCACAATGATGAGAATACTTTAATCACTTCAGAGAGAAACTCTGCATTCTTTCGCTATCATTCCATATATCCTCATTCCCCTCTGTGCTGTGCAGCCAGTGATCTCTCTTTTTATATAGATTTGCCAGTTCTGGGCATAGTCACACACATATAAATGGAATTATAGGTAATCTTTTGTGACCGGCTACTTTCACTTAGTCACGTGTTTTCGGGGTTTAGCTTGTAGCATGCATCGGTATTCCATTCCTTTCTACTGCCAGATGTTCCCTTGTGTGAATATAGCACATTTTATCTTGGCATTCATCCGTCCAGGGTATTTGGGCTGCTTCTACCTTTTGGTTATTATGCATAGTGTTGCTGTGAACATGCCTATTCAAGCTTCTGCTTGAGTACCTGCTTTCGGGTTTTGGGGTATATTCCTAAAAGTGGACTTGCTGGCTATATGAAAACGTTATGTTTTACCAGCTGAGGAACTGCCAGACTGTTTTCCAAAGTGGCCACTGACATTCTCACTCGCAATGTCTGAGTATCCCATTTTCTCCACATCCTCACCCCTTGCTACTATCTTTTTCCTTCTTGTCATCCTAGTGGGTGTGAAACAGTATCTCACTGTGGTTTTGATTTACATTTTCTCAATGTCTAGTGCTGTTGGACATCTTCTCATATGTCTCCTTGTTATTTTATAATGACTCTTGACTACACCAGAAAGCTCTAACTTTTGTCTTATTTGTCTTGTCCAGATCCTGATGGCCAGGGTTGAGAGGGGGGAGCTGAATGATTAATGTGCATCTGGAAAGCTCAGCAAAAGATTTAGTAAATGTTTCTCACTTCTGTCTTTTAGCTATCAGATCAGGAAAGGAAAACAAGACTAGAACTAATTGCTCATCAAGAGAGGAGTAACAAATATAAGTGGTTCCGATATGCATTTAAATTAGATTACATTTAATGAGAGGTTTTCTAAATGGAGTTAATTTGAAAGGACACATAAGTCATTGGGTTTAATCTGTGTACCTTTCAGTAAATAGCTATAATCCCTCCTTCCTCCTTCAATTTCTGGTAAATAAAAGTTACTCTTCAGAAGAGCATTTTACTTCCGTGTTCCCCCTGCTATCTGTGAATGGCAGCTGCTGGGTAGGTTCACTAGTGTAATCCTCCTGCTTCAGGGAGAAACTCACACTTTTGAGGTTTCATATGGATCAGAAAACATGTGCATTTCGATAAAGGAGCAGGGAAAGTTAAAAAAAAAAGTTTTCTATTTGCTTTTGCTTCCCATAGCTTCAATTATGTTTTTATTTTTTTCTTTTCTGAAATAAATTCTATTTTGGTCAGCTTCAGTATTAAAATAAAAAAAACAAGAAATAAGTCTTCTTTAGTTAGTTTCCTACTGAACAAGGACTATATCTACAATTACGCAATGAACCTATATCGTCTATTAAAAAAGACCCTTTGCATCCAAGAGTTGACTATGAGATAATTTCTAAAAATAAGGGAGTAAGAGGATAATGGACTGATTTAGCAAATGCTTTGAAAAAAATTCCAAGTTAATTTTGGTGGGAGAAGACAGAAATAGAGATTAAAATATTCAGGCTATTTAAACATTTATGGAAAAGTGCATGCCTTGCCTGGACAAAATTTCTAAGATTTCTGTAATAATATGTGTGGCCATTTATATAGGATGTTATATTATTTTCAGAGTGCTTTCCCCTCCAGTATCGTGTTGGCTCCTCACAAGAGCTATGTGGTATAAATAGGGCAACAGGATTCTCCTCACTTCAGAGATGAAGAAATTGAGATCTTAAGATGGCAATGACCTACCCAAATCTGTCTTCTGGTTATTGATAGTGGGCGGATTTGAATCTGGGTCCACTGACATCATCAGCCCTTTTTCTCCTATACTCTGTGGCTGTTTCACTTTTGCTGGATTGCTTCTGGAAGAGCTATAAGGTTTTTTTCTTTGTGTATTTTGCAAAATGTTCACCAGCTCTCCCACTCCTGCCATTATAAAGACTCTCCTGATGAATTATGCATCAGCATTTGACTTAAAAAAGAAAAATCAAAGGACTTGGATTTAAGTAGTATTCTCACATGGAAACATACTACTTCTTACATGCTTTTCTTTTCCCCTAAATTTGTTGGTGAAAGAATGATTTAAATACTAATGTGAAACCTCATAGAATGTTGCCACCTCAAGAATATGTAGTTTACTAAGCAGTAGAATATAGTTTTAAAGAAAAATTAGCTTCAGTGGCATTAAAAAGATTTCTTATTCTTTTCCCCCCAATTTCATTGAGTGTCAATAAAATCCATGTTAAGAAACAAGGTGGGTTTGACAAGCAGTCCTCACTTTCTGCCCCATGTGGTAATCGTCCGAATTTAACAGGCTCCATCTGATTCGTCTGCGCGACTGTAGGTTTTTCATAGCGGGTGTGTATTCATTGCATCTTCGTAGTCCCTGTTGCAGAGCCTGACACATGGGAGGCACTCGTCAAATATGTGCTGAATGAATGAATTAGGGTTCAGTTGCTCATCATCTGATGTGAAGGAGGAACATAGCCACAGACTGAAAGAGACATTTATAACAATTATTAGACCTCAGGTCTTGTAATTTGGTACAGGAGAAGGTTGGAGGCTGAGAGTCACTGGTGCAGTTAAGGTGCTCAGAGGCAGGGATTCTGCTTTTGAGGGGAAGGCTGGAAGAGTGGGGGTTTCCATTTGTTTCAGCTTAGAAATTCCCACTGCAGTTTTCTGCTCCTTGTTAGCTGTGGTTGCATAAGGCGTCCTGAGAGATGGGAACTATTACAAACCAACATACAGGTTAATTTCAGAGCATCCTGGGACTTCTGAGAACACATCTAGTCTGCTCTGTGCACCAAACACTGTAGGCTTCTATCTCAGTGACCCCTTGAGTACCAGCCTTACTTTGCCGCTTATAGCTGAGAGGCCCTGGATAAATCCATGAATTTCTCTGAGTTCCAATTTCCTCATCAGTCAAGTGAGGATACAAAGACCTTCTGAATTTGTTGTAAGAGTTTATTATTCTAATAATGTATTGTAAGAATGAGTGACATTATATAAAAAAAAAATGTCCAGTTTCCTCCTGACATAGATGAAGTTTGAGTGTAGGACACTGAGGCAGTGCAAGCTGGACTGGACATTCAGAAATAATCATTTATTAATTTTGGAGTCTTAGAAAGTGCCTTGGTGTGCTTTAAGAATCTGTCATTACCTTAGGAGGACTGAAGGGAGATTGGGCTGTTTAGTCAGAGCCTCTCATCTGTCAGGCTTAAATAGGAGGAATGTAACAATATGTTACTTGTTAGACTTGAAGGAAATAGAAATGTTGTATGGAAACTTGGAAGGAGACTGATAATCAGTTGTCAAGCTTATATTCCATCATAAATCTTTTAGCCATAGATTTGGTATGACTCTCTAAGAACATATGGCCATTGAGTGATGTTATTATCTCATATTTCTTGTAGATAACAGTATCCATTTGTACTTCCCTGGGAAAAAGACTCAGTAACTTCATGACCTTTGACAATATTCATGCTTAGACAATAAACACCTCTCTGGTCCTGGTGTGCAGGAGATGATGCATGCAAACCATAGAGCATCAGGAAATTGGGGAAGGTAAAAGTCATCGTGAGATGATCACCTCCCATTGTTGAGACCTCTTACTATTACTTATCCAAAATTTCAGAGTGTTCCTTTCTAGTAGTAAGAGAGCAGGAAGGGGAGTTACGAATTAGATGTAGAGTGAGAGGCCTTTCCTTGTTCAAAAAATGTTAACAAAAAGTTGTGTTTTTAATTAATTAATTAATTTTTTAAGCCATCAGTAGAGTATATTTTTGGAAGGCATCCGGATTTGGAAGAGGGGTTAGGGGAGAGTATTTTTTCAAAAGATCTTGCTAACCTAGATAATCAAAAGTAAGTTTTCTTTTCACGACTTTTCTACTTTTTTATTTTCTGTCAGCTTCCTAATACCTGGAGGTGTTTTTATTAAGTGTGAATTTATTTGTACTGAATATAATATTAATTTTCTTTTGAACAAGTAGTTTTAGAAAATTGAAATGATGATTTATGGATCATGTTTTAGGATGAATAGTTCACTAGATTTTTATTCTTATTTGAATAATATGTCAAGAAAAATTGTTCTGGGTCTGTCTGCTGCTGTTGGAAGTGTCTGCTGCTGGGTTTGTGCTGCTGCTGCTGGAAGTGGTTCCAGTTGTTAAGAGTGCATACAGCTTGCAATGAAAAGCACAGGGGAAACCATAGATGATTGAATAGTATGCCGGAAGCATGCCGACCACAGGATGATAATGGGATGGCAGTGACACTTGTGATTCTTTTTCCTAGCAAAAAAACCCCCCAAAAAACCCAACCCCCCCCAAAACCCCCAACAACATTCCTGAGTTTTTCATAAGTGCCAGGTATGGACCTAGGCACTTTATTTACACTGTTCCCCGTAGATTTCCCAGTGACCCTGACAGGAAAGTTCTGTCGTTACCTGTGTTTTACAGATAAAGAAAGTAAAGCCACCAGACATTATGCAGTTTGCCCAGGTCCCTTAACTAACAAGGGCAAAGGCCAGATTTGAGCTCAGATTGTATCCTTTTAATCAGTTATACCATACCACCTTTGACTTGCTGTGTATCCTTAGGAAAGCCCCTTTTCTTTCCTGAGATGCAATTGAATGACCTGTTAAATAAGGAAAGTCTGTTTTCTTTATCTCCCTTCTAATTCTGATCTTTTGTGTTGGCTTTCTAAACAACACTTGTCACATTTATTTTATTTTTTATTGTCAAAAGTAGACAAAAAAAAAATTGAGGAATTAAATTGCATTTCTGGCACCTCAAGCATAGAATCAGTCTTAACCCTTTGTTCTGTTTTCTTCTAATCCTTCTCAATGTATATACCGATTTATTTCTGCTGAGACTACATGACACTATTTATTCATAGCCTTTTGCATTCTGCTTATTGGGCCTTTGGATTTTCTCTTTTATTCTCTTATATTGGTGTGACAGAAGCTTCTCCAGAGATGCCTGACATCCCATTCCCAAAATGGGATCCACAACTTAAAACAACAACATGTATTTTTAATTCAAGCCTTCACCCAGATCCCTGAGGAGGACAAGAGATCACTCCCTACGGCAGCTCCAAATGAAAATGCACCAGTGGTGGGAGACTCCAACAAATCAAAAAAGAAAAAAAAAAGGAATAAAATGAAATGGCAGATACCCAGTGGCTGAACAAGTTTTCCCTTTTGCACTTTCATGTCTGTGTTGTGGTGGTTTGTTTGTTTGTTTGTTTTTTGTGGCGTCTCCTTTTATTTTATTTTATTTTATTGTATTTTATTGTATTTTATTTTATTTTATTTTATTTTTATTTTTTAAAGATTTTTATTTATTTATTTGACAGAGACAGAGACAGCCAGCGAGAGAGGGAACACAAGCAGGGGGAGTGGGAGAGGAAGAAGCAGGCTCATAGCGGAGGAGCCTGATGTGGGGCTCGATCCCATAACGCCGGGATCACGCCCTGAGCCAAAGGCAGACGCTCAACCACTGTGCTACCCAGGCACCCCTGTGGCGTCTCCTTTTAACACTGTCCAGCGAGAGCTTTGAGAGCCATGGTTAAGCATCTGATCTGGTCTTCTTCTCCTCGCCTGCTGTTCTTCCTCTGGCAGCAGGCGGTCTCTAGCCTTTGCAACCACACGTCGGAGCCCCCTGGAGGGCCAGGCGCTCCTGGACTCGCCGCTGGCGCCGAGCCCCTTACCTCATTGGAGGCCTTCTGGTTGTGCGAGCGCTGCCGGTAGACACCTCTTCTCTGTTTTATTTTGTGTGCTCCCAGAGTTTGTTTTACAGCGGGACTTTATTACCTGGAATTGGTTTGAGATTATTTAACTTTCTTAATTTTTAGAAAAAGTTTGTTTTTATTAAAGTAATCCTTCTAATTTGAAGAGTCAAAAGTACTAAAGGCTTTTAATGAAAACCAGACCCCGCTGCACTCACTCCCTGTTTTAGAGCTGTGTTTCCCCAAAGTGGCCGTTCTCGTCTCTTCGAGCTTCACTTCTGCTATGAGTATCTGTGTGTTGGAAAAACGAGAGGGTGGCCCTAAGCCCACTTACCAGTTATGTGCCCTTCGAGAAAAAGTGGTGATGGGTCGGCAGCCTCCAGTGCCCTGTCCACTTTGAACAATGTGGACTTTAGTGGAGGCGGATTTTCAGGTCTCCAGTAAATGCCTGTGACCATTGACCGTTCTCTTTAACCCACGTCCACGACCGAGACGAACACCCTTAGCACATCGTTTTGTACGGTTGGGTAGCACCTAAATTTTCTTTAGTGAAGGCACTAGTTTAAGAGTGAGGTGGTTTCGTGCTCTCACAATCAGAGGCAGAGGAATGAGAAAATAAATGTACAGGAGCTATCCTGCAAAGAAAGCGGGGCCTAGGTGTCGGTACCCTTTACATCATCGTGGGCAGCTTCTGCTTCATAATCCTTTTTTTTTTTTTTTAAGATTTTATTTATTTATTTGACAGAGATAGAGAGAGAGAGAGAGACAGCCAGCGAGAGAGGGAACAGAAGCAGGGGGAGTGGGAGAGGAAGAAGCAGGCTCCCAGCAGAGGAGCCCGATGTGGGGCTTGATCCCAGGACCCTGGGATCACGCCCTGAGCCGAAGGCAGACGCTTAACGACTGAGCCACCCAGGCGCCCCTCTCCTTCATGATCCTAACGGGTGCACTTGCAAAGCGAGACCTACTTGGAAATGGTGGGTTAAAATTTGCTAGGGTGGTAAAATGAAGAAGTGAGGCATAGAGATAACTCGTTTGTCTTTTCAAGTGTATAAGTTATTCTGATTAATGTGTTTGCATGTGGAAAACTGTTGCATTGAGAGTAGCTAGCAGCTTTTTGTAGTAGCTTGTGGAAAGCAGACATCTTCAGGAAGGTAATTATTTTAAGTGCATCTGTAGCTATGTAATGCGCACATGTGTTTGTAATTACAGTTGGCAAATTTAGAATCAAGTGCCAGATTTATCGCTGTTTATATATTCAACAAATGAAAAAAATCTATTTAATATTGGCTGCTACCTTTACACATGTGCATTGTTGCAGAGTTTGCAAAGCACGACCACGTGATAGTTGTCACCACTTACATGTGCTGTGGACTGTGCCGCACAGAAGATTGTGTTGGGTCACCTCACAGGCTTATCGCTGAACTGAGCAAATGGTACTCCGTATGTTGCCAACATGGGGCTCCAGCGTGTCTGGCCGTGTGGTGGTAAGACTTGGCATGTGAGTTCAGGGTTGTTTCTCATCTTTTAAAGAAAGAAAATTATACGTTAGTGAGTACAGTAATATTTTCAGTAAGTAGAAATAACATGCTGTCAGGACATAATTTATGAGAAGTATTTAGTAGGCCATATACAAATTTTAGAACAGTGGGAATTTTTGGCTAGAAATTTAGAGCTGTTTGCTCTTAACCAAACTCCAGGCATTGGAGGCCTGCATTTAAATGCGTGATATGTATATTAATTTGTTTACTTATCAATTTGTTGACGTTTCGGCTTTAGGATAAATAACAGGCCTTTTTTTGGGGCAAAGTCAAGAAAAATAACAAATGTAGGATTTCATACAAGTAATGTCTTACATCAACAGTTTAGTTATGTGTGTGTACTGCAATTAGATTGCTGTGTAATCAGGAACTAGTAAACCAAGTAAGTGTGTGGCTGGCAAGGTCCTATTTTGTAAGGGATGGTTTATGTAGTAAACGACTAACTGGCCCAGCTTTAGTTCTGGATCGTGCTAATATATGCAGAAACAACATAGAGCCAATTCTTGATTAATAGGAAGTTTACCTAATTTGTAAGTCATGAGGGCTTCCCCTTCGTTCTCCTTGTTCCTTACCCGCTCCCCTTCCCATCCTCATTTTCATAACTGCTTAGAAAAGGTTTGGGTGGGAGAATGATGGGGAGTTATTTGGTCGGAATTTTGGCTGATATTTTTTGGAACCTAGGAATTGTTCAAATGTTTTGCTGGTGTGAAATTTCAAAAGTAGTTATATGTATTTTAAAAAATTATTCAGCCTTCTTTACCGAAAGCAATTTCCAGTTGGCTCTGGCTGTATCATACTGGTTCAGGAAATTTAAAATTCTCTATCATGCTTTACTATCGATTTTTATACAGATTCTTGTCAGAGTAAATGTCTCAATGGGACTTTTTTTTTTTTTTCCTGGCTACTGTTTTCTGGAAGAACAGCTGTAACTTCCCTGCATTTTGGTTCTCATGATCTTTAAGGCGCAGTGAACAATTGAACACAGTAGTTATACACAGACTGATGAGGACTAATTTAGGTTTCCAGCTGTGTGGAAGCATGGTTTAGCTATATTTCTGTAGGTCACACAATTAAGTAATTTTATAGTTGTAATTTGGAATATTCCAGCACCTACCTGAAACACTGTTAGCTGGAGCTTAGAAACTGATAAAACCTAGATTCCTCTTGGGTGCCATCCGAATAGGGTTAATTGCCCTAAAAGGACCTTTTTGTAAGGAGTTCCAAAGCATGGATACGAATATCAGCATCACTGCGAGATGTTAATGGGCTGTATTCACATAATTATAGCAATTAAAGTCACTGATTAATATGTAAGAAAACTTTAAGAATTTTAAAATTTTCATTGTTCTTAGAAAGAATCTATTTTCTTTTTTTTTAAAAAAGATTTTATTTATTTATTCGACAGAGATAGAGACAGCCAGCGAGAGAGGGAACACAAGCAGGGGGAGTGGGAGAGGAAGAAGCAGGCTCACAGCAGAAGAGCCTGACATGGGGCTCGATTCCATAACGCCGGGATCACGCCCTGAGCCGAAGGCAGACGCTCAACCGCTGTGCCACCCAGGCGCCCCAGAAAGAATCTGTTTTCTTCAAAATACTTTCCATTGGTGAAACACTTTCCTTGTTCATTATGCATATATAAATATAGTTAAAGCAAGCTGAATAATAGAAATGTTGTCATCAAGAAAGGATGACTGTTGGAGAAGATCATTTATTTTAAGTCTGCTGAATTATAAGTAATGAATTCCTTGCTGTGAGGTGAGGGTAGCACATGTTTTAAGGATACCCAAAGTCATCACAGATTTTACTGCCACTTCAGTTCAGTAAACATGTATTGAGTGCCTACAGTGTTACTGTATCAAAATTCTGTTAAATGTTTGGGATTCACAGATGAATAAATACGCAGTGTGCATGCCAGCTCTCTCCTTCTGCGGAGTTTAGAGTTATGGATGGAAGTCAACGTTCAGCAGCTAATTCAGTGGTTTCAGTCTTCTTTTTGTGTGTGTATGAGGGGGGTTAATGTACCTTTGTAGGAACTCCTTATAGGCAGTCAATCCAAGTGATTAGTTTTACTTCATATTCTTTCTTCTGGTAAATGACATGCCATATTCCACTCTTAGAAGGTAGAAGTAGTTTTGAGGGAGGTTTTCTCAGAGATTATGATTTTGACTGTTACACCAATACCAAAGAAGAAGCTGGAAGACAGGGCAGTTGGGGTCCAGAGAAGTAAGGAACATGGCGACATGAAGGATATTTTGTCTGTCTCCTTTGTGGGCGATACAATGCCAAAGCAATTCTTTATGTAAGCTTGTGTAGTGCTTTATAGGTTATACAGTGAGGTTGAACGTATATCCAGGTAAATATCTCAAGTTTACATAGTTGTGGAACTGGTCTTTAAAAATGTGTGTTCCTTCAACTGCGTGCCAGGATATAAAATGGCAAGTTTTAGCGCACAGATATTCACTCAGGCCCATGTCAGACGCGTGTTGCTTCCTCTTCCTCACTGCTGTCAGTACCTTAAACTTTTATTAAAGAACTAGTGTGTGAGGGGCGCCTGGGTGGCACAGCGGTTAAGCGTCTGCCTTCGGCTCAGGGCGTGATCCCGGCGTTATGGGATCGAGCCCCACATCAGGCTCTTCCGCTATGAGCCTGCTTCTTCCTCTCCCGCTCCCCCTGCTTGTGTTCCCTCTCTTGCTGGCTGTCTCTATCTCTGTCGAATAAATAAATAAAATCTTTAAAAAAAAAAAAAAGAACTAGTGTGTGAATTCATCCAGTTCTTGAACATCGGCTGGATGCCTATAATGTGTGTGGCCTGGGCAAGTCACACCAAGAGGTGTGGGTACGTCCTTAGTCTGATATAATAAGGAGCTCAGATGAACAGGTACGTGTCTGGCTTTGTGGTATTGTGATGGAGTTATGCAGGGGTTGATATGTAAGTTTTCTATTGTCGTGTAAACAGTTATGGTAAGTCTGAGCAGGCTGTGTTCTCTGCTGAGGATCTAACAAGGATAAAGTCTAGGTATCAACTGGGCTTTTCTCTGGAGGCTCTGTTTCCAAGCCCATCCAGGTTGTTGGCTGAATCCAGTTCCTTGTGGTTGTAGTTCTGAGGCTCCTGGTTTCTTGCTGTCAGCTGGCGGTTGCTCTCTGTTTCCAGAGGTCACCCACATTCTTTCTCATGAGGCTCCCTCCATCTTCAAAGCCAGCAGTGGTGGGTCACGTCCTTTGAATCTCTCTGACATCCCTTTCTATCATCAGCCAGA
Source organism: Ursus maritimus (assembly GCF_017311325.1). Lineage (NCBI taxonomy): Eukaryota > Metazoa > Chordata > Mammalia > Carnivora > Ursidae > Ursus > Ursus maritimus. The sequence continues at coordinate 21,915,992 of NW_024424564.1, forward strand.
GCAAACTGCTTGCTGTGGAAGGGCTCATGATTGGATTAGGTCTACCGTATAATCACTCTTTTGCTGTAATCACAGGAGTGACCCCATGGGGTGGATATCATGAGGGTCATCTCAGAATCCTGCCCACCATAGTTGTTACTGGAAACAGAAGAGAGGTTTGAAAATGGCTTCTTGCTGTTGGTGATCGCTGAGCTGGAGGGACATATACTTGGGTTAAAGTCCAAGTCTCCACTTAACTGGCTTTGTCGTTACTATCCAACCAGTATTTACTGAGGGCCTGTGTTAGGAACAAGTCACTACACTGAAGAGACTGATTGCTCAGTCATAAAATGGGGGAGACTTATATTTACTTTGGAGGGTTCTTGTGAGAATTAGAGGTCATATAAATAAAGTACCTGACAAAGAGGTGTGCTCATCCATGGCGCTATCAAGAGGAGTCTATTGGAAAGAGTCTGAGACGTGTTGCAGGTGGTAAGGAAGTATTGAGAGAGGCTAATTTATACATTCTGTCCCTCATTCAACAGGTATTTATTGACTCCTAAAGAGGAGGCTGAGACTAGGGTAAGTGAGGAAGATACTTGCCTTGAGCACAAAATTTTAGGGGGTGGGGAAGGGTGGTGCTCAAAACCCAGTAGTAAGGGGCGCCTGGGTGGCTCACTGTTAAGTGTCTGCCTTCGGCTCAGGTCTTGATACCAGGGTCCTGGGATCAAGCCCCGCATTGGGCTCCCTGCTCGGTGGGAAGCCTGCTTCTCCCTCTCACACTCCCCTTGCTCGTGTTCCCTCTCTCGCTGTCTCTGTCAAATAAATAAATAAAATCTTTAAAAAACAAAACAAAACAAAAACAACAACAATGAAAAAACCAGTAGTGAGATAAATGATATGCTAGGTAATCTTTTAAAAATAAAATTAATGCAAAAAATCCGTAATGAACCAAATATCAGTATAAAGACTGCACTCCTTGTGCTGAACCATATTGTGCTTAGAGCCATATGTAAGGCAAAAGAAGAGTCGATAGTACTTAGCCTGTCTTTATTTAAACATTATTTTGTATTAACTTTGATTTTTAAAAGTATTGTGTTAATTTCATTATCTCGATACCTGAGTTTTATTTTTTTATTTTTTTATTTTTTAAAGATTTTTATTTATTTATTCGACAGAGATAGAGACAGCCAGTGAGAGAGGGAACACAAGCAGGGGGAATGGGAGAGGAAGAAGCAGGCTTATAGCGGAAGAGCCTGATGTGGGGCTCGATCCCATAACGCCAGGATCACGCCCTGAGCTGAAGGCAGGCGCTTAACCGCTGTGCCACCCAGGCACCCCATCGATACCTGAGTTTTAAATGTCGTGCTCAAGATGAAAGCCTTTCTCACCATACCCTAGCCCTGGCCCTGTTCACCCAGTATAAGGCTTTTCTTTTCCCTTTTGGGACGTTGGAAGTCAGCAGTAGAGTATAGAAGTTAAATAAATGGTACACAGAATGTAATCAAAGTTCAACTTCACTTTGAAGATGATTTTGACTACATTTAAATATTATTTTAGGTTACATCCTGGCCTTCCTCTCAGTACTTATTCATTTCCACATTTATTAAAATATGATCAACAGTTGTCAAGATGATTAACTTATTAAAAAAAAAATTTGTCCTATGTGTGAAGTATAGAATTCTTTTTTATTTTGGAGTTGCTTTAAAGTCTCAATAAAGGCCCATTAGAGTGTTTGTATAATAACAGATCTGTCAGTTTTGACTTTTTTGTTTAATTCCTCTCTGATTTCAATGGCTTTGTAATTGTTGTTCTTTTTTAGCAATTGTGTGCTGTTATGGGTGCTTTCCAGTAATGCAAGTGGTTAGGGCAACTGCCACATAATATCAGAATGACTATTTTATTGCAAATCTGTACTCCATTGTGTTTTCCTTCCACAGCCTTGTCAGAAAAGGCTAACATTTTCTATGGTCTGGGCATTAGTCCCATGATGGATATTTAGTCCTATGACTGCTATATTATTACTATATTTTAACATTTCTGAGAAATACAAATCAAGGTGCCACTTGTTATTTTGAATGTACTCCAAACGATAGACTCTACCTAAGAATAGATAGTTGGAAAAGGAAAGCATTGCTTCTAGCTAATAGAAGCTAAAATGAAGTCTTTGATTTTAGTGAAGGTTGCAGTTAATATAGCTTTTATGATATGGTAGAAACATTTATTAATCTCCCTTTTCCCTTACAAGTGAACAAATGCTCTATGCTTACACACTAATATACCCATGATTTCAGACATTCTTTTTTTTTTTTTTTTTAAAGATTTTATTTATTTATTAGGCAGAGATAGAGACAGCCAGCGAGAGAGGGAACACAAGCAGGGGGAGTGGGAGAGGAAGAAGCAGGCTCATAGCGGAGGAGCCCGATGTGGGGCTCGATCCCATAACGCTGGGATCACGCCCAGAGCCGAAGGCAGACGCTTAACCGCTGTGCCACCCAGGCGCCCCAAAGGAATTTTTTTCCTTTCTAATACCTAAATACCAGTGCCCAACGGGAGATATTTCCCTGATGTTTTTGAAAGGATCACATTCAACAGAAAGCATCTTAGGCGGTGAGTTAGAATAATAAATATATGTTGGGAGAAGGGAAGAAAGTCCATTGGTGTGCAGAGCAAGCTTTAAATTCTTTCTCAACTTTGCCAGTAGTAATTTGCTAGGAGTCACTGGGTTACTGTGGTATTTTTATTTTTGTCTTACTTAGAAATTTCTAATAGTTCCAGGTTAAACAAACTAGTAAAAATCGTTCCATCTACTATGATTAGATATTTTTTCCTTTCTCTTCATTCTAGAAGTTTGAAAAGGACAAATGGCAGAAATGACTATGTTCCCTTAAAATAGCATGCCAATGGACAAACCTATATTACGTTTAGCAAACAAATGAAAATGTCTTCATTATTCATAAAACTGCGTGTTTACCAATGGGGAGTTGTTAGAGTAGATGCCATGGGGAAATTTATTTTTATCTTACTGTTTTAGCTACTTTATCAGAATTCTCTTCTTACCTTTCGGTTAGTTTAGGAAAATATTTCTTTTGATTTTGAATAAGAAGGGTGATCTGTTGCCCTTTAAATTTTGTGACCACTTACTGAGTGACAGACATTTGCATTCCAAATGAAAGCACAGAATTGTTCATAGTTACTTGTTTTTCTTCTTCAATAGACAGAAACAACAGGTTGGCTCTTGTGTTCATTTTAGTTTTACGGTGTTTTTCAAGTTTTAATGCTGTAAGGGGAGTTTTATTTAGGAACAGGGAACGTTTTCCTCTGAGTCACTTGGGATAAATTGTCTGTTGGCCTAGTAGGAAGACATAATGGTTGAAAATGCGCTCATTCACATGAAGTGAGAACTCCAGATCATTTACCACCAAATATTTAAACATTCTGAGGCTACTGGGGGAAAGAAGAACCAGCTATTATTGTTAGTTATTTTAATGTCAGTGGTGGCTGTTTTGATCAGTGATGAAAAAAAATTAGTAAAATGATCCTTAGTCTTCTCTTTAGTTAGTTAAAAATGATACATAGAACGGTATTTCGTAAATGCTTGTCCTGTGGATGATTATGGCAGTGATTATAAGAATCATAGTGGCCAGTGTCTTAAACAGTGCCAGATATGTGTTGAACACTGGGAGTTGAGTAAGACGTATTTCTGTCATATAAGAGCTCAGATTCCCTCGCCTCTTTGTGGGTAGATGTGACCATATGATTTAGTTTTGGCCAGTGGGATGTAAGTAGAAGAGATGTGTGTAACTTGATAGGCATCATTTTCTTTCCTCTTTCCTGCTAGCTGGAAGGTAGGTGTGATGGTGGGACCAAGATGGCCCCAAAAGCAGATGGCGTGAGTTGAATATAGCAGAGCAACAAGATAGGAGTCTGTCTGGGTCCTGTACTGTTGGGGACCTGTCGTTTCTGGCACTGGACTATATATTATGCAGATGGAAGGAAATCCCATCTTGTTTATGCCACTGTTATTTTGGAATTTCCATTTATTTTTGCTGAACTTGATCCTATGCTAAGATCTAATGAGACAAATGTAGTCATTGGTCAGGAAGCCAGGTGGGCTAAGTGAATTGAATAATGGATGAAACGACCATCTGTTAGGAATAGCTGGGGGATAATTAAGGCAAGAGTCCAGGGTTATCTATTTTTATGTGGACACGAGATGCTAGATAGGAATCCAGGAAGACTGACTTAGAAAACCTTAAAGGAAAACAGTACTGGAAAGAGTACTGCAGTTGGCTTTACAAAGCCTGTATCATGCAACCAGTATTGCTGCTTACTCTTCAGTGAGCCCTAGTTCCTCGAACTGTGAGAGATACTTTTGATTGTTACAAAGATAAAATGGAACATGTATTGTGAATTGCTTTGTAAACCACGTTCTGGGTAGTGAGCACATTGAACAGGTACAACTCACAGGATGAAATCATAATAAGAATTTAAATTGTGCTTCCTGCTATCCATTTAAAATGTATTCAGAGGGGAAAGTTTATTCCTCTTTGTAATGAAAATTTTAGCAAAATACAAAACCAAAAGAAATATTTTCCTAAGTCAGAGAACTTGCTAGAATTGTTCTGAGTTTGCTGGTAGTAGAAAGCCTTTATAATTCCTTTAAATTGCAATTATAGTCTCATTTGGGAAATAAATATTTTTTTTATTTAATAAAGTTTTATTTTCCAAAATGTATAGTTGGTGGGATCTGTTCATGCATCTTCCCAAGCAGCTGGGGGGGTATCTCCACCCTTGGTGTTTCTGATGTAAATGACTTGAGCTCTGTGCTTTGAAACCAGTTTAATAAGTCCTTTACCAAGGAGCTGGCCTGGCCGGGGAACCTCGAATCTTCAGTCTCTCGGAGAGAACAGCTGGAGTTATATAGCTTAGAATTGGGAACTTCCTTACAGAGTTTGTCATATGTCTCTTTGTCAAACAAGACAAACCAGGTTATTGAGCTTGTCCTGAACTTTGCCTTCGGACAATTTCTTTTTGGCCTTGCCACCACATTTGTTCTCTGGGTCTTTGTCTTTTTTGGCCAACTTTCAGGCATCTTTCTTGTCCTTATCGTCCTTGGGTGGCGTAGTGGAGCTCAGAGAGCAGCGGCCACCCCTGTATCCTCACTAAGATGTCAGACCAAAAAAGCTGGGAAATTAACCTTTGCCTCTGGTAGACATTGTACAAGGGAGTCTGCATTCTGGAAGGGTAGATGTGATGGACTTTCATTCACTGAAAAAGTATTTATTGAACACCTGCTATGTAGCAGGCACAGTTCTAGACTGGGGAATATAGTAAATCACAAGACAGAAACTCCGGCTTCTTGGAGCATCCTTTTACTGGCTCCTACTTTCTTCCTTGCTAATTTTTTCTCCATTTACTAGCTGCTATCCTAGACTCTTCTGAGATAGAAGAACAGTATCAAGTGTCCACAGGAAAGTCCCTTTTTGGGGTTGTGGATTCATACTAGCTTTGTACACTTTGAATCCAGCAGATACTCAGAGCTGACTCATTTTCTTAGGGGTGTGTCTCTGAATCCATCAAAGCCTTCCCTGCTGGGATCCTTTGACCACAGCTCCCCTGGACTGTTTTGTTTTTCCCTCTGGCTGACACTTTCCCATCAGCCCTTGCTTTTTGGTGATTCTGTATCATAATCTTTATTGGTGACCCGGCCTGGTGGTTTTATAAAGGGTTCAGAATGGCTCTAAGCTGGCTCTTTCGGCAGACCCACTGCTAATCCACATCTTTGGCCATCTTTGATGTCCTTTCAGAAAGGGAAACTGTCCAGTGCTTCCCAGATACAGCATTCTGTGTGGCAGCAGGTCACCTGATATTTCTTAGGTTGGGGACACTAGTAAATTGTGGCTTCCAACTCCGGGGCAATAGAATAAGCTTTCAAAGCGCCCTTGAGGTTCTTTTCTATTGAAGCACTCACTCCTGTTCTCCTCAGTCTGTTACCTGACACTTGGACCCACTAAAGCAGCAAGGGGTCAGATACTTCTGTAATGCCTCCTTGGGAATTTGCATTTTGGTTTACACCTCCCTGTGTATCTGATATTTACCATCTGAGGCCTGAACTACAACTCTTATTTTAATATCCAGTTACACATACTTTTCAAATATAAAAGCTGTTTATTTGTATTCTCTCTCAGGAGGGCTTTCCTAGGGGTAGCATTGCTGCTTTTGAATTTCAGTGCTTGGCTAAATTACTTCATCTTGGCCCAGATGTGCAGAGAAAATGGGAACATTTTATTACTCTGTTAACTGATCTGGCCTTCTTTGCTTCCTGGATAGTAGGGAAGGGACTTCTACAAAGTCAAGGAGAAGAAACAGTGCAACAGAATTAAATTGTATCTTTAGGTAAAATGGGGAGGCTCTGGGATTTTCTTCCTGTGTGCTGTCCTTCAAGAGGTCATGTGAGTGTATGGGGGAGAAAGTGGGACATTGGGTAGAATGGGAGATGGGGCTTTAGAATGTATGGAGCCCTTGGAATTCTCATCTGTTCCTGTGGCTGCTATTAATGTGATCAGGACAATTATTACTGAGATGCGAGTAGTTTTATCTTTCTCAGGAGAGAACCTGGACACCTGTCTTTATTTGGATGCCAGTACTCTTCTTTCAGTCTGCCTGTATTTCTTAGCATTTATATTTCCCCTCCTAGGTCGCAGAAAATTCTGGGTTCCCTGCCTCCCTTGTGGAGGCCATCATGAATCTAGCATGGCCAAAGGTGGGTGTTACTGCCCCACCTTTTGGCTTGGATCTTCGATTGTGTCTCCTCATTCTTGCAGAGTGGTTGCTACCCTCGTGAGTGTCAGGTCCATGTTCGGAGCAAAGAGAGTGGGGGAGGCAAAGCATAGAAAGGGGCACATCAGCCAGGTCTTTAAAATTGTTTTTATTTGTAGAAACAACATAAACTTTTACAGAACTCCCCCCCCAGCAGACCTACTTACATCTCCTTGCATAAAAAAGTGCCACATGGTGACCCTTGTGGGAATGTGGCTGGGAGGAGGGGGCAGATGAAGGTTGGGGCAGATGCCAACGGGACCCACACAAATATTAAGTCACCGCTCAGATTCACCTGAAACCCGACTGTGAAAGTGCCCTTTACTGTATATCAAAAACAAAACAAAACAAAACAAAATCATGTTTCAGGCTAATGAAACTAATAATTTAACTTTCTAAAGGGGGAAGTTCATCCTTACTGGAGGGGTCCTGATGCTCATTGGCTTTCCTTTTGTTGTGAAAGACTGTATACAAAAGATACTGCAATCTCAGGTTCGCATTGAAGAAATACTCAGAATATGAAACTTGTTTTATTGCTGGAAGATAAAAAAAAGAATAAGGCATCAGTGAGCATCTTGAAAGACACAGCGGGGATTTATTTTGCCTTCTGTTCATGTGTGTGCCCTTTAATTTTTTCATTCTTCAGGCAGAGTTCAGGCAATCCCAAATTAAAGCAGTGTGGCACGTGATGGTTAAATCTTATCTGGCTGTTCTGGAGATGGACAGATAACAGTTGTTGCCGAAACAGTGTGGTGTGTGTTACTGTGACTGGTTTTGTAGCATCTGAGAAGACAACTGTCACGGAAAGTGCTGTAACTCCCCTGTGTTACAAGATAAAGTTAAATTAGATCAGCTGAGGTCCTTTGCAGGTAGCGATCCCTTTAATAGTATTTGAAATGTGTTGACTGAACAGAAAGAGAGTGTCCTAAGTGAAGTTTCATTATCCATGGGAGCCGGTTGTAAATAGCACAGTGTTGTGATGTATGTTTAGTTAATTTCATGTTCTTTTGAAGCGGCTCTTCAGTAGCTTAAAATGCTTATTACCACTAAATATTGTACATTAGCACAGAAGAGCCTAGAGAAAACACCACTTACCCTTTGGTAGCGGACAAATAGATAATAGCGGAAGATAGGAATTAATTATCTTTATGCAGATGTCACATCAGCCTGCAAAAGAATGGGATTATTTATGCTTTGGGAAAAAAATACAATTTTGTTTTTATGAAGATGCAGAACAGGCAAATAGCTGCTAAAGAATAAATTATTTGAATTGATACTAACTCAGTAGCTTATTCAGAGCATCTCAGAATATAATACACATTTTTTAACCTCCCTTCCCCCTTTTAAACTCAAGAGGTACTGCAAAATGCTTCAGCCTTCTGAATTAGGAGCTGTGGCAGAATGATTGGTTTCTTTTGTCCTGTTCTTTACATGGGCAGTCTGTTTGCTTGTCAGCGCTTATTCAAGGTGCTGATCCTAAATTGTAATACTTATTGGCCCTGGCTGTAGAGAAAGCATTATTTGCCCGTCTTACTGTGCTACCGAAAGCATTATGGAATATGTTTAAGGATTCTTAAATAGAGGTTTTTCATTTGTATTAGAAGTTTCTTCTAGTGATAAAAAGAGCTTTTGCAGGTGTTAGAAAAAGGTACGGGACACTAGAGTTTTGGGATATCTAAGAACTGTATGTGCATTTTTAAAAATTCTTTCTCCTCACTTGCGCAATTATTTAGCTATTGATTTGTATCTAGCATTTTTGTGTTGAAACAACCAACATCATCAACATTTTATCCATCTGTCTAATAAAGTATTTAAAATATATGCTTTGAGGTAGGTACATCGTATTTATCTCTTGAGTTTCTAGGGCTCAGTTAATAGTATTTGGCGCCATGTATGTTTTTGTCTAATGGGTGGTAGTTTGTTGAACAGATATTATGGGACACATCATTTTTCAGCACTTACGTGTGTAATGGTTATATAAAAATGACCATGGCTTCCAGCTTTGTGAAGGGGAGAGACACACATGCACACATGAACAGACACCACGTCATAGGCAGACTTCTAAAGATGGCTCCCCTAGAGTCCCCTCTCCTGGCTATTCAATCCAACATGAACGCAGGTACTATAGTGAAAGGATTTTGAGGTTGTAATTATAAAGTCCAAATCAGTTGACCTTATAATATGGAGATTATACAAATGGGCCAGACCCCAAAAGTTGAGCCATTTAAAAGGAGAGTTTTCTTTGACAGTGGCAGAAGAGGAAGTCTGAGAGCTTCAAAGCCTGTCAGGGGCTCTCCTCACAAGGCCATTGCTGGTTTGAAGATGGAAGGGGCCATGTGAGAAGGAAGCTTCTAGGAGCTCCTTGCTGACAGCCAGCAAGACCTGGTGATGTCAGTCTCAGAGTAGCAAGGGAACAGGATTAGTTCAGCAACCTGAATGAGCATGGAAGTGAATTCTTGCCTAGAACCTCCAGATCAGAAGGCAACGCAGCCGGCACCTTGATTCCGGTTTTGTGTAAGACTCTATGCAGCGAACCGAGCTGAGTCATGCTGAACTTCTGGCCTACAGAACTGTGAGCTAATAAAGTTGTCTTGGTATAGGCCTCTCCATTTGGGATCATTTATTTTATAACAATAGAAAACAAATACGTACGTACAGATAGACTGGGTGGTCACTTCTCTATGCCAAGAAATGTTAGAGACCCTTGTTCATCAATTCCAGTTTAAGGACCTACTTTCTTTTCCCCGCCAGAAGAGTTGGATAACAGTAACAGAATTTTAGGTTTACCATTAATATCCTGATTGTACACATGAGAAAATAGAAGTCCAGAAGACGTAAGATTTTTGTCCGGGGTTTTGGCGTTGGGTAGTGGCAGAGCTGGGATAGCAGCCTGCATCCGGGTTCAGGTTTCCGCGTTGTTTCCGTGTACTCTCGGTGGTGAGTAACGAGTTTTAGCTTTAAATTGGACCTGAAGTGTAAAGCTAAATAGTGGTAGTTTCTCTGTGATAATGCCACATGTCAGGAAGGAAAGGAGTAGGAAAGAAAGGTGATTTCAAGAGGGCATTCTTATTTTTTATCTGAAGATTCTAGAGCACGGAAAACAGTGTGGTGTGCATTACTGTGACTGGTTTGCTAGGCAGCGTAAAACCTCGGCACTCTCAGTGGAGTAGTATTCCCTTCTCAGTTGACCTGTGGTTGAGTTCTTGCAATGATTCTGCTGTTGTCTGCAGCATTATTATAATAGGTTATTTCTTTTTTTTAGACACATCTAGCACTTTCTTTCAAGCATCCTTAGTGATAGCAGCTATTTGACCCCCCCCCTTTTTTTTTACATTTGAACTTGGCACATAGTTTGTGCTTAAGCATACTTTGTTTTTTAAAACATTATTTTTAGTTGTAGATAAGTGAGGCGATGCAAAGGGTAGCCGCTTGTTTCATTTGAACCTAAGCCTTGCACTCTGCTTATTTCATAGTAGTTCTGTGTAGAGCCTCTGTGGTGTTGGCCTGGAGTGTGTCGGCTGTGGGGGCGGTGGTGTGCGAGCTTCTCTATTTTCGTATCTTCCTCTGCTGCCCGGAGGTCCCATGTTACCATGGAATCACTCTCATTTCTCTTGAGTGTGCCAAACTTTTTTTTTGTAATTGAGATCTATATGACCTATAACGCTGTGGAAGTTTAAGGTCTACACTGATGTGATGTATTTGCATTGCAGTATGATTGCCGTTGTCGTTAGCTGACGCCTCCATCCTGCCGCATAATGGTCATTTCTTCCAATGCTGGGAACAATTAAGATCGCCCAAACTCTTTCATGTTGGACTTGGTTCAACTTTAGAAACTATTATTCATTCATTTGTATTCACATAGCAAGAAGACAAAATCCTTGTCCTTCTTGACTTGCATTCCAGTGAGAGACAGACAACAAAACTTTTTTTTTTTTGGAGGGGGGTGGGGGGACTTATGACAGTCTACCTGCTTGGCTTCTCACATGTGAGTCTAAAAATGTGGTTACGGCTCCACCTTGCAGCCTTGATGCTTTCTTTGTGCAGTAGCCGAACTCCTGAATTTGAGGCCCAGCCTCAGCACAAAGAATCCAGTGTCTCCGTTCCTTTTGGTCCCAAGTTGGCTCGATTTCTCTTGATCTCCCGCAACCTTACTTGTTGTGACTCTTGGAACAGATAGAAGTAGAAGTAAGTCTAGTGCCTCAGGAAAGAGGATTCAGATTGTGATAACAGATCGAAGCCGTTTATTTTAAAGCAGTTTTTAAAGATGGACAAGGGAATAGTTCTCACAGGAAAACATAGCCGGCCAATTCAGATGTTTGTGTGATGGCACAGCATACACATTGTTTTTTTCCATCCCTGTAATTGTATTTAGTTCAAATTATGAGGTCCCTCCTAAGTTTTCTATCATTGAGCTCTAAAAGTTAAAACCATGTTTCAAACAAAGAATGACTGATGTTAGGTACTTCCTATAATGCTGACCAGTCCCGCGGGCTCATGTTGGAAACCAGCATGTGTGATTGACAGGAAGGGGTGAGATGGACCTTGGCATCTTTTCCTTATGTTTTTGAGTAGTGACCGGAAACAACATTGGGTTTACCATTTCTTTCTTTCTTTTTTATTTTTTAGATTTATTTATTTATTTGAGAGAGAGCCCGCGTGCGTGCATGCATGAGTTGGGGTAGGGGCAGTAGGAAAGATTCTCAAGCAGAGTCCCCACTGAGTGGGGGAGGGAGGGCTCCATCTCACAATCCTGAGATCATGACCCGACCGGAAATGAAGAGTTGAGGCTTAACTGACTGAGCCAACCAGGCACCCCAGGGTTTATCGTTTCTTGAAGGAGTTTAAAAATCTTGGCATTCTTCATTCTCCCCACCTACCACTGCCAGTGAATAGAGATTGCATCAGAGCTAATCATAAAGTTAATTATTTTGTAATAATAGCTGATATATAGAGATTATTTAACCTAAGGCTAAATGCTTGGTATGAATTAGCTCATTTATTTCACACAACAGTCCCGTGAGATAATTATAGCTAGCATCAGTCCCATGAGATAATAATAACTACTATCAGTCCCATGTCATTGAGTGCATCCTTGTTTCCAACAAAGAGCTTCGTAAGTATTTTTTTCTAGTTCGTCAGCACAGCCTTCTGAGGTATTATCCTACCAGCATGTAATCTCTATGAGGGCAGTGACTTTATTTGTTTTCTTTTCCTGGGTTAAATCTTAGGATAGTAGCTATTATAGCACCTGGTAGGTGTGTAGTAAATAGATAATGAATGAACAAGTTCCAAGTTCTTTGATGACGAGACTGTTAAAAAGAAGTTAAATAACTTGCTCAAGGTCAAGTGGTGAAGTTTGAATTTACACCAGGGCAAGTGTGACTTAAGAGCCTGTTATTTCTTTATTTTTTTAATTTTAAGTTTTTATTTAAATTCCAGTTAACATACTGTATAATATTAGTTTCAGGTATAGAATTTAGTGATTCATCACTTATATAACAATACCCAGGGCTCATCACAATAAGTACCCTCCTTAATACCCATCATCCATTTAACCTATCCCCCCACCTACCTCCCCCCTCTCCCACCACTGACAACACCAGTTTGTTCTCTGTAGTTAAGAATCAGTTTCATTGTTTGCCTCTCTCCCCCGCCATGTTCATTTGTTTCGTTTTTTAAATTCCACATATAAGTGGAATCATACTGTATATGTCTTCCTCTGACTGACTTATTTCCCTTAGCATAATACTGTCTAGCTCCATCCATGTCATTGCAAATGGCAAGATTTCTTTCTTCTTGATGGGTGAGTAATATTCCATTACACACACACACACACACACACACACACACACACACACCCCTTCTTTATCCATTCATCAGTTGATAGACATTTGGGCTCTTTCCATAATTTGGCTGTTGTTGATAATGCTTCTATAAACATCAGGGGGCACGTATCCCTTCAAATCAGTATTTTTATATCCTTTGGGTAAATACCTAGTAGTATTTGACCAATTGCTGGGTCTTAGGGTAGTGCTATTTTTAACTTTCTGAGGAGCTTCCATACTGTTTTCCAGAGTGGCTGCACAGCTTGCATTCCCAACAACAGTGCAAAAGGGTTCCCCTTTCTCTGCATTCTTACCAACATCTGTTGTTTCCTGTATTGTTAATTTTAGCTGTTCTGACTGGTGTGAGGTGATATCTCATTGTGGTTTTGATTTGTATTTCCCTGATGATGAGTGATGTTGAACATCTTTTCATGTGTCTGTTAGCCAGAGCCTGTAATTTCTACCTATGAGCTATGAGAATTGTGTTTTTTGTTAACAAATTTCTGTAGTAATGTTAAATTTAGAGGCTGAATGATGTATAATTCTAGGTTTCTGAAATAATAAGTATAAAGTTATTTTGGAAACTGTTCAAAAAGTTATTTTGAAACCATTGTAAATCATTTCTTAGTGGAAAAGCTATAGGTTAGAGTGGCTAATCTTGAAGAAATCATGCATAATGTGAGTATTGCTTATTTATGGGAAAATATGAATGTACACGAATATATATATGAATATATATAAATATATTTATATACATGAATATATAAAGGTGCATATGAATATATTAAATTCTGTGACACATTCAATAACATTTTTAGTCTTTTTAAAGAAGGAAAATTGAAAGTATGGTTTTGGCAAACTTGTCAGTGTTTATTATTTTATAAAATATAATACATAATTAAAATACAGATTTCCATAATTTATTGACACTAGCTCCTACTATTACTAATTTGTAATGCTTTTCTGTTTTCCCTTTTACAAAGAGTATCTGGAATTATGAACATATATGTTTTGTGGAGTCAGAACTGTGTTTTTGATCCTTACATATTTAGTGTTTTCAGGGGAAGGTTTGTGTTAAAAGGGGTGAACAGAATTCCATGCTATTTCAAAAAGGATTGCACCAATTTCCACTGTCTCCAGAACGTTTTGAATATGTGCTTTTTATTCCAACTGATATTATTGGCTATTAGTTTTCAAAATTACTGTAATTTTTACAGGAGGAAAAGGGAATTCCATCTTAACTTAGTCTTTTTTTTTTTTCTAAAGTTAAGCATTTTTACAGAAGAATTATTAATTAGATACACTCCCCCATAGACTATCAATTTCTTCATTTATTGGCAGGTTTTGTTTTATGTTCTCTCTAGTTGGTTACAAGAATCTCATGGCTGAGATTGTCCTGAGTTACTAATATGCAAGCTGTTTATATTCTGGTGAGCATAAAATTGGGGGCAGCTAGCCACTCTTTTCGTATATTGGTTTAAAGAATTCATAAAAACCAACCACTCTATCCCACAAATTTGTTTCGAATTAGGAATGTATGACTCCGTAATATCAACATATACCTTAGTAGAATTAGACAACATCTAGGATTTGGAACTTTAAAGAAAATAAATACTACAATACAGTTCTGCTTTAAATAGGAGAAATGAACTTTATGAATAATAATCTAAGACTTTGGGGGGTGGTATTAGCAATACATGGAGACATCTCCTCTGTGTTCTCTTTATTCCTGCTCATGGCTGTGCTGTGAGGTGGTGTAACTGGTCTGAAATCGCCCACATCAGGTGTTACTGTCTTGCTGTCATTAAGCACCAGGCTCCAGTCACCTACATCAATTGTGCCCGCTGTCCTTGAGGGCTGCTACACTGAGAGTTTCTCTCTTTGGGTCTTTTCATCATCTTTTTGAATGAGCACTGCTCTCTTAAGCCAACAGAATAGAGGCATACACCTTGTTGACCTCCTGGCTTTTCCTTTCCAGTAAAGAAGCGTTCAGGCGATACCAGATACAGAGCTGGTCCCGTCAGCTGCTTATCTTGTCTACTCTTCACTCTTGCCCTCCTACACTCAGGAGCCAAGTAACTCTCTGTAGATCAACTGTGTAAAGTTTATTTTTTTTTTTAAAAAAGGTACAGGGAGGAAATCATTTGTTGTTGCAGTCTTTTTTTTTTTTTTTTTTTAAAGATTTATTTATTTGAGGGAGAGAAAGAGAAAGCGTGCATACGATACGGGGTGGTCCTAAGCGGACTCCATGCTGAGCACAGAGCCCCATGAGGGGCTGTATCTCAGGACCCTGAGATCGTGACCTGAGCCCGAAACTGAGTCCGTTGGTTAACTGTGACACCGAGGGTGCTTGTTGCTGCAGTCTTGATACTATAGTGCCAGTTTGCTCGCTGAAAACAAAACAGCTTTTTTCTTTTTTTTTTAAACAAAGGAAGAAGTTTTGTAAGAACAAGAAGATGGACCACATGTAAACATCCTTTCAAAGATTTCTCAGATGTGACTTTACTGTGTGGAGGGCTGAAGTTTAAAAGTTAATACAATGTTATTATAACAAGGGTTTCTAACTACTTTTTCATATGGCCAGTGTTTTATATTGTATGGCTTAATAATTTTGACCGGAGAGATCTGACCAGCAAAGTAGTTATTCATTTCTGTTTGCTGAATTGAGAAGGATCTATAAAAAAGAAAACTTCAAAAGCGCATTTCTTTCAAAGAAGGTAGGAAAACTTTACACATAACTTCTGAAAATTTAGGTCTCTCTTGTGAAATAGCCAAAGGCGTACTAAATTCTCTGGGAGACCCAATTGATTAATGTGTGAAGCTGTTTAAATTTTCAAAGATCTTCTAAAATGCATTTCTAGTTTTTGATGCAGAAGTTAATTGATTTCAAATGTCAGCCCATGTCTTATGGTGATGAAAGTGGTTGGCCCTCCTAGGGAAATACAGGTAAAAATAAATTGCACTATGTTAATTAGAAAAGCTCGATGGAGTTAGAGCCGTCATGAGGAGATTCTCTAGAGTCTGAGGAGGTCATATTTTGCCACGTATTGGGACGTTCTGGGATCCTAGTTACATCTATGAAGGGACAAATGGGGATGTCACCAGAATCAGGAGATTGAGATTTATGCCTGGGAGTCGACCTGTTTTTCTAGAAGGTACCCCAAAGGAATGGGATTTGCTCATACTTCCATTATTCTGCCTTTTGTTGATCAGAAATGAGTTGAGAGAAGATGGAGAAATTAAGGCATTTCTTAGAGAATAATAATCAAGAATAATTGCATTGTTTTAAATGCACTGTTCTTAGTGGCTTCTAGAAACAAATATTCCATTATGGATTTTTCTCACTAGTAGTTTAATTCACTGAGTTAAGAAAACAACAAAAGAAATCAGGATGTTAGCCTTAACATTTTGTATTATAAAAAGTAGATATTCTTATTAAAATAATAAGCTCTGCTAATTTATTGATAGAACAAAACTTTGTAAATTAAATGTTTAGATTATTTATTTAATTTATTTATTGGGGGGAGGGGCAGAGAGAGAATCTTAAGCAGACTCCATAAGCAATGGGGAGCCTCATGCGGGGCTTGATCTCACGACCCTGAGATCATGACCTGAGCTGAAATCAAGAGTCGGACTGAGCCACCAGGCGCCCCTAGATTATACTTTAAAAAAAGTACTGCAGCTGAGTCAGTTCATGCAATAGTGTATCATTTTGGAATGTGAAAAAGCACTCCTGAATGTCCATGGCTTGGAAAATTGGGTTTTCTGACACTTGATATCGAAGTCCAGGACCACTGTGTTCACATCCTTGTTGGTGGGAGCTCTCAATCCTGAGACAAAGGCCAAACTTGGGCTGGAAATATAGAATCCTGACAGCCTAGTCTGAATACATGGTCAGTTATATGAGACAATACATTCTTTTTTTGTGTGTAAACCAGTTTGAGTTAGTTTCTGTCATTTGTAACTTTAAGGGACCTGATTGACATACTTTTAATGCTTTGATTGGATCCACCTTCACCCTCAAAGCTAACTTTTCTATAGGTACCATTGCTTTCTTTGGTCAGTTTAATTTTTCTTACCCAATTAGAAAGTAAATACTAAATGTAAAGTGGTAAAACAGCGGACAGACAAAACTTTTCCATCTGTGCTCACAAGAGAGGTTAGGCAGCCCTTGTCTAGTTTGGGAGTCAAGGTTACAGTAGCTCATGAAATGAGTTGAGGGAGCACACAATGTACACTCTATATATCTTACAATTTTATGTGTCAGTTATACACCAGTAGAGCTGAAATTTTTAAAAAATGAATTGAGAGAGCATTTCCTCTTTCTCTATTCTGTGAAAGAGTTTGTGTACCATTAGAGTTATGTGTTCTTTGAATGTACGGTGATATTATCTATGAAATTATCTAGTCATAGGCCATTATTTCCTTGTATTTTCTTTGGGTTTGTTTTGTTTTTCTTACTTCTTAGGTTGGAATGCCTAGTATGTTCTCTTTATTAATAAAAGCAGGTAAGGTTAAGGAAAAAATCAATAACTCTAGCCCTCCCGCCTCATACCACTCCCACATATAATGGTTTATAATTTTCCTGAGTAGGACCATCAGGACTTTGAGACATAGGAAGTACTTCCAAGGACAGATAAGTCCTTGAGTAACAGAGTAGCCGGGTTACCAGAGTCAGTGCGAGAGAGTCGAGGGGAAAGCATGCATTTTCTTTACAAAAGAGGAGGTTGGGTGTGCTTGGGAGTAATCATCCTGCCAGTAAAGCTGCGTGAGGATTTCACCTTACTGATGTGGCTTCACGGCTTTGGCAGGTATTACTGCTTCCAGATTTGGTCACAGCATGGGACAAAGGAATATACAGACCTCCTTCCTGCCTTTGAATAATTAGCGTCAGCGCAGTCTCCTGAACAGTGATAGGGTATAAACAAAGTAAGCAGATAGAGAACCTGGAGGGATTTGGCTTTGGGGAGTTATTTAGCAGTAATCACCAGCTCTGTTGAATGTGGAGGCATTTGTGGATTTTGACAGCATTTACCTTTTTTTTTTTTTTTGAAAGGAATCTACCGCATAGTGGAAGTGATGGCCCTGCTGGTTGTATACACAGATGGGCAACTCCCAATCCAAACATCACACTGCTACAGGAGCATTCCCCCAAATGGCTCCAGCTGAGCCCTTTGCCTCGAGGGCCTTTTTCTTTCTGTGAAGAAAACTCGAATCAGTGCACTAGTGGTGATTATAAAAATATTGCTGTTTTAAAAGTACTTTAAACCTCTCGTCTTTTTTAGTCAGTTTCTTTTCCTAAAATAAAACCCTGATTTCCAGGGATACAAAGAAAACACATGACAAACCCCAAATATTCTCAGTTTGGGCATGGCTTACATATGTAGGTAGCCCTGACTTTATTTAACATGGATATGTTCCTGTAAAGTTGAAAACAAGTGAATCCTGTTTTCAACATAGTTTGAAGAGCTTGCAATTTAAATAATCCACTGGGACTCTATTAGGAAGCAAATGAGAGCCTTCTCCAGTGATCTTTGGGACATGCTTAGTGAAGTATTCCTTTATTATTTGTCATGATGTGCTTTGTTCATTTGGTTTTAAGTGGAAATAAATATTGTTTCATTTGTGTAATTGCTTTCTCTTGCAGTTTGCTCAGGAAGAAAGTCTCTTTGAAATATTAACATATGATTAAATGAACTTGAATGTTTACAGAGTTTTCCTTATATGAATGGCCTTACCTTCTTTATAGCAACCTCAAGGGGCCAGCGGTTCATTAGTGTTCTCCTCGGTCAGTTCATTGAAAAGCAATCTGAGGCTCTGTTCAGGTTAGGAAATGTACTTAATGTTTGAGAATCCAACTTGTGCAGTGGGTATTATCACAATTCCTGCAGTTATGAGGTTGCTCTCAAAAACGGTATTTATTAATGATTTGTCAATCCGCTCTTTGGCATTAGGTAGATAAGTCTTTCGCTATCTTTTGGGAACATCTCAAAATCACATGCAAATGCAATGCAAAATGCACAGTCTTGCAAAGGGTGCAGGATTCCATGAAGTGAGTGCAAGAGGCTCGGTAAGATCTGAGTTAGCACAGAAACCTGTAGACAAATGGGGTATGACAGGATTGGATCAGGCAATTATCACCATGATAATGACAAGAAAGGCCCTTCAAAAGAGTATGATTGAAATATCAAAGGATTAGGTGAGACTCTTAGGAAGATCAAAATTCTTGACTATTTTGGCAGAAATGGTGTTTTTTTGAAGATTTTACTGCAACGTGAAGGCTTGTATGATGTTATCGCTTATCACTTTAATAATACAAATTTTACATTATTTTATACTTACAAAAAAATATAGGTAAAATAGAATTATGTAGTTCTCCCAAATCCCATATTCCTGCTTTTACCAAGAAAAAAGCCATCCAGAATTTTTTGTTTATTATTCCACTGTTTTTTTAAAAGTAGTTTTACCATGTATTTATTTACATCTGTCTGGTTTTGAACTTTGTTGACCTCTGTAAAGGTTTTTGTCATTTGCTTTTAAAAAACTCAATATAATGTTCAAAAATTCACTCTTGTTGTGATATGTAGTTCTATCTTATTTATACTGCTGTATACTGTTCTACAACATTGCTGGTTATCAAGATTTGATATGGATCTGTGGGAATTCTTATATATTGGGAGTGTGAGTGTAACTTGGTGTAAAACTTTGAAAAAGAGTTTGGTGTTAACTTATGTCGCTGTTTATACAGTTTCCTTCCTAGGCACAGATCCCAAATCTCGAATGATAGATTTGAATTATTAATTTTATGAAATTATCTATGACAGAATTTATTTTATAGAAGTATAGAAGGTTGGATGTGTGAAAGTAAATCTATGGAATAATTATTTTCCATTCAAATAGCAATTTAAACTCAAAGCACGTTATCTTTTACAGTAAGAATACAATGGATAATAATAAAAACTCTGAAGATACCGTGAAGTAATTTTGGTTACTTTGGTATTATTTGGTGTAAATTTATGTCCAGGAGAGCTTCCCATTTCTTAAACATTGAACATGAACTTGAAAATCACTATATATGACGTCACTTTAGGAGGCACTGTGGCCATAAGGGAAGAATCCTGGATCGGGATCTCTACAGTAGTGCTCCACCCCTGGAGTCTTACCTGGTCTTAACCTCTGAACATCAGTTTCATCATTGGTAAGATAGAGTTGATGATGGTAGTCTTGCTTCCGTAGTGGTATGTCAATTAAGTGAAAGAGAAAATGGGAACATTCTTTCCAACTGTAAAATGCTGTGTAAGCTGAGGTTATTATTATCATCTTATTATTATCATCTTATTATTATCATCTTATTATCATCACTGTTGTTTGGAAGAACCCTGCTTTAGTAGGCAAATCCAGATCATATCTTTTAAACATTTATATCAAGAGAATGTGTCTCAGTGCCCTGGTGTATATTAAAACAGACTTTACAAAAGAATACCTTGAACCGTGCTGAATACCTAAACTTGCTTTTATTTTGTTACCTAAAATGACCAAGATCTGCTCTAAGAATTCAAAGTAACTTTTCCTCCTTCAAATGGCTTGACTAAAATTTATCTTAAAAGAGGGTTAAGATTCTAATTGTGAATTTTGAATACTTTCTTTGCTCTTTATGGAAAAATTCCCAAGAATGAAACAAAAGCACTTTTATGTGAAGAGGATAAAATGTAACATTGAGGTCTTGATCCCCTGTGTGGGTAGCTATCTGGTGTGATTACTATGTAAGTACTGAATTCTAGCTCGAGTACTGACAAAATTCCCGTACTTGACTGGTACATTATAAACTTTGTTAATAATCATTTCAATACCTTGCTTTCTGAAAGGCTGGAAATATAAAAACTTAAAAAAAAAAGTAATGGACAATTTTTCCAAGCTCTGGTAACATATAGAAGCTGCACCCTTTTATAGATGACAGCCTAAAAGCTAGCTTGTAAATTGTCAATAATTTATAAATATCAACTCAAGTTAATGGTTGGATGAGTTAATGCCTGTATGTTAGAAACCTGGGAGTCGACATATAAAGGGATTTGGATAAATGTGATTGTGTTTAAACATTTGAAATTCTTCTAAGCTAAATGCAAACAGAATTAGCTGAATAGATTTTGGGCTACCTCAATAGCTGAAGTTTTAGAGAGGTGTATCTAAAATAACTATGTGATGACTAGTGATGCCACTGGATTATTTCCTGTACTTTTCCCTTTCCTCATTCTAATTTCCTCATTATTCAAGTCATACTATTACTATGTCCAAAGTCAGGTCTCAGAATTAGGAAAGACAAACTAACCAAGTAAATCTGGGAAGTGACTACTTTATATGAAGAAAATAACTGGGTTGCTTTCTACATTCTTATTTTAAAATGTGTAGTCAGCATTCCTGAGGAGCTCTCATTTAGTTGAATCTCTCCCAAGATATTTGTGGCATCTTCCTAGCAAGACTTCTGATAGTTATTTGGCCATACCTTTCTATTTACAACCAGTGTAAACCGACAACAATAAAAAAAAAAACCCCAAAAACCAAAAACACCAAACCAAACCAAACCAAACGTGTACGTGTTCTCAGATTTTCATTCAATGACTATATTTTCGTAGCTTTAGGAGAATATTAAATCATCTACTAAACTGCTCCTTACTGGATATTAGCTTGTAGCGTGGCTAAGGCTTCTTGGAGAGCCTTCAGTGGCAAACTGGGAGTTAGGAGCTAAGCGTTCACCTAGAGAAAGGGACCTCTTGGCTTGAGGATGAAGTAGAGTGAACAGTAAGGAGGAAGGGTTTTGTCTTGCAGATGAGTTCAGTTTTTATCCTTTCCAGTCAGCAGCTCTGTGACCTTACCCAGGGTTGTTGACCTCTCTGAGTTTCCATTTTCTTACCTCTTACAGAACGGAGTATATTTTTCATTGTACTAAACGTGAAAGGAGATACTGATCCAACGTGCTTACTTGCCTGGCATGGCATATTGCTTGGTAATGGTTAACGGTTTGTTGTTAAAATGAAATGCAAGCCTGATCAGGTAGGAACAGTTGCAGGGCGGTGAGGATTGGGATGAGTACAATGTTGCTTGGAATGGAGATAACTATTAGCTTGAATTCCTCTCTTACATACGGTGGAATTCCCTGTGACCTTCCTGTCTTTAGGGATTCATAGAAAACTTCCATTTCCCTAGGCACTGCCAACTCTAATTTCTGCTTTTGCTGAGTTCTCGATGGGTTTCTTTTACATGGTGTGTCTGCTTGTGACGTCTCTTTTCCACTCCTTAGAACCCTGCTTGGCTAAAGTGACCTCATTATTTACCAGAGCCCGTTGATGTTAGTGCTGGGTACCCAGACGTTGGTGAGGGTTTGATGTAAGCCAGGCGTTTGCTGTACAATACAGCAACAACTTAGAGTGGACCCTTGGAAATCTCAGCCTTAAAAATCCCCTCCGTTATTATTGCTCTGAGGAATGTGCATCAATTGCTTCTTTCTGTCTCTACTCTGGTTCCAGCCTTCTGCACATACCTGGGCATCTTTTCTCGCCTGTTACCTCACTTGTCCCCATTCTCTCAGATGCTTATGCAGTTCTGCAGAGCTGTTGAAGCATTTTGTCCCGGAGCGTCCTGGTCTTTACTGCATACGTAACACCAGCCTCACCCCCAGTGTCTCTTCCTGAGAGGAATTCTGTGGTCACGTCACCTCTTTTCTCCTTCCCCGTCGATCAAGGCATTATTTCCTTTGATAAATCTTGGGAGAGTGAATGTAGGGATGAAGAAGAGGGAATCAGCGATGAGTCTGGATTTCTGGACTAGGAAACTAGAAGAGTACTGCCTGCAATGCGCATGGGGTAATTGGTGAAGGAAATGGACATGGTGATATAGGGGACGTTATCTGAATATTGAGGAACTCTTTGCCAAGTTAGGCACTTTCATCAGGCCAGCTTTAGAATAATTATCTTTATAAGAAGTAAGCTAACAAATGCAACTGTGGAAGGGCAGAGACCGGAAACCCATTCCCTGTTAATTGCGGTTCCTCTGAGGAGGAGGAGGAGGAAATGAAGTACAGGAACTAAGTTGAAACAATATAGCTAGTGATCAGTCACTGGGCAGATGTTTGTCCATTCTTCCGGGCTTAGGGAAGGCTCATCACAGGGGGAGGCACTGAATCAACACCATCTTCTTTCTTAAGGACGTTTAGTTGATGAAAAACAGGAAATTGGGAGACACACAGTAACTTAGCTCATTGGGATTCTTCCCAGGAATGGGAGAGTGTGGACCTAGATAAGGGTACACGTTTGTTAGGATGTCCCAGAAAGCCTACGGTGGAGAGTGTGCAGCTGGAAGGCAAAAGGAGGGGGCCAGCTCAAATTTGAAGCATACTCAGCCTTGTGATGTTGGAAATAGGTAGAAGGCTGGAACATTTTCAGCATCAGCATTGGAAGCCCAGACACAGAGAAACTTCTAAGGCTTTAACGATCCAAAGCAGCAAGAGGCTTTGAACTCTCAGCTGTCATCACAGAGTTCTAGGCTAGCAGAGCCTGGGCCAGGACCTGAAGCTGGCTTACCTTGGCTTGCACTGCTAGTGTGCGTCCCAAGGAAGTCTCACCCCAAAGAATCCTGATGTAGTGACTGCTGCGTGATGTGAATGCACACCGAATTCTTGAGTATTTGTGTTTTCAAATAAGAATCTTGTTGATGATCTATTTCTTTTTTTAATGCTCCTTTTTAATAACTAGATTCTTTCTTTTCTCTCATTCTTTTCATTTTTTTGACAAATACTTTATGCACCTCAGTGATCTGACCAGGGTGACTAAATGGTGAGTACAATGACAGGGCATCTATTTTAGGGAGCTAATAATCTTTCTGGGGGAAGGAGAAAAGTTAAAAATATCTAACATACTGACACAGACAAAAATTTAATGCACATTTATTGAATGCATGATTAAATACTGGGATGCAGAAAGGTGTTATGAGTATATGGGCAAAGTGTGGCCTTTCAACAAAGTGTCCTTGAGTGTTTACACCCCTTGAAAAAAATCTCACTGATGTTTCACTGGGGTTTTGTGAGAGAGCAGAGGTAAATACGTGTTTTCACTCTGCTGTCTTGAACAGACAGCCTCCATTTAAAAAAATGCAGTTACTCATTTGTTTTTCTGCCTTCCCATATTGATGTAAAGAATTACACTAATAATTTCCCTGTTACTAAATGAATATTGAACCTGAGAATAAAACCAGCATAGGTACAGGGTGATATATTAAGACACTGCTAGAGTCTATTTGCAAGTAGTTTATTTTTATACTTGTTTCGTCATTGGACTGTGGTTTTCTTTTTTTTAAGCTGTATTTGTCAGTATTATGCTAGCATCATAAAGTCATTTGGGGAGCTTTTATGTTCTCTGAAACATTTTATATGACACAAGTATCTGTCCCTTGGGTTTGTATGACTTTATCTGCGTAATGATATTGGCCTGGCTTTCCTGACAGGGTATTTCATTGACAGCTTTTTATTGCTTTGTGGCTATTGATCTGTTCAGTTTTATTTTTCTTCATTAATCAATAATTTTTTTTCTGGAAAGTAAATTATATCTCCGAGTGTTTAAAATTTATTAGGATAAAGTGGTGCATAGTGTTTTCTTATAACTTGAAAAATCTTGACATGTTTTTGTGTCTCTTCATTGAGTTCTTTCATCTGTCTGTCTTTAATAGACTTGAGCTGAGTGTAAGACATTTTTTCAAATTCTCAAAGTGTTCTCCTCAGACCACAGGTGTCCGAACCACTGGGCCACTAGTTTAAAGTGCTCAGTCCTGGACATCATCCCCTGAAGCTGACTCAGTATGTTTTTAATAATTTCCTCAAGTAATCTGTAGGTGCAGTAAATTTTGAGAACTAGTGATCTAGAGGATTCTATTTTTAATGTACTTTTATTTCATAGCACATACTCTTGGATATGTTAATTGCTTTAATTTTTTTGTCTTATAATCAATTTCTGACTTGATCCTTATATCTTTTTTTTCTTGTTATATTTCTACCTTACGTAGTTGAATGCTTACTTAACTTTTTCTACCTTATAGTGCTTAGAAATGAAAGCATTTTGTTAGAAATTTGCCTCTCATTGCGGCTTGCAACAAAGCATAGGTGTTAATTTTATCACGATTTTCTAGTGTTCTATGTTCAACTTATTATTTGATAAAGTAAGTTTTTTTTTCACATTTAAAATTTATCGTTTCAATTTGTTGTGATAAAAGAAGGCTTTTAAAAATGTGCTGGAGGATTAGTTTTCAGAGCACTCCCTAGCAGTGGAAGGCGTACCTTTTGTGGGGTGTAGAACTTATCATACATTCATTAAAGTAACCATATCAATTAATATTCAAATTCTCTGAATATCCATTTCTTTTGCCTGTTTAATGGATAAAAAGTGAGAGCTATATTTCCTACTCTGCTAGGTTTCTACATTCTCTTTTATTGTATATATTTAGTACTTGATTTTTTGTTACCTGAAACCTCCCTAATTTGCAGATTTTCTGCTTACAGTTTAAGGGTAACACCTACACCACAGATTTTAGTATGCTCAAATGTCGTTTATAGATATTCTTTTCACAGTCCTTACCTTTGTTCGTTCATAGAGTAGATTGTGCATGTGTGTGTCTCCCTTACTCCTCCTTTTATGCCTACCCTACAAGCCCCTTACTGTATTCTCTGTGTGTGTGTGTGTGTGTGTGTCTGTGTGCCTTCCCTTGTATCTTATCTTTTCATTCTAAGACACTGTCTTTAAATATTCGTTTTTAAGTGATTTCAGAGGAATGCATTTTTTTGGTTCCTTTTGGTTTTACCTTAAGTTTTTATAGAGCCATAGACCTATTTTTCATTATTGACATCAGAAAATACACATTGATATCCTCTTTTAAAACTGACAGTGTTTACTCAGTTTTACTTCCTTTTACAGTTCTTCTCCCTTCATTTCTTTTTGGCCTATTGTTATTGTTTTTATGCTTTCATATATTTATATTCTTTAGAAATTACTTGTGCCCTTTGCATTCCTTTTTATGGCAGCATTTATAATAGCTATTTTTAAAATTTTTATATTGGCTCTGTATGTGTCCGAATGCTGTCTCTACATACAAACATGTAAGGACCCTTGCCTGTTGCTGTTCCCTGTTTTCAATCATAAATGAACAATTTATGAGAGTCTGTTATTCTTGAGTTGAAATATTGTGTCCTTAGCTTCTGGGAAAATTTGAAGCCAGTCTGATATTTTCCTCCTTTATAGTTTTTACATTTTTCTGTCTTGATGCTTTTTAAAAAATTCTTACACTTCAAAGATGATCTAGGATGTAGCTCGACTTTGGTCAATTTTCATTACTTTGCCTTTTACTGAGTGTTACCTTGTTCCTTCAGCTTTTCTTCAGCCTGTGGAAGTCTCTTCCCCACAAATGTTTGATTTTTTTTTTCTTGTCATCTTTTCTGTCCCTTTTAATAGGTTACGTGTAGATTGGTTTCTGTGCTTTCTACCCCATACCTTGCTTTTCCTTCTTAATCTGATTTTTTTTTTCTTTTCCTTGGAATGGAAGAAGTTTGTTTTCTGCTGATTGATTCTGCTATTTATTTTGTCTTCCTGAGGATTTAAATTCTGCTGTTGAATTTTCAAGCTTCAGTAAACTGTTTCCTGAAAGAAACCCAGCTACCTTTCAATCCTGCTCCTTCCTCAGCTGGTCCTTCCCGGGTCTTTACAAAATCTCATGCTGTTCTCTCAGATCTCATAGTTCGTAGACGCCATGTTTTCTCGAGTTGTAGTAAGAATACAAAGGTGAGGTTAAGAATTTGTTTCCTGAAATCCTTAAATAAGTTTTCTTCATATTTTCTACATTTTTAAGTCTGTGTGTGTGTGTATTTGTTTATTTATTCTGCTAAGTCATCTTCACAAATGGACAGGTCTGTTCAGAAGTGAAGTTTATTGTGCAACGTTACAAGATTACCTTGACTCAGGCTCCTTCTCTTAGAACTTGTGATGGAGAGCTAGTTGGTAAAAATCAGTGGAAGTGGTAAAAATCAGTGGTAAAAAGTCGGTGGAAGGTTCTAGAAGTTAAGCAGAGGGGAAGATGGAGCTCTACAAAGTCCAAAAGAGGAATTTTGTGTCTGCTGTCTTCGCTTCTGCCATTTAGTGTATCTGTAGGGACAGAATTCACACTTAGGGTCTGTGTTTTTGCTTTGATCTCAGAGCAGGTTTGTACTCTGGCTGTGCCCAACCCCCTACCTGGTACTTCAGCTTGGAATAGAAGGAAAGGACCCCAGCATGCTTGTTTTTTTGCATGTTGCAAAGATTTTGTGACTACTGGGCCTTCTAACACAGCTGCTCTGAGTTAAGCTAAATAGTGTGTGCCCAATATCTCATGGCCTGTTCACGCTTTCAGTTCCTAACTCTGCAAATTAAGATGTGTTAGTGGGATTCTGCCAAATATGCTTTGTTTACTTCCCACACCAGTGGTAGTTTTCTGGAGGTGTGGCTCGTTTTTTGAGGCCCTTAATGTCTTCTTAATTAGGTTCCGTATGCAACATACCCAGGGTACATTTCTCAACATTTCTGGCATCTTGAGAGGGATGCTTCCGTAGTTTGTAGTGTTGATGCAGGGTTTTCTGTAGTTGTGTATTTATTGCTCATGAGAGTTGAGGTTCTGAGAGTCTATACATAGTTTTTTGTCTAGGATTTGAACCAGTTGAGAGAGTAAGGCATTAATGGAGATCATATTGCTAAATTACCAATAATGCTGTTTCGAATGTGGCATAGAGTGTGACAACTGGGAGCGCTAATACTTTTTTCCAGACAAGTCTTCCACACCCAGCCTCAGGCCGCGTGGGCCATCAGAGACCTCCTTTTCCAAGGGCAGAGTCTGCCTAGCTGCCGTGCGGCCTAGAGCGCATATAAAAATATACAGTCTCACAGGCAGGTAGATGCCAGAGAGTGCCAAGGCGGGACTGACACCCCATGTGCAGCTCAGTCCCCAGCTCACCATTCAGCAGGGCTCTCCTTTTCTCTCAGGACCAGCTGAGGGGCCCTGGAGTCTGGTGGGGTTCCTTGAACAGCAGTGTGAGATGAGGTTAAGTGCAGCTACCAAACAGTTAGGTCGGTGACCCAGAATCTGCATATGTTCAAGCCATCATCTTCCCTCGATGTGTTCTGGAGCATAAATGTGAGAAGTGAGGTAAGAACATTTAGGTTCATGGCTGAGTTTTGTTTTCTTTTAATATAGTTGTATCAAAATCCGAAGAACCAGGATGACTTTGTGCTGACTTTTTATTGAAAATTATGTGTTACCCTAAGTCTAAAATTCTATTGCAAGAGTTTAATTTTGTGTGTGGATGTGAATCCCATTAGAATTTAAGTGTTTTTGAGTAATTTATTATTGTACTCTTAATAAAATGCATAACTGCAAGTCAAATTGTGACATTTACTTGAGTTTGCCTAGGAAATAATAAACCTTCCAGTCTGTGAAATTTATCCCGTTTAATATGATATGACTGTAGTAAACGGTTAGGCAATTAAATTCCTTAAACATATGCATTTGATGAATTGATTTGCTCCTAGTAGCTCTTGGCTCATTGTTTATAAGGGTAGCTGAAAGATTTCGGGTTTCAGATCTTCAGATACATTTTGCTCTATTACAGAATGTTAGAAGGACGGAACGCTTTATTTTAGTTCAGCAGGATTTCCCATCTGTTTGAGGGTTCGATCATGTTCTTCCATAGAGTCTAGCCTACAAAAGAGGATGTGTTAATCCTCAGAGCAAGGTAAATAAACACAACCGCTGACCTCTAAAATAGCCTAGCTGAGCTTTCCCTCGAGGTAATTTTATCTTTCCTTTGCATAAGAAAAGCCAAGGGGGAGGCTGATCTGCCCTAAGCACTTAATCTGGATGACTCCATCTCTCTTTAATCACTGTGCTTTAGATATAGCCTTTATGCTTATCTAAGATTACCTTATTAATTTGTTTTCTTGTTTATTATCTGCCTGCCTATCAAAACATAATTGTCCCAGAGCCAGTAACTTCAATGTCTTGTTCACCAAAGCATTCCTAGCTGGTTGCATAGAAAAGAGTTGTTGCAAGAAGTGAATTTGCCTAGAGCACTTTGCCCCTGGGGCAGAGATCAGAAATTCATGGCCTGCCAGAACCGTTTGTTTGATATGGTCGGTATCATTTTTTTTTAATTGAGCAAGTTCAACATTTATAAATTGAATTGCAAATAAACACCTGAATTTCTGGCTTCCCTTGAAGAGTTGGAAGAGCTGGCAACACTGGCCTCACACTACCAGCAGGAACCGCGTAATGGTTGTCACACGTGCGACAGGGCACCTTCCTTTTTTTTTTTTTTGGCCACTGAAGGCTTTTGAGTTTGGTACATTGGCTTTCAAACCAGTCCTTAATTTTATTATAAATAAGAACAAATAATGGTGTAGCTTAAATTCAGTGCTCTTGCATTTGACAATACAAATTATATTGACATATGAATAAGACAAAAATAAATAATTGAGTAGGACAGAGACGTTATGTATAAATAACTAATGAACAATAGAAAGTGGTAAGTGCTATTTTAATGAAATTCCATCATACCTACATTTAATTTACATGAATTGAAGTATCTAGGAACGCTGCAGCAGAGATCAGGAGGTCGGACATGAAATAGGTGGTTAAGGAAGGCAAGTAGGTAGGTGAGGACGGGGGAGCAGGGGGCAAGGAAAGAGGAAGAGGTGCTGTCGCATTGGTTCTGCTTGTGCCATATTCGCGTTTGCACCAGAATAAGTATTACACGGGGCAAGCAGATCTTCTATTCCCAGGGTTGTTCTCATTGACATTGTGTCTCTCCCTCTGCTGCTGTCAACTGGGTATTTAGATGTGAATTTTTCTAACATTATGGCCCATAAATGCAAATCTGCTACTACATTTGGTGTTTAACTGAACAAACAGGAATTTGCTTCGGACTTGGGAGAAAAACTGGCTAGATTTAATTTAGGAATTAGGGTCTTTGTAAGGGATTCTTAAGAGTAATTTTCATTCAACTATATTTTTGTCTTGCGTATTGACCTAATCCCAATGTAACCTTCTCTGTGTGTATTTAAATTGCTGTGGTATACTAGAGGAAAGAGATCTAACTTCTAGGTTGTAGGATGTGGAAATGTTTCATAGAGGAGATAGCATTTGACTGGAGACTCAAAAGATTTGGTAGAGGAGGACCACCATCTAGACCTCCGTTATCCAATATGGTAGTCATTAGCCACACGTGACAATTAAAATTGATTAAAATAAAACAAAGAATTCAGTCTTCACTTACACTTGTCACATTTTTAGAGCTCAGGAAACTCTCTTGACTCATGGCTATCAAGTGCAGAACATTTCCATCATTGCAGAAGGTTCCACTGACAGTCTACCGTCTACTGATGGAAGATGCAGGAAGTAGTTTGCATCATTGCAGGAAGTAGAAAAATTTTGACTTTCATTAAGGTGAACAGTAAATAGTTTACAGAGCATTTTCTGTCTCCCTCATACCTAAATAAATTTAATTATTTTTTCCTCTAGAATCAAAAGCTAAGCCAAGTAATGCTAATTCCCCCAAGAAATTCTGGAATTTTACAACTATTCAGATTCTGTCCTGGGTCCTTGTTTCTGTTATGATCTGTGGAATTAGCTTTTGATAGAAATCGAAAAGCAGTGTTGGGGCAGCCAGGGATAACCTCTTTTGTATGTATAAAAGAAAAAATAATTACTTATTACTTAGAAAAATATCCTCATATTTCTTTATTGACAGAGGTTTGAAACAAGTTTTGTTTTTGTTTTTTTGTTTTGCTTTGTTTTGGGTTTGTTTTCAAATGTGGTTTGGTATTTTGATGTATATGTAGTTTATAGTTTTTCTTCATATAATTTATATGCCATGTTGGTTTTTTGATGGGAAAATTGAGCCCAAGAGCAAATGTTATATGTTGCTTTGCTGCTTCTAAACATTCTCCCACTTCACTTCTCTTCACAGTTACTCCTGAGTTAGTTACATTGGTTGTCACCAGGGACTCCCAGCTCCTATGTCTTTTTGGCAGTTTTAGAGTCTTGTTTTGAATTATATACAGTCAGAACCTCGGCACTGATTTGTTACTGCTCAGCCTAATGTGCTTTTGATTGTAGTGCAGTTTGTGATAAAATATCTGTTGATTTGTGATAAATAATTAATATTGTTCGGACTGTTAGAGCTTCCTAGGTAGTGGTTTATGTACTGAGGACTAAAGAAAATTTGTCTAACATGTAATTTATCCACAGCAAAATGAGGAGGGATATTTCTTTAGCCAGGATATTAATGCTTGAGCCCTAAAGTGGCCTCTTGAGACCTCTCTTTTTTTTTTTTCCCCCCCCATTTTCTTAAAGCAGATGTTATTTTTTTTCCCTTGGCAGTTTCAGAGATGAGAATTTTAGGCAAGATTTTTCTGTGTCAGAATGAAAAGAGAATCCCTCGTTGTTTGGACATTTTTGAGAATTGATATTGCCCTGCCAATGGTTAGGAGGAATACCTCTTTCATCCGGGTTATCTTTACCTTTTTCCTCTCTTATTTTATCTAAGAAATGAAGAACAATGAAGGAGTAAGAAGAAGAAGAAAAAGAAGAAGAAAAAGCCAAAATAACAGTGGCCTCAGAGTGAGGGAAGTGCATTTTTCTCTCACGAAAAATTCCTGTCTAGAACTGATAGAGCCGCTTCAATCCATCTTAAGACTGGGCTTTATCTCAGGTTTTAGATGGGCGCCATGTCTTCCAGCATCGTGTCTTCATTCAGGCCGTACCGGGGAGCAGGAAGTGGGTGGCACCCACTTTCCTTCAAGGGCAGGACCTGGAAGTTGTTCTTACCACTGCCGCTGTGTCCCATTTACTGGAATTTGGTAATAGGGCCACAGCTAGCTGCCAGAGAGGCTGAGAAATAGTCTTTGAGCATTCCCATCCTCAGCCCAGACCTAACAAATGTTCTGTTCTAAAGGAGCAAGGGGGAAGTATATCCGTGAACAAGATGATGCTTCTGCCACAAACCAACTACATGATACCCATTCAGGGTTCAGATAAATTGTGAATTTTGCCATTGGTAAGACAGATACCAAAATGCCATGAGTAAGCAGGGTTTTATTTTAGGGTTTATTTTGCTACTAATTAAAAATCTTAACTTAATGACAAGGGAAAAATTAAAGCAGGGGCTGCCTGTTTTCTAGGGCCTGCGGGAAATGATAGAAACAGGATTTTGCCATCCTCAGAAGCCATGAGGGCCTATGAGAATATATACCATGTGGAGATGCCTATGAAAGGAATGTTAAAAGAGGATGTGTAAAGTAATTATACCTGATTTTAGGCCTCGTGAAGTTCATGGAGTTCCTAGATAACTAATAATGGTCACTGAAATTTTTTGCAATCTCAAAAAGAAAAATATTTTTACTGGAGAATAAAAATGTTCTGCTTGAGGCCAGCCTTAGTCTCTAGTAGCAATAAAAACCTGTGATATATAATGATGTTCATATTTCTTCCTTTTTCAATAGCACTGTGGTAGGGAAATGTAAATGTACCAAGTCGTATCTGGTGGAAAGAGACAAAATTCAGCCCGTTTTCCTTTTATGCTTGGTTTGATTTTTCTCTGACACATTTATAATCTTCTGGTTTCTTTAGTCTCTAGTTGAGGGCTTGGCGAATTTTCATTCTTTGAGAGGATTGTGTTCTTTTAAGAGGAAATTTAATCTAGGAAAAAACTGACAATGGGTTGTCTGAGTGTCTGAGTGTGTGAATAAAACACAACTTCTGGTTTTACCAAGAAATTTAAGGTGTATGTGAGCGTATCCCATTGAACTGAACTAAATTTTACTGAGTTTCTAGTGCTACAAATGTAAATACCAATATTAGCTAATGTATGTTAAGAATGTCTTGGCTTCAAAAAAAAAAAAAAGTATGCCTTGGCTTGTTCATGTTAGCATTTGTGTGAGTGCCTCCTTTATGTTCAGATTTTTGTTTTTTAAAACATGCGTATGCTAGACATAACATACAGTGGAACAAAGAGAGGAAAAGGGCAAATGTAGGTCTTTATGGATGGTTCCTCGTTATCAGCAGGTGGTGCAGTACTGTAACTGGCCCCCAGGGAGCGCTAGCACAGCATCCTGTTTCCACTCAGCGTGTGTTGGCTTTGGGGTCACCTGCATATTTTATTTCTTTTCATTTTGATGGGGATTTAGTTTGGACACTAAACTGTACCGGACAAATGGTGTGTCATGTTAAACAAACTTGAAAGGGTGTCCTGAAAGTAGGTGCCAGCCTGTTCAACTGATCCTCATGGTCTCTTGTTTCTGTGTTACATGATTCCAGGGGGTGCCATATTCGTAGATTTCAGTGTGTAAATGATGCCCCTTGGGGTTGTGTGACACAGAGTCTTTGGTCACAGCCTTGGTGTCGTTAGTTATATGCTATAGCTTAGAGTAACTTTCTCATTTCTAATTACCCAAACTGGGACCTTTCTGAGAATAAAAGAGGGCATAATTAATAACTACACCAGAGCAACACACATGAGCTCATGTTCTTCTGGGAGAAGGGACATTTATCATTCTCCTACTTATAGCAATCAGTATAGAACCTGGTTGGTAATTGAGGTGGGTTAACTAAGCGTTTCTTTTAAAAGTAGTTCTATTGATACAGCAAGGCAGTGAAACAAAGGAATCCATCAAAGTGAAATCTACTTAGAACGATCTCCTCTTTCTAGACTGTGGATTTTCTAAAGGAAATCGTTAGAGGATGCGTTTGTTTTTTGTTTTGTAATCATCTTTACAGAGGATTCAGAATGTTCTCTTATATGTGTTTAATTTTCCCCAGCTGGTGTAAACTGTTAACTGTATTACATTGAATTGGAGTGAGGTTTTTCCCAATAAAATGTTCTGGAGAAATATTATTTAAAATTCTTTAAATCTGATGTTGCCTTACTCACAAACTGCCAGTCGCACACTTTTATGTACTGTCTCATTCCAAGTGCCTTTGCTCAGCTTTGCCTCTCCTTAGTACCCAATCTGTTTTCCACTCTCCAGCTGATTTTTTTTTTTTTTGGTCTTGCAGATCCATCTCTTCAAAGGCTCTCAAATTGTTGATGTTCATACTGTTCCCATGGTTTTTCATCATGACTTGGCTGTTTTCTCCCTTTCTGCCTGTCCAGATCCTTCCTGTTCTTCAAAGCTTCTATCAAGGCCCCTTTCCTCTGCCTTCTTCTCTATGGGGGTTGCGCCTTGTAGGAGAAAGTGAAGTGATGGTGAGTTACAGTGGTGTCCTAGACTCATGTCCCAGATCCAGCATTAGGAAGAGTTATGTAACCTTCTGACTCTATTTTCAGTAAGTTGGTTATAATACAAATCACTTTTTCACCCAGATGTGAGGATTACGTTTGGTAATACAGGGAAATTATAAGTTGTAAAATACTGTGTAAATCTTCTTCACTATTATTCCGGTCTCTTGTTTTTGGTCAAATTTTGTTAATGTCTACTACTTACTTTACGTACAATAGCCTTTCTTCCTCAGCAACATTCTCTGTAGCTTAAGAGCAGAGATAATATCTTATAATATTTCATTATTACCCAGCCATGCCTACAGAATTGTGATGGGCACATTATTAAATAATGAGCATTCCGGGTCCATCCAGAATTTTCGCTCTCCTGATTCAGCTTCACCCTTCTGAAGAAGTTTGAAATAAGGCTTGCTAAGTACTAACGTGGAGAATGCCTTTTATTGTGGTTGTCGGTCAGTTAAGAGTTCTTGTGCAGCCTGACACTTCCAAGGCTGAGTAGCTCTCTGGGCAAAACAATGTGGCGGAGAAGGACATTCCAGACAGAGCATAACATGAACAAAGGCAGGGAATCTTAACGTCATAGCAGAGTAGAAAGCGCTCATCACAGTGCTGGAGATGGAGTTGGTAGTGATGGGATTTCAGGTGGGAAAGATTGGTAAAGGCCAGATTCTGGTGGGCTTTATAGTAACCATGCCAATGCGGAGATACTGAAGGATTTAGGCTGAGGGTATAAGTAGCAAATAGGATCTATTGAGTAGATTATTCTACTATGGTCACTCATAAATGGTAGCAAATAACGTTTCATGTGATAAGCCTTTCAAATTTAACTCACATTTATAATTTAGAAACTTGATATTCAAGGCACAATTGTATGTTATAAAACCTATCAGGATAAGCATATGATTAATATCTCATTATTCAGAAAGCATATACTGGCAGGTGTAGATCGAACTGGAATCGAGAGTAGTAAAGATGCGGTAATAGATGGATCTTTCAGCGATTTCATTTAGCATAGCAGTTAAATACAGTAGCCGCATTCTTACGGTGTTACACGCCATAGTTCTGGCATTAATGGAACCTCAGTGGTTAGATTTCTACTTTTGGAGTACAGGTTGTTCCTGTAAAAATGGATGCTTTGTAAGTTCCTTTGTGTACAGTTTATTTGTAAGTATTCGATTACGGGAAAGATTTTTTATTAATTATCTGTTCTTCATCTTGTTTGCCTTGTAACAGATCCACAGCCACTGTAAGATTGTTAATGAATTGAGCAAAGTACAGTATAAGCTTTTTGCCAACATCTGCTTTTTAAACCTTTACCTTAAGTATTTAGTGCCAAAATTGCTGTTTTCTTGTCTGCTTTGCATAATCTTCGAGTGAGCAAGAATATTTTGCTCATTTTCACTAATCAGATGCGTTTAACTGACCATTTTAACGTCTAAGAGAAAAATTTTCTCGAGCTTTAAAGAGTAATAAAATACTTTATTCCTTTTTTCCCCTTTTGTGAGAAATACAGAGTAGATGGAGTTGAGATAAAAATATCAGACTCACTGCTGATTTTTGATAGCAATCACCACCTTCCTTTTGAATGTTTCTATTATATAGATGGTACTGAATACATGATATAAATCCTGTGTTTTGTATTGATACCTTCTGATATGAGTATATAAAAAGTCTGAGTAGCATCACTTAAGACAAGTTATGAAACTTAGTATGCACACTCTTTAACCATCAAATAGAATGGCTGAGAACAATAAGGAAATGCATTTTTAAAAAGTCTCTTAGAAATATAAGCAGAAAAAAGAATATTGTTGGCCCTACGAGAAGTTGGATTAACAGTTTCAGTTTTGGGCGCGCCTGGGTGGCGCGGTCGTTAAGCGTCTGCCTTCGGCTCAGGGCGTGATCCCAGCGTTCTGGGATCGAGCCCCACATCAGGCTCCTCTGCCATGAGCCTGCTTCTTCCTCTCCCACTCCCCCTGCTTGTGTTCCTCTCTCGCTGGCTGTCTCTCTCTGTCAAATAAATAAATAAAATCTTTTAAAAAAAACCAAAACAGTTTCAGTTTTGCAGTAGAAATGTATTTGTATTCACAGAGGTCAATTTAAAAAAAATGCATGGGACACAAATTAGACCATGTATCTAAATAAAAATGTTCTATCTTCCTTTTTTATTATTGATTTCTCAACGTATTAGGTGGGGTTTTTTCTTTTTTTTTTTAAGTAGA
Organism: Ursus maritimus; assembly: GCF_017311325.1. Lineage (NCBI taxonomy): Eukaryota > Metazoa > Chordata > Mammalia > Carnivora > Ursidae > Ursus > Ursus maritimus. The sequence goes on from NW_024424564.1 coordinate 21,952,171, forward strand.
CTTAATGGGCTCTTTGGCTGCAGTCATTTTTAAGTCACAGTCTAGTTGAAAGGAAGTTTGTTAATAGGGTTATGTTTCTGATCTGTTTTTGTTACAAAGACAATTTTCTATTTTAGAAAGCAGAACTACAATAATAAATATTAGATTTTATTTTGAGTTTTTGGAACTTCTGTTTCCTTTTGAGTTATCCTGGAAAAGTTTTGCCTTTGCAACTATAAGTATTTTCTGACCTTAAATAACTTGATTGCTGATTCAAAGTCTATTCTCTTTCAGAGTAGCTGAAACTTTTCCCAAGTTGGATATGAACAAAAGTGGGACTTAAAACAAAAATGAAAACAAATCAAAACAGGGTAGTGGGGATTATGGTTGATGATCAGATCCAGTTAATAGGGTTCAAAATGCTGAAAACATCTCTGACTTTTTCAAATCAAATTTCTGCAGTTATCTTGCAGTAATTTGAAGAAGGAAGGGTTTTCATTGCAAGGAGAATGGAAAAACCAACAGTCCTATAGTACATTTCCAGAAAGGGGTCCTTTGTCATATTTGAATAGAGTATGTGTGTAGAGTTTGCTCTTTATTATTTTTTTCAGCGGAAAAAAAATCAACAAGTTGGCAGTTGGTTGTACAGCTTTCCTCTTTGTGGCAGAAATACTGGGATGTTGTGGGAGAAAACCGCTGCCCATCTTAGCACAGATGCTAATTGTATTCTGTAATTCTTCTTGGTTGCCATTGCGGTGTTCTTAGCTGCCTTTTATTTGTTGTTTCTCCAGGACAGAAGTGATTCCTAATTATGTATCATACTGCCCTGCAGAAGTGGGTCATTTGGTTTTCTTTTCTTTCGTTTTCTCTCTTTCTTGTTCTCTGTTTTCTTGCTTGCTTGCTTTTAAGGAGGGGAAAGTGAAAGGAGGCTTGGAGGTTTTCGTGCTGCTGCTCGTCCCCTACAAGCGTGGGCCGCTTCCCTAATTTGCATGGGTACCTTGGGCATTGTCCTGTAGGACTGGGATAGCTTGACCTCTTCTTTAGTTTAGTGACCCCTGTCATCCTGGTGTTCATTCCTGGGGCCTGTTTCATGCTAATTAGGACTTCAACCAGTTGCTGTTTACAACTGTGTGCTTTAGAAAGCAGGGCCCTCTCCAAAGACCACAGTGGTGGTCTTAAACTGAACTAGGAGGATTGAAGACCCCCCAGCCCCAGAGAAAAAGCCTCTTTACATTTCTGTTTCTTTAGAAATATGTAGCAACTGCATCATTAACATAAATAAACAAATAGTGGAGAACTGAGTTTTTGGCCTTAATGCTTCTTAATGATAGCCAAATGCTCCTTAAGAGTCTGCTGTAATCCCTCACTCCAGGGTCCTAAAAAATTAGATCGTCTCAGCCTCCCCTGCCACTGTGAACATTGGATAAAGGTATGATGAAAGGCTGAAAAACAGGGGGCAGGTTAAGCGACCCCAAGTTTAGGAATTATTTACAATATAAGTATCTATTTGATGAAACTGCTTGAACAAAAAGAAACAGTTCTGTGAATGGTATGTGTTTGACCTTGGTAAATATAGGTTCCAGAATTTATTACAGGCTTCATCTGATAGACACTGTGTCTGCATTTCAGCCGAGAGCTCTGCTGGCCTTCCTGGTGTTTGGCTAATGGATTCAGACTCTTTGACCAGTACTGCTTTCTGACATTCTCATGTATGGAAGTGTTAACCGAAGCCAGCGTTCAGTCAAAGGCCTCACCCTGATCGCTTTGGAGAGCTTGTTACAAAGCCCCATTTTGAAATAGAACCTCTGAGATCAGCGTTTGTCATAGTCACTGAACCACACTGTTCCTGAAAGAGGACAATGGAAAGAAATCTGTGTCCTAAGGACATTGATATTCTCTACCCTTCTTAAACGAAGTACAATGTGATGGCTGCTTAAAGCATTAGGATTCAAGGCTTGTGCCATCTATAGTACCTTTGCGTTACTTCTGAGTAGATTCTCTCTTCCTAATTTTGATAACACAACATATTTATTGCAAAGAAATTAACAAAAATTATTGAATGTTCCTTTTTGCACAGAGAGTAGTACGTGGAGTTTATTGGGGGGGAAATGCTTTCATTTGGTTCCTGGGCATCGTAAATCTCATGTCGACAGGCTGCTTGGCTTCATAAACATGTTTATGCAGTTTCCTTTACAATGAAAATAGGGTACATTAGAATTTTTGATGAGAAATTTTTCGATTAAAGGCAAATGAGTTTGGATCCTAAATGGATTTGAGTAACTTCTGGATTTGGAGAAAATTAATAGGTACTAAAGAGCAAGTAAGGCAGGTCATTTAAATAGAAGTGCTTACTTAGAATAATTCACGGCATTAGAAGATAAGCCTGTTTTCTTCTTGTTGGGCACATAATTTTTAAGTAATTTTTTTTTGTAGCTCTTTCTACAAAAAGTTGGGGTTATGAGCGGGTGTGTGTGTGTGTGTGTGTCAGAGAGACAGACTCACAGACACTCCGAGTGGTCCTGAAGCCAACTTAGAGATCCTCCCTTGTCCCTCAGCTTGTCTCCCCAGATGCAAACAAGAAGAAGATGGACAGAGGAAGACCTTCTCTTTCTTTGGCATTGATTTGACACTAGGATATTTGTAGCCCAGTGAGTAGAAATGTGTTTCACCCGTAGGATTCTGATTGTGTATTTTTCCTTTAGTAGCTCGTTGATTCTTCTCTCTACCTAAATTTCATTCTTATAAGTGGGGAGCTGACACTTAGGATTTCATCAAGGTACTTAATCTGGCCAGAAGAATGGCTATGTGGCGGTGAAAATCTGAGGGACAGGGGCTCACTACCGCGTTGTCATTTCATGAAGAGTATATCGTACTGGTGTTCTCCAGCATCTTCAGGATCCTACAGGGGTTGATTTTTGTCTTTAGGATTCAAACCCCTGCAGCAAGTGAAGGAAAGCGGGTGGGGGAGCAGCCTGGAGAGGAGGACTTGAGCAGAGATCCACAGCAGATGGTTGCTTCCAGTTCTTGGTTCCTCGCTGATAAAGATTGGGATTGCACCGCATTCTGCCTACTCTGTTGTACGATGGTGGTAGACCAAAATGAGGTGTTCGTGAGATACTCTGCCAACTGTAAAGTGGGGTGCACAAAGATAGGAGAATTCTGAGTGCAGCCTTATGTGCCATTAATTATCTTTGGTAGATGCAGATATCCAGAGTAGGCCTGGTGGTATGCAAATCTGTAGAGTAGGTAAGTTATTCTCCCTTTCTTTTTTTTTTTTTTTTGGACCAATTCACCGTATCATTCCAAAACAAAATTTGAGAACTCATGTACACTATCTAAATACCTTAAAAATATGTTATGCATATATAATACTGTAGTGATATGTTTTATATATTATAAGCCTATAAAAATGGAAACCAAAATGGAAGCTTCAGTATATTTCTGTCATACCCTGTTGATGATCTTGTATCAACTCTCCTCCCTTAAAATATGAAAACCCTCTTTAAAAAGGGCACTGGCTGGGAGATTGTATCCTGAGAAGATGGGCTGTGTTGTCCGAGGACCTGCATATTTAGAAAGTGGAAATGGCCCATGAAGTTGGCACAGTGTGTTATTGTTTGATATATGTCCTAGGTGGACTTGCGTGTTAGATCCGATGGAATTACTATGTTTGCATGGTGATAAAATTGGTGTTTCCTCCTACTCTATCAGAAGTTAATAGAGGGCGTCTGTTTGATCCTGGGCCAAGGTGTCCTGCTACTGGCAAGACCAGGCTGAATTTGTAGACATTAAAACCCTCTAGCCTTTGTCTTTCTCACCCATCTTAAGGGCACCTCACTTCTTTTCTCCGTCCAGCTGTAGATGAAGGCTAACTTCCTGTTACTTCCATCTGGAAGTCCAGAAGTGGTTAGGCAATGGGGGGGTTAGCATTTTGTCAGGATAATGCCATGCTTCATTTTTTTGATTTTTGGTTTTTAATTTTCTTGGCTTACATTCAGCTAGAGTTAACAGCATATTAATTTCCTTAGTGCAGAACATCAGCTTTATTACAGAAATCTGCCCTGGAGCTTTCTGAGCGGCATTGATTCTTCCGTGTGTGTGCACGTGTGTGCACGTGTGTGTGTGTGTGTGTGTGTCTTAAATCATAATTTTTATGTCTTTTTTTTTCTTCCAATTTTCATTTGGGAATGTTAAGAGTGAATAATTGAAGGCTATTATCTGGCATAGAAGGGAAGAGATTTGCTGTACCTTCCTTGTGGTTTTGCTTCTCTTAAAGATACAGTGATGTCGGTGGGATTCATTAAGATCCAAATCACTGGGAAAGGCCTCAGTTTTACTTTGTAGGCTCTCCTGAGGGCCTGAAGGTTCTGGGCAATTTCGAGAGCACTCAAACATTGGCTGGGAAAGACATAGAGGGAAAACTCCATTTTGCTTTGATTTTTATCAGAACTGGGAAATGCTACTGAAAAAGGAATTTCCTTATCCTATGCTTAATCCTGAACGCCCTTATTCCTTCTCTTGGTATCAACTATTTTAATTTTAATCTAAAATACCCTCCCCCCCAAAATCAAAACAAAACAAACCAGAGCGTGTTCTTCCTACACCAGGATGTGCGAAATTAACTTTTTCTTTTCTTCTTGAATGTTATTTAGTTCACTGAGTCACTGGAAGTAAAGCTCTTTGTTTTCAAACAGAAAAATACATTTCTCAAAAAAAAAGACTATTTGTCTGGGAGTCCCCTCCTCCCCCAGAATTGAATTTCTCCACACCATTAAAAAAATTGTGAATTGAAGGAATCATTTCAATATTTTGAAATGTTACTACATGTATTTTATTAATCCCATTATTAAGAAAATCTGTTGAGTTTCTTCTTCTCAGTATCATTTCCTACATGGCTTGTCCATCGATGGAATTTTATTTTTATTTTTAAAATTTTATTTTTTTAAGTCATCTTTAAACCCAACATGGGGCTCGAACTCACAACCCTGAGATCAAGAGTTGCATGCTCTACTGACTAAGCCAGCCAGGTGTCCCTATTGATGGAATTTTAAAAACCAGTAAATTTAAAATTGCAGAAAACTTATTATTGATGATTTTCTTGATAGAATTGCCAGCAAGACTGTTCCCCCTACCCCACCCTCCTCTCTCTTTCCACACTTTCCTCACTCTGCAGTTAGGGGGAATTTCTCAGATTCAGAATTTAAGTTTTTATAACAGATACACTTGTTATATATATGTATTTATAAGTGTGTATTTGTGTGTATATACATACATACTTGTATCCCTGTCTATCCATTTGTTGTGGACTGTATAATTTAAGCAGATTTCACAAGACGGGGCCGCAACTCAAGGAATGATTTCTTACCGAATTCATTCTAATATCCCAAATGCCCTAAAGATAATAGTGACATTGAGGAAAAAAATGAGTCTCTCACCACTGAACCTGGTTGGCAGGCCTGAAGCTCGGCTCTCTTTGGTACTTTAGGATATTCTGGTCTTCATGATTCTAGACACCAGGACTCAGAACTGACCTCTGACCCTTGGAGGATTTCCTTCATTTCTGCAGATACCAGTTAAATTTCTGATAAGTGGAAGGCAGTGTATAGGAGTTTATGTCAATTTACATACATTTTTAAATTCTGAGTAAGGCAAGACTATTTCGGGTTATATCCTCTCTGATTTTTAGATTTCTTCCCAAGTTTTAGTCACTGCAGCAATTAGTATTTTTTGGTGATTTTTAAAAAACAATTTTTGCCTGTAGAACAATACGGAAAGTGAAGCTGCCCGATAACCTGATGGTGGTTTTGCTGATATTTTTTTCTTTTCCTGATATCCCTGTGTTCTGTTTGGTGAGGTTTTCTTTCCATTAAGTGGCGATCAGGTCATCCAGAAGGTATCTGTCTACGTGTATATAAGGTGTTAGAGAAAACACAAAGAAACCTCTAACTTGCCATCTTCCTTATTCAAAGGAATTACAATCTAGTCAAGAAATTATGACATACACACTGGCAAGGGTAAATTATCTCCTCTCCACCCCAATTTAAATTATAGTGTAAGGCAGTAATGAAAAGCTGTCACAGGGTTACTCCATTATATATTGCCCAGTAAATTGTGGTGGCTCTCACAGTTCAGAAGGGGGGGTTGTTTGTTTCCGTTACTCTGTGCTCACTGATAAGTGTAGTTACCATCTGTCAGTGTACGACGTGACTACGCTAATACTCACTGTATTCCCTGTGCTGTACTTTTCATCTCTGTGGCTTATTTATTTTATAATTGGAAGTTTGTACATCTTAATCCCCTTTATCTATTCCACACATTCCCCTGCTACCTCGCCTCTGGCAACCACCCGTTTCTTCTATTGAAGTCTCGTTTTTTTTTTGTTTTGTTTTGTTTTGTTTGTTTGTTTTTTGTTTTTGCGTTTTGATTTGTTTTGTTTTTTAGATTCCACATATAAGTGAAATGATATGGTATTTGTCTTTCTCTGTCTGAGTTATCTCACTTAGCGTAATACCCTCTAGGTCCACCCATGTTGTTGCCAATGGCAAGATTTCATTCTTTTTCATGGCTGAGTAATATTCCATTATATATTTATTTCACACACACACACACCCCATATCTTTTTTTATTCATTCATCTATTGATGGACACTTGGGTTGCTTCCATATCTTGGCTTTTGTAAATAAGGCTGCAGTTTACGTAGGGGTGCGTGTATCTTTTCAGTGGGGTTGATTTTATTCCTTTTTTTGAAATGATTTAAATCATGTAGATCCAGAGATCATTGCTACTGAATTCTTCCATTTTGTACTTTGAGAATTATGTTCGCTAGCTGGTATTTCTGAAAGGGAAATACATCTCTGGTTGCATTTGGGGGGATAAATGAGCATCTGACATTTTGAAGTAGTGCTGATGAGTTAGCCTTTAAATGTTGCCTTTGCAAGCACTCATTTATCGGAAATTTTCTGATTTAGAGTATCACTTTGTACACTTTGTCTCCAGCAGTGACTTGGACCCAGTGTCTCTGGATAAAGTGTCTAAAGTCCTTAAGAGCTCTGAGTTGTTTTCTTTAGTCTTTGAGAGTACCTTGGAACGAAACTAAACCCTACTCCAAGGGGTCTTGTAGATTTTTTTTCTTTCTATAAACATTTTTTCTCTTCAGTTAACCTGTAGTTGATTTGTATATATGATATTTAAAAATGAATTCTTCATGCTTACTTATTTTCTTGTTACAAGCTGGAAAAACTGAAAAGTGCTCGACTTATCTTGGCTTTCTTAGGCTGTAGAAACTTATATAACAGTGTGGTTTGCGTTGACCCCCAACACTCTTTCCTTTACTCACTGAGCTTCATCAGGGCTCTTTCTTTCTAACAACTGTTTTGGTTGGGCAGTGGGCTTCTAATTACTATGGTAATTTTGATTACCATACCCAGTGAAAACTGGTAAAAATCTTTTCATGTTTCTATGCCTTCTACACTTTAATTACCATGCCCAGTGAAAACTGGTAAAAATGTTTTTCATCTTTCTATTTTCACTACCACTTAGAGAAGCGGTTTTTATCATTTTCCTTATTTTGTGTTTTTTACATGGCATGAGTAGAATGGCATGGCTAAGGGATATTATTTACAAAATGTCACTGGAACTTGTTTTCCGAAGTAAATTGCCATCTTACATGTAATAGCTTGTTTGTATTTGAACTGTTTCTGAATTGGAAAGGAGCTACTATTAAGGAATTGTTTATAACGATGTTTTAGATTTTTACTCTTAAGGGGTTCAAATAATACAGAACCCATCTATATGTAAATGAATTTATACTTTCCCTGTAGTGTTTGTTAGTATTTGCTGAATCTTCCCAGACTGTTGCTTGCTAGATTTGGTTCGTAAAGTCTTTATCCCTTACAGTTATCTTTGACCTAATTCATTTTATCATATCAACACAGATTTGTGTTTATATAATTCTCTTAGGTGATTAAAAACAGATATGGGAAATTAAATGTCCTTAGACCAACAGTGGGCTAAACTTTTCTTTCCTCACTCCATTTCGATAATGCGTGTCCTATTTTAAGGAAGTAATATGTGCTTTCCAAAATGGCATTTTGGTGTGAGATAAGAATAGATTTTCCAGTGTCCCAATAGCATTTCGATGGTTTCTGTACAAAAAGTCTGTCATGGGTTTCCATAAAGTAAGTTTAAAAAAGTCAGATCTGTTTCTATATTTTAAATATAACTTGATTTAAAAAAAAATCTATTCTTATGTAACATTTTGGAAACATGCATTTTGGGTAAAGTGCTTTTTATTTTGGGGAGAGTTTATTATAGCAGTATTATTCAAGTAAAGAAATGATATGACAGTACTTCTCCTGACCCTTTATATAGATATTTGGAATAAAGAAAATAAGTATTTTCCCACAAATTCAATGGAAATATTCAAAATTCTTACATCATTGAAGCTACCTATAACACATGGCAAAATTGAGGTTAGATGACACATATTTGTCAAGGACTCAATTATCATGGTTACCTGATTTTTTTTTTTTTTTTTTAAGCAGTATTTGGTAGGCTAGGAGCAACAGTTATTGTGCATATAGCTGGGTTGCTTGGGTGGGGGGATTGTCAGTGCGATGGCCCTTTGTGGCCCTGCACCCCACTGTGAGGCCCCTTTCTTGCATGTTCCTTTGTATTTTACGTGTGTCTCTTCACCATTTTAATAATTTGTTTAGCTACTGTCTTCCTCATGTGATGAGTAAAAAAGTTACTCGCTTAATTTGCTTTCCATTATTGCCTTCCCAGACCCTTCCCATGTTCAACAATTTAACGTCCCCACCTTTTCCAGCAGGCACTTGAGTGTCTCTGGGAAATCATTTTATGATTATGTGCCTAATGTCTTGTTGCACTCACCATAAGCACATAACTGCGCTTGGGTTCTTGGCCTATTCTGTGTGTCCTTTTCCTAGTGTTCCGAAGTTCTGAACCCTGGCAGCTCTTCTCTTCCATTTTCTGAACCAAGAGTTCTGAATGGACTTGTACAGGAGAGCCTGGCTTTCTGTCTATCACCAAATGTTCCATAAGGAGTGCTCCTTGCAGGTGATAAAGAGTTTTCTTTTGTTAGACTTCTTCCTAGATTCTCCAGATTCATTCCTTTTGTCTTTTTGAAACCAGCCACTGAAACCTGGGATAGACAAAGTGAAACGGGTTTTCTGATCTTCTGAATGGAAGGCGTAGGAAGTGGGGCTTTGCTGAGCAATCAGGATCATCCAGAACTGGGTCAGGGAAAAAGATGAATTGCCACCTGTGAGCTCTACTTGTGTGTGTGCTGAACTCCAGAAGTTGTTAATAAAGGGGGACAGGGGGAGGTTTAAGTACACTATAAGGGTCAAGATATCCTTAAAATAAGAACTAAACAGGTACCTGGACTCTAAATAAATATGACTGTCATGAATTAATGGGATTAGCAGCACGAATAACACAGAGATGCATTAAACAAAGCTTGTCTTTCCATCTAGTGTGAACAATATGGACTTGAAGTACAGTGCCATGCCTGATTTAAAATTATGTAGAAATATTGACTGAGCCAGGCTCTCTGTTGGGATATGCAAATAACTCATGTTCTTGATCACCTCTGTAGAAACAACAGTGACAGACGAAGCCAGGAGATCTAAGGAAATTTGTGTTGTTAATACTACAAAGAGAATCTTGACTGATGGGCATTTGATTCATCTTCCTTTCTTTGAATGTAACCTTGAGTCTATTCTAAGATCATGATAGGAATACAGAGAATAAGAGTTTGCGATACCTTCTACTTTCACTTTGCTTTCTACGTTCTATTGTATTTGCTTTTCACATTTAACCTGTGGAGCAGGCAGGGCAAGTATTATTAATATTAGCCTACATTGGACAGAGGAAGAACCTGTTCAGAAGAGGTACAGAAACTCCCCACGTCATGCCCTCGGGTCCGGGGTCCCATGCTTCTGATGCTGAGCCTCGGGCTTTGTCACAATTACAGAGGCATGGGTTGGGCCAGGAGGAGTTGGTTTTCTCTCTGGCTGTGGTTTACTGCTCCTGTTTGAAAGGCTCAGGTTGTGAAACTTCTCTAGTATCGGTGGTTTGGTTTGGTTTGGAAATGCCATTTGATAGCACTGTTTTTGTTTTTTTCTCTTGTGAAGTCCCTTGGGAAGAAGGGGATGCTGATTTTGCTGGTGAGCGGTAAATCTCTGGACTCCAGTGTGTTAAAAAAAAAATTCCCTCTTTTCCTTCCCCCCTGCCTTTGCCCTTCTTTTGGAATATATTTTGAGCAAAATGTAGTGATTTCTAGGATACTGTAGTGCCACGTAACCCCTGTTTAGGAGGGCCGGTCAAATGAGCCCATCCATCCCACTCAAATGACATGGGTGAGGTTGGGTATCATCTCTGGGTTTCTGTCTTATGGGACCAGATGCTCCTCTCTTAAGGCCGTAAATCTAGGCCCAGTAAACAAGTCGTCTTGAGTGTGTTGTTTCTGTGTTGTTTCTTGAGCCTACTCAAGAATTTATGTTTTAAACTTCAGTAATCTGGTACTCTTCTTTCCCAGATTTACTATCATTCAGTGAGAGAAACTAACACGTTATTAGATTTTTTTTTAATGAGAAAGCACATTCAAGAAGAGACATATGCCTCTGCTATAGAGAGAAGCCATAGTGCTGGAAGTTAACCTGCATGAAGTCACTAAATCCTTCCTTTCTGAAGTTGGTATTTATCAGGAAGAAAGGCTTTTTGCCACTTTTTTATGGTAAGGAGCATAGCTCCTACTTGCGTTAGTGGTGTGTCTGGTTCTTACAGCGGAGAGTAGGTGCTGCCTTAATTTAATCGTTTGCTTTGTAACTTACACTTGAAATTGTGTCTCATCTTTGACTATTCTTTCTGCATGAATTAGTCATTTCAATAAAAAGTCTGTTCCCATATTATGTAATTCCAGTTCTTGAGCTTTTTAACTTTTGTTGCTAGGGGGTTTTATTCTTTGCTCGCATAGCCATACGTCATCAGCGTCTTACCTCCAAACCCTTTTGCGGTCATCTCAGTTGGTTTCCATTGTTCTTTACTTTGGACATTGCAATAACCTCTTGTCTGTTCTCTGCCAGTAATCTTAAATAAAATGTTGTGCATCTATTTAGAAGATCGAATTGCTCTCCTGATTAAAAACCTGTGATTTTTCGAGAGGCCAGAAGTTCTTACATTTCAGTCACTGGACCAGTAACATTGACATCCTTAGGATCTTGTTAGAAATACAGATTCTCAGACCCCACCCTAGACCAAGTGAATCAGAATCTCTGTTTTCTGAAGCCTCCGGTGATTGTGATACACCCCCCAGTCTGAGAACGACTGCGTCGGCGGTGGACAGAGCCTGTCCTCCTAACCAGGCATCTAGGGCCTTTGACCGGCTCATGGCTCAGTAGCTCCAGCTCCAGGCTTTGTGTTCATCACCCACTTGCCCCAACTGCTACTGTTCTAGACTTCTTGTCATTTTCAGCACATGGCATCCACTTCCACGCCCTGTACTTTGCTGAGCTATTCTGACTTATTGAGAATGTTCTTTCTCTCTCCTGACCCCCATGTTTGGTGAATTTCCCCAGATAGGGGAGGCGCAGATGCAAAGTGTAGTGGAATGAATATGAACAGGCTTGATTTAAAATCTGTCTCCTGTTATTCACCAGATGTGTGTCCACTTTTCAGCCTGGTTTTCTTATCTAAAACTAGTGATAATGATTCCTTAGCATCATTGTGAGACTGAACAAGATATTCTGTATGAAGCACCATCATATATTCTCTCAGGGAGGGTTGAATATAATTTTTTTCAGGTGAAATTCACAATACATAAAATTAGCCATTTGAAAGTATACAGTTTATTGGCTTTGCATACATTCACAGTCCTGAGCAATTACCACTTCTGTCTAGTTTGCACACATTTCAGCACCCCCGGAGAAGACCCTGTGCCCATTAGGCAGTCTCTGCCTCTCCCCCTTCTTTCTTCGTGTTAACTTTTTTTACTTTTACATTGTCTTTTCACATGATACGTGATACAGGAGATGCTTATTACCATATCCATCTTTGATTTTCTAAAGACAGAGAGTGCTTTTATCCCATGTCGTATGTGTACAATTTGTGTTTTAATTATGGCAAACTGAAATGTGCTGAGTATCTAAATCAGACTACAAAACATGGTTAATTTTTGTCAAATGAAATTAGTATATGTTGTACAGTCATCATAATTCTTTTGTGCTTTCCTGCAGTGTCTGTATTGTTATGTTTACTTTAGCAGGACTCGTTTTGATAGGATGTATACACACATACAACCATTTCATTGTTTAATTACTTAATAGCAGTATTGTTTTTTTTCTGGATAGTTTCCACAGTTTCCTTACTACCTAATTATTTATACAAGCCTAACTGTTGTGATACAGCAATGGCACATAACTTTCTTTATTGGACCCCCTCTCTTTCACCTTCTAGATCTTAGATTCTTAAGCCCCCCAAATAATATTTAACCCTTGTAAAAGATGTTGTATTTTGTGTTGTTTTTATTTCATTTCATTTTATTTTTATTTTATTTATTTTATTTTTTTATTTTAGAGAAAGAGAGACAGAAGGCACATGTGAGGGAGGGGAAGGTGATGGAGGAAGAGGGAGAGAGAGAATCCTTAGCAGGCTTCATGCCCAGCCTGGAGCCTGATGTGGGGCTTGATCTCACAACCCTGAAATCATGACCTGAGCTGAAATTGAGAGTTGGACACTTAAATGACTGAGCCATCCAGATGCCCCTATATGTCGCATTTAATTGTTATCCCCAGATAATAACACAACAATAAAACTTATTCTTTTTTTGTTTGTTTTGTAACATTAAAACACATCTTCAGTTCTAAATTTAGGTCCAGAGTTACTTTGAAACTAACAGCTTCTAAAAAGCATTATCTAATTAATGTTGATTTCATTTTCTAATGACATGGTACAAGTCCAGTTTATCCCTAATATTTTATATGCAGAAGAACGTACTTTCATTCCAAATGACTAAATTAGTGTTACCACCTCCAACGACGCTTGATTTCAGTTTAGAAGTATTAATTGTAATAAAGAATGAACAGCCTGAGGATTTGAGGAATTTCTACACTGCTTCTTCCTGTGCCAGTTTAGAAATGACTTAGGAGTTAGTAATATGGTGTGGGGGTGGGAATGGGAGTTTTTCAAGTTGGAACACTGGTGCTCATTAGCATCTTTCAAACTCTAATGCTGTTTTGTTTCAAATAGATTTATTACACTGTCTTTCTCCCCAATTCACTGCAGTGTGTAGAAGGCTCAGTTGGAACCAACAAAAGAGATACATAACCCTGGAACCAATTAGCATAGCTTACAATGTTCTTAATAGGCTTATCTACTGTATATGGGACTTGGGAAAATGACTTAACTTTTATGCTTCCTTGATCTCTAGGGAAGGGTTTCAGCCTCAGCTGCTTTATACCCACAATGTAAACTTCACATATTTGATTTTCAGCTCTCTGATAGAAAACCTTCTTTACAATTTGATGGCTCCAGGGTGCCGTAGTCACTCACTTGCAGCTATTCAGTTATTTGCACAGGGTCTGTTGATGCGTGAGAAGAGGGCACATGTGACTTGGTCCTGGGGCGACTCGCCGCCCTCCGCTGGCGTGTGGGACAGGGCGCAGGGCTGCAATTTGTTCAGCTAGTGTCGACTCCTGGGGCGCGCCCCTTCTTTCTGACTCCTCCCTTTTAGCCTTTGTCCTCACTCTTTTTCCTGCTTGTCATTGAACTTTGGTCCCTCTTTTGTCCTTGGAAGGTATAAATGATGCCCATTTCCCCTCTTCCACTACATCTTCCCACCCGTACACAAAAAGGGTTTCTGTCGGAGGAAATAAATTGGGTATGTTGTTAGTGACTTTTATTTCCGAGAACAGGCCGAGCCCCGCTGTACTCAGTAGAGCATGTCGATACCACAGACAGGTGGTGGGCTGTACCTCTTGTGATTTTTGCTTTTTAAGTTAAAATCATCTTATTTTGTCTTACGTCAAAAGAGGTATTTGTACTCCTACTTTCCTTTTATAAAGGCTTCTATTATAAAGACAGGAAAGTGATAATCCAATTACTGCAATATATGATATTCCATTTCAATAAGATAAGTTTTACCACCTCTTGAAAGTATCTTTGTTAAGAGATCAGAGTGGGAAGTCGGAGAGACTTGCCTTGGTTGTTGACTGTTTGACATTAGGTATGTTACTTAACTACTCTATGTCAGTTTCCCCATCTGTCAAAGAGACAGTAATCACAGGATCCTTGTGAATCGTCATTCAAAGCTACTGATAACAGTCTCTGCTTTGTAGTAACTTTCAAGACTAGGTATGTAGCGGTGATGCTGATAGAAACCTTTTTAGATGATAGAGTAAAGGAGCCTGGGATCCTAAGAAATAAATGTAAGGCTACGTGGACTAGCTCATTAAGGACGCTCTTGACCAAGAAGTTGAGAAAATTGTATACGGTAAGGCAGCCTGTTCCTTCCATAAATTCTATACACTGTAGAAAACTCTCCCTCACATCTTAATATCCTGATGCTGTATTAGCCTAGTATTTGTATCTGAGGGGTGGAGATTGGGTACCTTAAATAAATGTTGGTCTTCACAGGTTTCTAGTTGGAAGCGTGAATTTATCCTGTTTTCCCCCTTTTATGTTGTAGATTTAGGTTTATGTATTATCAGCAATGTTGGCTTTTCAGAGGTAATAAGATGTGTTAGAATACCGGATGTGTTCTGAACAGCGGAATCTTAAACCACATATGCCAGCTGCATAGAAGACACACAGTATGTGTATCTGTGATGGGGATGGGAGCCTCCTGCGGGAGTTGCTGGATTTTAGTGAGAGTGGAGGGCCAGTTTTCTTGGTAGGAGACTGTGTTTGTAGCCAAGGTGACTGTCTAGATTCTCTGCGACCCTGTATTTCAGTGAAGGCAGTGAGTACTATGGGGGTGGGGCTGGGGTGAGGAATAGAGCTGGTTACTAAGGCATTTTGAAACAAGGCTGAAGAATGATTTTATTTGCTGTAAAAAATAAGTTTTATAATAGACCGACACCAGCTGAAGGCTCTGGTGGTAAACTGAACCCTTTGGCTTCTGGTTTTACTAGAGAAACAATTTCTGGGAAAGCTAGTAGGCTTTACCCTAACACATACAAATACGCATATAATGACTAATTATTTCTGGTCCTTTACATATATTTTAACTTAACAACCTCCTTTATCTTTTGGTGAAAAGAATTGATAAAAATAACTTCAGCCTACTCCAGCAATTTAATTTAAGTAGTTGGTCTAAGAATAACTTTGTTAGGGTGGTGAGTTTAGGGGGAAAAATATATATATGTATCTATTCTGCATAGCATACTTAATAAAGTAGTAAGTGAGAGATATGTTAAATTGAACGTGTTTTTCTGAAGTTAGGCATAATCCTATATATCCTAAAAAATAATATTTTAAGACGTTAAAGACTGTGCAACCACTGGAGAGTAGACTTTAAAAAAGTAGGTGGCAAAGAATTTTAAAAGAGTAGTATATACATTTAGTTGAGAAGGCAAACTTGATTTTGTGAGGAAAGGTGATCAATCTTCTATTTGTGTTTAATTTTGAGTCTACATTAACCACATGATTTAGCTTTCCTTCTGTGTCCTTTCTTTAATAGGACTGTGGTAATGCAGTATATTGAATGATGCAGCATTATTTGAAAAATATGGCCATTTCACAAGTTAGAGCCAAACGGATAGGGAAGTACATGGGGTATTTGAAATCTCACAGCCTTCCAGAACCATTTCATGTCCGGAGTAGTTGTTGTGCTCCTTTAATATAGCACAGTGGGGCAATGAAATCAGACAGGCCTCGGTTTAGAGCCTTTGCTTCATAGTAACCATGCAACCTTGACAAATACGATTAACCTCTGAGAACCTCAGTGTTCTTATTTGTTAACTGGCCATCATGGAACCTGACACAAAGAAATCACTGGGGAGAAAAGTTTCCTCCACTTCTCTATTAGATAGTGTATTTGAAAGCACTTTGCACAGTATTTAGCATTTAGTGGGTGCTTAATACGTGTAGCTGTATAAATGTAGGTTGAATTTCTTTAGTCTCTTACCTTTTCCTGTCAGTCCCTCCCCCCATACATACTGTTACTGTAGCCAACAACTTATAGTAACCGAGGATATGCATTCTGTTGGATTGTCAAATATTTTGTTACCCAGCAATAGGAAACAGTTCGAAGGCATGGAAGGAGTCCTGCTCTTGTGGTCTTCTGCCCTGTGGAGGGGTTCTTTGGCTGACCTCAGGATGAGTCCTCCACCAAACTGATGTTGGGGCTACTTCGGGGTGCCCCGCTGCCCACAGCCATGCTAAACCTCGGGGGGCCACCCAGGATCAGTTTCAGCATTTCTTTCAGAGACCTTCTCGGAGGTTGTGAGGGGCGTCCTCAGCAGCCTCCTTGGCTGAACCTCGGTTGAAACTTCTGCCAAGCACCTTTCTTCCAGGCCAGTTCTGCTAAGAAGCAGAGCTGTCTAACGACTAGGAGCAGGTCACCTTGGGGGTCTGGGATGCAAGTGTGGGCTCTGTACCCTAGCCGCCGTGAGCTATGTATGACCTTGAGCAAGTCCCTTAACTCCTTGAAGCCTTAGTTTCCTCTCCTGGAAAGTGGGGATCTGAGAGTGTCTGCCTCATGCTTTGGTGAAATTCTGTTTTAATCATCATATAAGTAGATACAAGCAGCTCAAAATAGAAGTTAGCAATGATATTAACAAACAGTTTTAAGGTAATGTCGTGTCACACAAGGCTACATGTTGGTTGGTTGGTGCTACTATGATTTACATCACCAGAGTACCTGAAATAATAGTTTTTAGTTGTCTTTCAAGCTGAAACTACTTACACTATACCATTCATACTTTATAGAGTTCATTATTTTCCCTGCCTTGTTTTCTGCAACACTGATTGCCATTTTTATAACACTATAGATGTTCTGCAAATGATTTTGACATTTTTATATCATTGGAAAATAATTTGTTGAAATGTTGTATTTTATATAGCCTGAGTGCTACTGTAAGGTTATGTATTGCTAATTATAATTTTAAGAAAAGGGTAGGGGGCTATCATCTCATTCATTTTTTTAACTTTTTTTTACTCATGAAGGTAATCCTTATACTTCTATAATATAATAAATCTGGGAGTCACTCTTACATACTTCAGAAGAATAAGCCTTCTTGTTGTTAAAGTAAATAAACTGGCTGAATTTCTCATAGAAATGACCCCATGGTATCATGATTTGTGGTCTTTTTAGGAAGCACTTGCTATTTTCTTCATGTGTCATAATATATATTGGTTGTTGTGTGAAATAAGGTCTAAGGCAGATAAAAAAAAAGTCATGTCAAAAGCATATGTAAAAACATAGCTCAGTGCCTCTCTTTTCCACATTCTGTGAATTATATAGGAAATCAGTTCCTAAGATAATAGGCTGTAGTTCATCAGCCTTTGAATTATTTGACAGTGGTTTGCTGGCTTATTCATATATTCACTGCATATTTTTGAGGGATTTTAGGTAGATAGAACCAGGAAATATTAAGTCATTTTAGGCTCATGTGGGAATTTTGGATCATGTGATGTGTATAAAATTCTGTGAAGCTTATAGTTCATAGGTACCATGGATGTCTCTAAGTTTTTGTTTGCAGAGCAGTTTTTTAAAAAAATAGTTCTTTTTAATATGACTGATCCCATCTTTATTATCAAAGGTGTAGGGGCGCCTGGGTAGCGCAGTCGTTAAGCGTCTGCCTTCGGCTCAGGGTGTGATCGCTGCGTTCCAGGATCGAGCCCCACATCGGGCTCCTCCGCTGGGAGCCTGCTTCTTCCTCTCCCACTCCCCCTGCTGTGTTCCCTCTCTCACTGGCTATCTCTCTGTCACATAAATAAATAAAATCTTAAAAAAAAAAAAAAGGTGTAAAGGCTTGCTACTTAGAGAAATTGTGACTAAGGAACATCCGGAGGTAAAGAAAGTATGCATTTGAAACAAATCCAAGCAACGATGATATTTGCAGGGAGAAAATTTGCTTTCAAGAGCAGTTATCTTACTTGATGCATTGAGAAAAGCCCATGTTACATTTGTAACTCCAACAAAAAATATCATTCCTCCCCGTTACAACATAAAGTCATTCCCTTCTGCCAGCCTGTGTATCATTCTAGCTGATGCTCTAGTTTATAAAATATTTTCATGGGAGAATTACTACCAGAGAATTCTATCTATAATTTTAAAACTTCCCTAGAATTATTACGCTTTTGATAACACTGATGGAAAATATACCCAGTGATGACCAGTGTACTCAGTCCTGCAAACCAGAGGTCAGATGATGACAGACTGGTGGTATAAAGGCCTTCCTTGATAGGAAATCACTTGGGTTTTTTGCTTCCGGACTCCCTGCTGCAGGAGGGAAGGCCGTGCCCTGCTGTTGCTCAGAGGTGAGAAGTGAGTTTTTTGGACTAAAGAAGCATTTTCGAGGGAATATGTGCAGAGGTTGGATAGAAATATGGGAGAATAGAAATACTTGCTGCCGTGGCCTCATGTCTTTTAAGTTTTGGGAAAGAGGTGTCCTTGGTGGGGCTGCCATAACGAAATACCACAAACTTAAGAAGGTGCGGAAAGCAGAAATGTATTGTCTCCCCGTTCTGGAGGTAGATGTCTGAAATCAAAGTATCAGCCGGGTTGGGTTCTTCTGAACGCTGAGAGAAGGATCTGTTCATCGCCGTCCCCTAGCTTCCGGCGTTTTGCCGGCATCTGTAGCATTCCTTGGCTTTAGAAACATCTCCCTGATCTTGCATTTGTTTCCCGTGGCATTCTTTTTCTGTGTGTGACTGTGTCCAAATTTCTCTTCTTTATAAGGACACCAGTCACATTGGATTAAAGCCCACCCTTGTGACCTCATTTCAACTTGATTATCTGTAAAGATCCTGTCTTCAAACAAGGTCACATTTGGAGGTACTGGGGATTAGGACACTATATACCTTTTATGGGAGAACACAGTAGTACCTTAAAAGGGTCTTGCTGGTAAACCCCTGAGAGTTGCTTGCTGGGGCGTTGTGTCAGTGAGGGACATGAAGAAGCGTAATGGCGAGTTTTAACGAGGACGCAGGCTGGCAGTTAGGCTTGCTTTCTTGTTAAGGGTCTTAGGCCCACAGGCATACACCTAACTGTTCAACCTCACTGATGAATCTACTAATTGTGATCAACTCCATTGCTGTGATTAATACTCTTAGAACAGTTAATTGTGCTCAGATGTCTTGCTCTCTAGCTTTTATGAGTAAAGAAATAGAGTATCTTTTGCACACACGCACGTGTGCACGCATGCACAGAGTCCCAGGCCAAGTCAAGTTCCCTGGCCTTTTGTGAGACATAGATAGAACTAAGTAATAAAATAATAGTGATAAATCATAAAGCAAGTAAACAAAACCCCTGGCTCTACTAGCTGTGTGTGACCTTGGGCGAATTGCTTCATCTCTTTAGCCTCAGTTTCTAAATCTGTAAACTGAAGGTAATAATAGTATCTTCCTCATAGAGGATTGCTTCCAGATGAAAGGAGATAATACCCTGAAAACTCCAAGTACAGTGCCCAGCCTGTGGTCCCAGCACACTAAATGAAGGAGAAGGAGAAGGAGAAGAAGAAGGCGAAAAGGCCTCTGCTCCCGCGGATCTCAGACCTTGGGAAGCAGGCCATTTCCTAGAGCTCCGGGAAGCATCTGGCTCCCCACCTTGCAGGGCCTTTCGCCTGTGTCTGTTGCAGTCCCTGACTCTGCCAGGCTTTCTGCTCCCTTCAGTTCTTGTGTCTGGATGCTTGATCTCCGCACTTGGCACCCAGCTGGACATCACGCTTCTTTCCTCTCTTTCAAGTTTCATTCATTGTGTTTTCAGAGCAGAGCTCATATTTTTGTCATTAAAGCAGATTAATGGAGGAAAAGGAGGGGAAAAAGTATAGACAGAGTTTACTTAAGATTCTAAGTAATAAATGCTAGTCAGTAACCACCCCCAGCACCAAAATTCTAATAGTTTTAGTGTTCCCACACTATGAACTTGGAAATGTATGATTTATTCTCACTGAGGAAATAATCAAGATGTCATGTCCACACTTTTTGCAGCGGTAGGGAGAAAACAGGGTTTGTCCTTGTTGATTTTTAACTGGTAGAGTCAAATCTTATAGAAGCACATTTTTCCCGTTAGCATTTACTTGGAAATATGGAATGTGTTTGTGTGTGGCTTAGAGCTGTCCCTGTTGGTTGTAGATCATTTTTAAACAACAAAGAGGGGGTTAAATCAGAAACACACGTTGGCATGCTTAGAAGGCGTGTTAATGGAAGTTCAGGGTACCAGGCTATATTTTTGTAACTTCTATGTATTTTTTTATCGACTATATTTATTTTTAAACTTTTTAAAGAGGAGGAAAGGGTTTTGACAAATTCCAAAATATTTGACC
The DNA here is from genome assembly GCF_017311325.1 of Ursus maritimus. Classification (NCBI taxonomy): domain Eukaryota; kingdom Metazoa; phylum Chordata; class Mammalia; order Carnivora; family Ursidae; genus Ursus; species Ursus maritimus. The sequence continues at coordinate 21,972,660 of NW_024424564.1, forward strand.
ATCATTTTTAAGAATCTCCTCTGTGTGAGGCTGTATGCATGGGGTGGGAATGAGGAAAGCTTCCAGTGTAATAAGGGACATAAGGCAGTAGACTGAAGTCACTTGAAGGAAAAGAACAGATTCCCAGTTGGGGAATTCAAGGAAATTTTTTTAGTTTTCTTCCTTGAAGGATGAAACTGATTTTGGCAAAGGAAAATAGGATGAAGAGGAAGAAAATTCTGAGTAAACATTGTGACATATACAAAAGTGAAGTACCTGGTTTGATGAATAAAGTTTAGAGGTAATGTTGGAAAAGCTGAATGAGAATGGATTGTAGGCTAGCATTGGCAGGCTCAGGGGTGAGATCCCAAGGTAAGGAAATCAGAGCAACCACTCTACGTTCTGCGGTGGGGAGGCTAGTCTGATAGTGTAGGATACTTAGAGAAGATGGTCTCAGAGTCCTTAAGGAGTCTTGAAGGAGCTTCTCTAGTATTCCTAGTTTATAGATATGAGGGCCTGAATGTTATTAATGGAGGCTGGAATGTGGAGAGAATGACAACATGTGTGAAATATTGTAAAAGTACTGTTAATGAGACTTGATGCAAGTTAAAATAGGAGAAGGAATCAAAGATGGCCCCAGGGTTGTGATCCAGAGTTTTTGGGAAAATGGGGTACCATTAGTACATGCAAGGAATATAGGGAGATGTTCAAATTTGGGTATTTAAAGTTTGAGTGGCTAGGATAACATCATGACATCCAGTTGGCCATACCTAATGAAGCAAGTGGAAATATGAAAGAGACTTGGTCGCTGTAACAAATATTGGACTCATTAAGAAAATTAATTCACCAACCCTTTATTGAGGGTCTGTTTTGTGCTACTTTGGAGACTGTAGAGATGAATGATATGGTTCCTGTCGTTGAAGCATAGGTCATCTAGTGGGGGAGACAGAGGAGTAATAGAGAAATTACGATTCAGCCATTACACTGTATGAACAAAGGCGGGGCAGAGGGTGGGAGCGTGTAGAGGGAGCGGGAAAAGCTAGAGGAATTGGAAGGGAGTCTTTAATTTTGTGCAGTTGAGGTGAAGATTGTCAGATAACAGCAACCTAAGTGGTTCACAAATGATAAAGGATTCAGAAGACTCAGTGTCCTTTACTATTTCTGTCAACAGTATTTTTTTTTTTTAAGGGAAAGAAGAAATGACTAAATTAGTCACACAAGTACAGTAACACTTAAAATGATTTAAGTCAAGTAGTTAGGAGTTATGATGATGATTTTTCATGGCACCTACAGTTAGATTTCTCCTCAGCTTGACCACAAGGGCCAAATAAATATTCAAATGATAGTATTTAGCATTTCTATTTATTTCATTTCCCAGGGGGAGAAGAATATACAATGTGGATATATATACACCATTCTTAAATACATGGATTGTGAACATATTTTATCCAGTCTTAGAAAATCCACCCCTACCTTTATGACCCCTAGCACAGAACCCTGTTCATCTGAAAACAGGAATTTAGTTGGTATGACTGATTGATTGAAGCAAACAGGAAAGGGAATGTAGATCCTCAAATTCTCGATAATTAACAGGAATATTCAGAAATATTCTAGGATACAAATGTGCTGCCTCCCTCCATATACAATTTGTAAACCTATGAAATAGACATATAAGGAAGTGATTGTGTTCATTGCCAAATGATTTTTCTCTCTATAAAATAAGGTTTCACCTAGGGTTCCTTTAATTAGGTAGTTTACCCAGTGCATTAAGTGTTAGTTTCCAGACCATTAACTCTTTGACAGAAGGCTGGAGGGGCAGAGAAGCTTCAACCCGAGCGCTAGGAACAAGCCTCTAGACTGTATTGTTCATAATGGAGCAAAAAGAAGGATAACTGGTTTCCTTTAGTGTTGATTGCTGGGAAAATATCATTTCCTTTTCATACCATGTGCTCCCTCTGCGAGATAAAGCAGAGAGGGAAGTGTGGGTTTCATCTGTGACATCACGCACCCAAGTCAGCGTAGGTGTGCCAGAATGGTCATCTGTGAGGCAAGGCCTATTTCTGTAGCTGATGTAAATGATTTTCCATAAATCTGTTTTTGGATCTTAAATTCCATGTGGCTTCTGAATGTGTGGCCAAGTGGCAGGTATGTGGATCAGCGCCATAAGAGGCAAAATCCACCTTCACTGAAGTAACTACAGAATACAAAACATCCAAATTAATTTATTCTGGGAAGCATAAATAGAATGACAGAATATTGATAGAGTCGTCCTAACAGATGTAGTTCAGTGGAGATACGGGCTAGAAAGCAATTATCAGCATTTAAGTGGATATATGAGAGAGCAAAATAAAGTAAAACTATTTAAAATATGCACAGATGATTAAAAACAGGATTACCCAATTTATATTTGTAGCTATCTGAAAGTTATTAGCCCTTTCTTATAATGGGCTCGAAGAAATTTCAGGTCTCATTTGAGACTTGGATAAATTTTAGTTGGATGTAGAAGTTGGCATCTCTAGATTCAATCTTTAAAAAACAATTTTGGCCCTTTCTCTAGGGATTAAAAAGTAACAGAAATTATGAATACAAATTGAACCGAAATTTCCTTAAAATTCCAGATATCTCAGAAGTTAACTAAATCACCGAAAAACAACATGAACTTTCTTTTGAAATGTTTCAAAAGAATGAAGTGGCTAATGGTATAACTAGTGTACACGTATCCTTTCAAAAAAGAATTTCCCTGGTTTTGCGTTACAGTGCTTGCTCGAAAAATAGTGGTCATTATAATTTTATTTTTATATGTAATAAGATAATATTAATTACAATAAAGTGACTTATATTTATAAATCGCTTTGTAGTTTTAAAAGCTTTTTTGTATTTATAATCTTACTTAATCTTTAAAATCGCCAGGTAAGGAATTATTTCTGTTGGCTTGTAGATAGGCAACCTGTCTTGAAAGATCAAGTAAATGAATAATCACGTATTGTATGGTCTCTGTTCTTGAACTTGTTGATTTATTTCGTGTTCAGACACCCTCTGTAAGGACTGGAGACAAAACTTGTACTAACTCTTTTCTGATCCACTGTACTTCCTCCCTGCTATTTGCTACATCTGAATTTCAGTTCAAAATTATAATGTAAGCTTTTCTTGTCTTTTTTTTTTTTTTAAAGATTTTATTTATTTATTTGACAGAGACACAGCCAGTGAGAGAGGGAACACGAGCACGGGAAGTGGGAGAGGAAGAAGCAGGCACCCAGCAGAGCAGGGAGCCTGATGCGGGGCTTGGTCCCAGGACCCTGGGATCACACCCTGAGCTGAAGGCAGACGCTTAATGACTGAGCCACCCAGGCGCCCCTCTTGTCTATTCTGTTTAGATATTATGATAAGCCTTTTTACTAAGCTGAGTTTGGAGTTTTTAATTTATTTTCTTTCTTTTTTTTTTTAAATATTTTATTTAGTTATTTGACAGAGAGAGCACAAGCAGGGGGGAGCAGCAGACAGAGGCAGAGGGAGAAGCAGGCTACCTGCTGAGCAAGGAGCCCGATGTGGAACTCGATCCCAGGACACTGGGATCATGACCTGAGCTGAAGGCAGACACTTAACCAACTGAGCCACCTAGGTGCCCCTTAATTTATTTTCTAAGAGATTTTTCATTTTTCTTTCCTGTTAACATTTTAGTATATCAGTTTTCCATGATCAGCTTTTTTTTCAAATGTAAGTTTGTATAAACCAAAAGTTTTGTCCATTATTATATCAGATTACACTTAAACTCTTACGTAATCTATCTCCTTGGTATTAGCCACTACTTTAAAGATTTCTTACACTCTTTGATCTGTTATGCACCGATTTTTTTTTAATGGAAAAGAGATATCTCAATTGACTTTCTACCCTGAGAGAAAATGATAAAACTCAGAAATTATTGATTTATAAATATACTACTATTTAGAAATAGTGAAAGCATCCTTTATAGGAAATAAAGTATATTACAGCTAGTCCCTGGTAATATACATTGGCATAAGGAAGAAAATTGCAAATCCAGTTCAATAAATTTTTCTTGAGAGTCTACTGAGTATCATGCTAAGCACATTATAAGATAAACAGAAAACCTCAGATCTTGCTTTTAATGTACTTGTAACCTTGTTGGGAAGACATTCATAGTAAGTTACATGGCAAACCTTACAAAGAGGTGGAAAATAAATGCAACAGAATTCCTTGACTGCCCAGAAGGAGGGAGTACTGAAATCCTCCTGGTGCAGTTTTGGTAGGTTTAAGGGGAAGATTGCAACTCATTTTAGGCAATGAGATTTCTGTAGAGGAAGTGGACATTTTGAGGTGGTTCCACACGATGAAGAAAATCACAGATAGAGTATAAAAATACAGGATATATGACCCAGCAATTGCACTACTGGGTATTTACTCCAAAGATACAGACGTAGTGAAGAGAAGGGCCATATGTACCCCAATGTTCATAGAAGCACGGTCCACAATAGCAAACTGTGGAAGGAGCCGAGATGCCCTTCAACAGACGAATGGATAAAGAAGATGTGGTCCATATATACAATGGAATATTACTCAGCCATCAGAAAGGATGATTACCCACCATTTGCATCGACATGGATGGGACTGGAGGAGATTATGCTAAGTGAGATAAGTCAAGCCGAGAAAGACAATTATCATATGGTTTCACTTATTTGTGGAACGTAAGGAATAGCAGGAAGATTGGTAGGAGAAGGAAGGGAATAATGAAGGGAGGGTAAACAGAAGGGGAAATGAACCACGAGAGACTATGGACTCTGGGAAACAAACTGAGGGTTTCAGCGGGGAGGGGGGCGGGGGGATTGAGCTAGCCTGGTGATGGGTATTAAGGAGGGCACGTATTGCATGGAGCACTGGGTGTTATATGCAAACAGTGTATCATGGAGCACTGCATCAGAAATTAATGATGTACTGTAGCAGTTCAATGAAGTCTCAAAGGATTTAAAAAAAATACAGGATATAGATGTGGCTAGAAATAGATTTTTTTTTTAAAGATTATATTTATTTATTTGACAGAGATAGAGACAGCCAGCAAGAGCGGGAACACAAGCAGGGGGAGTGGGAGAGGAAGAAGCAGGCTCCCAGAGGAGGAGCCTGATGTGGGGCTCGATCCCAGAACGCCGGGATCACGCCCTGAGCCAAAGGCAGACGCTTAACGACTGAGCCACCCAGGCGCCCCAAGAAATAGATTTTTTTAAAAGAGTTTCATTGCTTTTATTTTTTTGTAGTTTTATGGTTTTAGTAACACAAATATGATGTGCACATCAACTGTCTGCCTGTTCATTTTCTTCACTGCTTAGCCTGGCATTGGGTGGTGATTCTGATGACCAGCATGGCTGCTCTCTCCACAGTGGCTTTGCGGTTCTTGGACAAGACATTGGGAGAAATCTCTGCATAATAAGATTTGTTGCACATCGGGAGCACTTCAGGCTCCTTGAAGTTGTGGACTAGGAACTTCCAGAAGCCACTGGACAGCATGTGCCTTGTTTTTTTTGTTGCTCCTGTAACCAATGTTGGGTGCCAAGATCTGGTCCTTGAATCTTCTGTGTACCCCATCGTAAGTGCCTCTGGGTTTCTGCCATTTGTGCTTAATTTTGACGTGTCAGTGTGACTGGTGCTGGATGAACTTCTTGGTCCTCCTTTTTACCATGTTGGGCTTCACCAGAGGTCTGAGGCCGGCCATGACGCTGGGTGAGAGATGGCTGCCACCTCCACACACAGCACCTCGTAAGAGAGGGCTTAAATATTTTCACAAATACTGATTTGCATTATTTTTCCTGCTTTTGAACCTAAAGTCTCTAGGTATAGATAAGGGTTGAAAGCAGGAGTGGGTTCTATGTGTGTAGTCAGTCCTTGCCAGTTGCCTGGAGCTTAGTGGAGTGTAAAGCTAAGTTGGGGATTCATGTCAGAGGTGACTAACAAATAAGAAACAATCCTTTCTTTCAAATTTTCCCTAGACAGGTGACTGAGAAGAGACATAAGAGTACCATGCTAGGAATGTCTGTGTTTCCTTGAGCCATCTTTTGTATTGGATAGGAATATTTGTATAATTTGGATATTCTCTGAGTACCCTCGCCATGTATTTCCCTGAATCTCTGTCCACTTTGGAAGAGGTGAAACTCTCAGAATTTATATACAGAGCCTTTTTCTGAAGTAACTGGGAATGCTTTGTTCTTATGTAATGGTATTTAGTTTTGTTTTGGATACAAAGAGCAAATGCCATTCACAATCAAAATCTATACAAGCTTAATGAAAGAGAAGACTCAAGTACCATCAATTGTTCTTACATATCACTTTCTTTAAAAACATAGTAAAAGTGGGTATTTTTCCCTTTGCTCTGGTCAAAGGAAGCTTATGCTGATTACTGTCAAATATTAGAAGATTTTGATTTTCTTCAAAGCACAGTGGATGAGATTTTAATTTGTCTTTCATGTGAAAGACAAGGGTGCTGTGTTTATATGAGTTCCACATTACAGGCTGTTCAATTTTAAACAACACAGAAATTAATTATAGCTTACACTAATTTAAAAGAACTATTTAGAAAACAAAACAAATCTTATATAGACAAAATAATGATTCCCAAATTGGGTCTGTAAGACCCTTTTTCAAGCATGGAAAGTTTTATATTTTCCAACACGGTTTTTATGAAACATAAATCAACTGGTTTTTATTTATTTTATGCAGGAAATATTGACTGAGCACCTACTATGTGTTAGGTTCTTCTAGACATTGTGGCACAGAAAAATCTACCCTTGTAGAGATTATATTCTAATAAATTAACGAGGTTTTGTACAGTATCTCTTAAATTTCACAAGAATGGAATTAATTTGGTTGCTTACCATTCATGTTACTTAAACTCATATTATGCATAAATTGTAGTCCGTGTACTACAAAAGAATACAATAGAAAAAATTAGTGTAAATGTGTGTGTTAAGAGGAATATTTTTGGAAAAATTGTTTAAATTGTTTTTAAACAGGACAGATCTGAAGTTTCATGTATCTGCAAATTAGATGAAACTTCAGATCTGTTCTTTGTTTAAATTTAGAAACCCAAAATACAATTCTTTAAGTTACAATGGTAAGAGCTTATATAGATTCTTCTGAATGGAACCATTTATAATGAGAAAAATATTATTTAATATTAGATTCTTGCTGTAGGTAAAATGAGTGCATTTTTTGAGGCTTGCTTGACGTTTTCTATAGCATGTTCTGCTAAGATATTTTAACATCTGAAATTTCATAAGAATGTTAACGCCTTACTTTTCCTTCCTCAGTAGCTTCTACATGTCATTGACTGAAAGATACTAAAAGTAAAATCAGTTCTTTTAGTTGTCTTAGATCAGCTGCCATTGAATGTTATTTCAACCACATCTCTCTCTAATAGTGATTGTATGGAGAAAATGGATTCATTCAGTCCCCCTTAAGTTCCTTGGGGATTAAAAACAAATCCCATAGGAGGTAAGGAATTACTTTAAAGTAATGGACAAACTGGAAATCTGCATGTTGTACAACTTGTCCATTTAATGGAAAATGTCAACAGACTTAACTCTTTTGAATGAAAGGGGTATTTATAGTGACGTGAAATCAATTTGAAATGTGGATAGAACTAAAATCAAGTGGAGTTTTATTAACTTAATCTATTGGATATTTTCTGTATCATATGGGACAGCTACGATGGAATTTTGGAGGCTGCCGTTTGTATGTGATAAAAGGTTGTCTCTAGGCTTATTGAAATCAATGGCCACATTAAATTATAAATCCTTGACTGGTTTGGTCTGTCTCCCTCTTTTTTTCCTTCCTTCCTCCCTTCCTTTCTTCCTCTCCTCCTTTCTCCTCTCCTCTTCTCTCTTCTTTTATTCTTCCTTATTTCTTCTATAAATATCTTGTAAGCCCCTAGAAAAATATTGAGAATTGGGTTTTTTTTTAATATATGAAATTTGACTGTTATAAAACATCATTTTTTATGATTAAAGACTATCTTAAGAAACAATGAAATCACTTATAACCTCTGTCCCTAGAATAACAGCTTTCATTTTTGATTATTAGGTTTAAGTAGTATATATAACTTAACTTGGTTACAATCATACTGTAGACATAGTTTTTATCATTCTGTGGAAAATTAGTTTTTAATGAACATATCAGGCCGGTACATTCATAAATTCCCTAGCCTCACTGTAATAATGATTACCACTGTCTTTTCCTTTTAATGTATGGGGGATTCAGCAGCTTAGTACTTAGGGCAATATATATATTTAAAAATTTCCTAGCATTTCTGGCAGAGGAGACTAGATGCTTTCTAGTTTCTGCTTGAATGTTTATGTTTATGGAGGACTCACTACTGTGTAACAGCAGTCTGATATATTCCTGGCTATCTTTAATAGTTGTTCTGTTATATTGAGTCAAAAACACTCCTTTTTTACATTCTCCCTGTTAAGCCTTGTGAAGCTCCAGAGAAGTCAGCTAATCTCTTTGCCCAGTGACAGCCTTTCAGATATTTTAAGCCAATGGTTCGATCTTCACGTTAGCTTTTTTCTTTTAGTTTAAACATTCCATTTCCTTTGTTCAGAAGTTTATTTGACTTTATTTCTAAATCACTATTATGGTCACCTTTCTCCTGACATATTCCTTTTAGTCAGTGCTACATTTAATATATGGCCCTAGACTGAACACTACCATGAACTACTCCCTCCCTTGACCTATCAACTGTATTTCTGTAGTTTCAGAAGCTTTTCTGACAACCAGTTTACACTACTGGGCTTGGTCAGTTTTTCCCTTATCCTCCCTACTCTTTTAAGCTGTATTTCCTTCTGTTATCCTTTCTATATGCAATCATTTTTTTTACCATAACTTTAAGACTTTAAGTTTTAAGTCTGCCCAATTGATTTCATTTGTATAGATTCATTCATTTATGTATATTTTCAGCAAATGCTTATTGAACTTCTGTGTGCCAGATATTCTTTTATTTATTTATTTTTTAAGAGAGAGGGATTGAGAGTGCATGAGTAGGGGGTCGGGGGAGGGCCAGAGGGAGAGAGAGAATCTTAAGCAGGCTCCACATCCAGCGCAGAGTCCAACATGGCGCTCCATCTCAAGACCGTGAGATCATGACCTGAGCTGAAATCAAGAGTCAGATGCTTAACTGACTGAGCCACCCAGGCGCCCCTCTGCCAGATACTCTAATACGTGCTAAGGGATCATAATGATCAAGATGTAGTACCAAACTGTATTTCCTCTGGTGTCATGTTACACCATTACTATGTCATCAGAGGGAGTGGAGAATGATGATGGTGATTACAGCCAGCAATTATTGAGTGTGTACCAGGTGCTGATTCATTTAGCTCTCACAATGATCCTGACGGTATAGGTACTATTATTATTCCCATTTTACGAATGAAGAAATTAGAGCTCACAGAGATAAAGTAACTTGTTGATGGTCAGCTAGTGGTTGGCGGAGCTAGCCGTTGAGTCCAGATGATGGTGTGCAAAGTCTGTTGTTTTATCTATTCTCTAGAGGCAGGAACAAGGTAGAAGTTTAAGGGAAACACTTTGCTTTTCACCGTGATTGGCAAAGGCTTCTTGAGGAAATGAGCTTTTGAGGGAGATGTTTCTAGCAGAGAAGCTATCACTAGGTAGGGGTATGAGAGTGGGTGAGTACAAAGATGAAGGGGGAATCGTATTAGTGCACTTTGACTGCGATGTGACATACACATAGGCATGTTGAAATATAAGAAGAAAAGTGACTAGAGGCAGATTGTTGAGTACCCTATGTGTCGTGCCAAAATAAGTGTGTTTTGTTGGTAAGTAATAGGAAATCATGAATGGTTTTTGAGCAGGGAGATTCCATAGTCCTATCATGACTTAAAAATATAATCTTGTAGCATTTAGGGAGGATTACAATGGAAGCATATAGATAACAATCAGATGGGGAACATATTAGGGGCTATTTCAGTAATCAAACTAAGAGGTAATGAGAGCCAGATTTACCAGTTATTAGTGGTGGGAACATAAAGAACAGCTCTGAAAGACAGGACATTGCTTGAATTGTTAGAGTTTAAAATCAAATAAATATTGGAAGAAGCAAGAAGTAGTAATTGAACGTGAAGATTCTGCTAACGGAAACAGTCAGATCTGGTTGAGGATTTTTTTTTAAGAAGATGATGAGGGGTACTTCTCCTTTAGAAATGTTGAGTTTGAAGTATTGCTGTGAAATCCAGATGGAAATATCTAGTAGGCAACTTGAGAGTGAGTGATATGGAAGAACAAATGAGGGCCGTAGATGTAAAGCGCCTTTAGATGGGAAGGGATAGGTGTAAAAACATGGTGCCTGAGGGCAGAAGGGGACATCCCAGTGCTACTTCTAAGCTTGGAGATGACCAAAGGGATTTTCTGAAAGTAGTATGTGACAGATAGCAGCTTGGCTGTTTTCTTAAGGACTTAGCCTGTAATTTCAACTTAAGCTCTTTGTTCATGCATTTCCTGATTTTTTATGCTACATTCCATGAGTGGGTCAACCTCAAACACTTCATTACTAAGACCAGATGCTAATTCCACTATCTTTGCCAAAGTTTCAGATTTTACTTTACGTTTAACAACCAGATCCTTGCCTTATTTTCATTTCTTTCATCACTTGGCTTAAATTCTTCATGGTTATTTCTTTGAACTCTTTCCTTTTGTGGTCTATAAATTCTACTGTCTCTTCTGATTGCATGTTCTTAAGTGTTTCTTATCCAGTTAGCATCTTGTGGCCATGATGCTATGCATGGTTCACCATCAGGTAGGCTGTGTCTTCTGATTTTCACTGAGGTTTCTGTAAAGCATTTCAGTTTATCTGTGTTGCAAAATGTAGCTTGATTTATATTATTTGATCATCGTTTCTTTGGGATTTCCTGTGTGGTCTTTAGAATCTTAAGAAACCTATGGTCTTGCATGCCTCTGGCAACCCATCAAATTTGTACTGATTAGTGGTAAGATTATTACGTTTGAAAATATTTAAAATCATCCTCTTCTGAATAATACCCTTTAATTTTGCAGATTTTAAAGAAACAAATAAGAATTCCCTTGCGGCACAGTCTGACCTTCTATTTAACATTGGGAGGGAGAGTGTAGCTCCCCTGACATTGAGGGTCAGGGATTGAATTCTCTATTATCCTTGCGTTTTAAAGGGATCATAACAGTCAATCCATTCTGGGAAATCTCTCCTTCAAGTTTTATTGATGTTGGCAACTGTTCTGCTGAAGATAAATATATTTTTGCTTACTCTATCCCAGGAAGAAGCAGGAGTGAAAGGTTGTGGGCTAAGACATTGAATTAACCGCACAGTGAAGGTGTGACCCAGCAAATTGAAAGAGCCCAGAATGCCAGATTGACATGCTGAATCCCTCTGAAAGATAATACTGCCCGTTCCCTGGAGAGAGTAATGGGCTTCATTAACTTGCATTACACAGGGTGCTTCTTTATAGGTGCATGGGTTGAGGTTTAGGGGAGTGGTTTAATTTGAGAAAGTCTTTTCCTCCCTCTACTTCCTCAGGATTCTAATAGACCTATCTTAGCCTCACACCTCTCTCTTCTATAAGCAGACTGTGCTCATCTTTGCATTTCTGTAACTGAGCATAATACTTTATATAGTCAGGATATCTTAAATCATTGTAAAAAAAAGTACGTGAATGGACAGAATTTGTCTAAAAGGAGGTTTGTCCATTTAAAACTTTTTCTGAAGTTGAATGTGTTAGCTATGTGGTAGCTATTCTTTTTCTAATTCTTCACTTTAGAAATTAATGCTGAGGGGCACCTGGGTGGCACAGCGGTTAAGCGTCTGCCTTCGGCTCAGGGTGTGATCCCAGCGTTATGGGATCGAGCCCCACATCAGGCTTTTCCGCTATGAGCCTGCTTCTTCTTCTCCCACTCCCCCTGCTTGTGTTCCCTCTCTCGCTGGCTGTCTCTATCTCTGTCAAATAAATAAATAAAATCTTAAAAAAAAAAAGAAAGAAATTAATGCTGAAATTTCCATTTAGAGAACATTTTACTTGCCATAAAATGGATGAACCTCAGGACATTAGGAAAACCTAAATCATTTCAAAATGACCAAACATAACAGTAGCTAAAGTCCTTTTAGTAAAATTAAGTAAGCTCCACTTATAAAGACTTCATTTAAAGTTGAAAGGCATTCATTTGAGATACATATACAATGCCTCATTCTCTATTCCCATCACCCTAGAATCAGAGGCTACCTTAATATTCATTAATTCCTTGAAGGTCATAGAATTTTTAAGGGATTGCCAGGAAATCTCCGAAAAAACTCCTGAATAGATGGTAACTTGGTGACGGTTTTAAAATGTTGTGGCCTCTGAGACCTGTGTGAGTTTGTAATGAGATAGAGTATATGTCCAGTATGATCATCCTCCATTATCTTCCTGTGTGTACATTGAGAACGGCTCCATTACCTCAAAGGACCACCAGAAATCTGGTTTTTACTTCAGATAACATTAGGCTGAGGTTAAGATTTGTTCAAAATGATTAAAGACAATGTGGGTGATACAAACAAACTTTAATACTTCATGAACTGAATAGTTAGAACTGCGAAATAAAGCAGAAGGCAGGTAGCTTTGATAAGATTTAAACAATAAAAAACCAAAGAACACAAAAATAGGAAATCTGTGATTGGTCATCTAGTCAACCTTGTTTGGGGTAAAAAGGTCCAGAATTGGTTTGCCTTTGGGGATCGGCTGCCTGGATATACTGAGTTTCTGGTCATGCCGGGACATGCACAGGAACACGTGGGTTATGTAAGTTTTGATTTACCGACGTGGCAGCCGAGGCAGGAGCAGCTCCCTGCTGGGCCTGGACATCTATTTCAACAGACGAGAAGGCTTTCTGACCTATAGTTGTCTCTCAAAAAGGGCAGGTTTGTAAATCAGTAAACTCCCAATTACCAGAAATATTTAGTAGAGATTGGAAAAATTAGAGATTCTAATTGGTATCTTTTCTTAGGAGAAAGATCAGATAAGGTTTGCTTAGGCAAATAAAACTTGTCTTCTGCTTATTCTAGTCCACACTCTAGAAATAGTTTAGGTTGAATTGTTGAAGCAGACATACCAGAGTGTATATGAACATGGGAATGAAAGTCAGAAGAACCAGGGATTTTTCTTTCTTCTATAAAAGCCTATTTTGTACATTTACCTGGTAGCTAAAATGTTCTTTTCCTAAAACCATTTTGTGTTTATTTTACCGTTATATAATATTCTTCTAGGAATTGAGCGTACAGTTCAGTAGTTACGTATAATGCCATTTGGCCTATATCATGTAATAATTCTTGAATGTGAGTCTTTGTAAGTGGAACGACAGAAGGCCGTTTGTGCTGTAAAAATCTATTGCCCTTGGCAAAGGAAAAAAGAATCACTTTGTATGTGCGTGTCAGTGTTTACTACTGGTGGCTTGTTTGAATCAGATTCTTCACTGTTGTTCATCGGGTCATTTGTGCCTTTAGTCATTAAACTTTGTCTCATTCCTCAATGAGGGGAAGCATAGCGAGGCCATAAAAGAAGCAGTTGGCACATCAGTTACTCCATAATATGGACTTCCTCCTTCCATATGAACCCAAGTTGATCAGATGACCCTGATAACTATTATCCTTTTAAACTCTGGATCAGTTGCCTTTTGTTCTCTGCAATAGGCAAGATCGAAATTAGAGTCTAAAATTTTCCATTATCACAAAGGTCAGCCTGCACATCCAAGAACCACTGATGTGTGCCCCCAGATTTGAGCCTGCCAGTGAGAACGTGCAGAGAGGCGAAAGGCAACTGATCTGGAGTTTTCAAAGGTAATAGTTATCGGGGTCATCTAATCAATTTGATTCATTTGGGAGTAGGGAAGTCCATATTATGGAGTAATTCAAGTGTCAGTTTCTTCTTTTGTTCCCTTGTAAGCTCAAGCTTGGAGGCACGTACTAGTCATTCTTGGATGTGTAAGTTGACCTTTGTGTTAATGGAATGTTTCAGGAGTCTTCTATCTTCTCTGTCTTTGGTAGCATTTTCTGTATTGTATTAGGCAGCATATTTTACTTACATTTACACCTTAAAGGAAGAAATGAGCTGGAGCCGTGATTTTAAGATGGGAGTAAAATTGCTGATTTTTCCCTGTGTCTCATCGTGCAGTGCTTGCATCTTACCTTTTCTTCATGAAAATAGTTCAGCATTTCTTAGACTTGGCGTCTTAACTTCTGGACCTCTCGGACCTATGCTTTATTTTTGACTTTATGCTAGTAATTGCCATAGAACTGCTGACTAGCTGTGTTTTGTATTTTAAGTTAATCAATGAGAAAAGTATAATTTCAAATATTTCCAGATGATGTATATTAAAAAAAAAGTAATTTCTTTTGTCTTTGCTCGTGTTGTGGTTTTTTTTTCTCACAGTATAAGTTTTCCATGTAAGTCCTTACAGAATGAAAATTGTTTCTTTCTTATGGGAGGTCTAAAAAAATGATGGATGGCTTAACTTTAATGCTTCCATCTTCTCCAGCAAACATAACAAAATGTTGCCTAACTCTTCCCATGTGCTTGGCCACATGCTGTAGACCCTGGTCCGACAGAAAAAGTTAATTGCAAGGTTCTCCAGGTCATTGATAACAATGAGCGTGATTGTAGGTGAAGTATTCGTGTTTATTTCTTGTGTAAATATATCAAGAGAAAGACATCCCCTGGTTTGATTGTCAGCATTTTTAGGGCTCTGTGATTCTCTGTAACAGTCCATGCAGCAGGGCTCACTAATAGTTGTTTAACAAATGCTCTGTGATGTTAAATAGTGTTCTAGCCTGTTCAGCCATCGTTTATTTGCTCTGTCATGTTCAGCCTATTAGCATTTTATGATAGAATGGGACTTGTCCTAAAAAGAAATCTGTTTTGAACCTCATGAACTGTAAGCTAATTAATATGAAAATAAAAAAGTACATTATTTGGTAACTAAATATGCAGCTATATTCTGCATCTTAAATCTGTAATAGTTGTAGTGGATCAGCTTTCTTACCACTCTCATGTATTTTTATTATTTTTAATTGTACTCTGTAAAGATAAATTCACAGTAGGCATAAAGTTAAGATCTAACCG
This sequence comes from Ursus maritimus, assembly GCF_017311325.1. NCBI lineage: Eukaryota > Metazoa > Chordata > Mammalia > Carnivora > Ursidae > Ursus > Ursus maritimus. The sequence goes on from NW_024424564.1 coordinate 21,987,773, forward strand.
TTTGTAAATAATTCCTAAGAACTAGTCTAATGGACACTCTGCAGTATTTAAGTAGTGTTTCACTTAGTTTTTAGGATTATTTATATTTCATCGTAGATGTGAGGAAAATGCTAAAATTACAGCATTTACAGTATTGCTTAGAAATGACCATCTAGCCGTCTTCGAATGCTTTCTTTTCAAGGAAGATTGCTGTTTTGTGGGGCGCCTGCCTGGCTCAGTTGGTGGAGTGTGTGACTCTTGATCTCGGGGTTGTGTGTTTGAGCTCCATGTTGGGTGTAGAGATTAATTAAAAAATAAAATCTTAGAAGTTTCAAAAACCAAAGACCACTGATTTAGGACACAGTTTTTCCATTCTTGTGCAGTTCTAATCATTAGAAGTTTTAGAATTTAGAATTTTTTTTTATTTTAATCAAAAGCTGATTTTCTTATCACCTTCAACATTAATGGCTCTTTTGTCTGACTTGCCATCTGTCATTTTCTAACCATTCAGATAACATGGTTCCTAGATCCTTCATTCTTCCGGTATTCTTCTAGATATTCTCCAGTTTAACATGGTTCCTATTGAAGTGGGGTATTCTAAACTAGATTCTGATGATGACGTCATATCACTTTACTTTCTAAGAAAACTATAGATGTTTATTAACTTACCTTATATATATATATTTTTAAAGATTTTTATTTTATTTTATTTATTTATTCGACAGAGAGAGAGACAGCCAGCGAGAGAGGGAACACAAGCAGGGGGAGTGGGAGAGGAAGAAGCAGGCTCATAGCGGAGGAGCCTGATGTGGGGCTCGATCCCATAACGCCGGGATCACGCCCTGAGCCAAAGGCAGACGCTTAACCGCTGTGCCACCCAGGCGCCCCACCTTATATATATATTTTAAGATTTTATTTATTTATTGGTCAGAAGAGAGAGAGCACAAGCAGGGGAAGCGGCCGGCAGAGGGAGAAGCAGACTCCGCGCTGAGCAAGGAGCCGGGTGTGGGACTCAATCCCAGGACCCTGGGATCATGACCTGAGCTGAAGCAGATGCTTAACCAACTGAGCCACCCAGGCGTCCCTAACTTACCTTATGTTTGTATTAATTATTTTTGCAAAGAAATTATAATACTGATTGATAATAACCTTATGAATAATTAAAACACTCGTTTTCTCCTGCTATTAAGCCAGAGCTCTCTCATCCTTTACTGATGCAATTGATTTGTATACCTGGATTCTAGGTTTTTAATATTCAAGTACATTAAATATTATTGTTCTAGTCTGTTGAAAATGTTTTGAATATTGACACATCAAACAGGAGAACGAATGCCTCCTTAAATTTTGTGCCTTAGTGCCTTTACCCTAGTTCTGGCCCCGCTTTCTTCCTTCCTTTACCATTTTTATTTTCCTGGAACTAAAGGATTCATAGTCTCAACTTGAAAATATTGTTTTAATTAAATAAATTTATAGTAATAGTGATTATTAGCAATAGCTGTCCTTTAAATATATTCTTCTAATTCTCATACAGTGTTATAGGGAAGGAGTGAGCCTCATTTTACAGGTGAGAGAAATTAAGTTTTAAAGATTAAGTAACTTTAGATACATGTTTATTTATTCAATAATATTTTCTTTGAACAAGTCACTGGATACCTCCTAAGTGATAGGAACATGGGATTTATTTAAAAGATAGCTGTCACCTCTACCTTGTAACTCTTACAAACCGCTATAAAATTTTCGTCAAAAGTACTTTAATACAATGGAATATTATGCAACCCTAGAAGGAAATGAGCTGTTGGGGTGCCTGGCTGGCTTAGTTGTTAGAGCATGCGACTCTTGATCTCCGAGTTGTGACTTCAAGCCCCATATTGAAGGTAGAGATTTTTTTGTTTTAAAGATTTTATTTATTTATTCGACAGAGATAGAGACAGCCAGTGAGAGGGAACACAAGCGAGGGGAGTGGGAGAGGAAGAAGCAGGCTCACAGTGGAGGAGCCCGATGTGGGGCTCTAACCAGGAACTCCGGGATCACTCCCTGAGCCGAAGGCAGACGCTTAACGACTGGCCGCCCAGGCGCCCCGGTAGAGATTATTTTTAAAAAAGAAAAGGAAAGAAAAGAAATGAGCTGCCAAGTCATGAAAAGAGGAGAATCTTCAATGCAGTTTACTCAGTGGAAGAAACCAATCTGAAAAGGCTGCATACGCTATGATTCTAATCCTATGACATTCTGGAGAAGGTGAACTATAGAGACAGTAAGAAGATTAGTGGTTGCCAGGGGTTAGAGAGGGGTGAGTAGGCAGAGCATGAAAAATTTTTAGGGCAGTGAAACTATTCTGTATAGTATAATGGTAGGTACATGTCATTTTACATTTGTCAAAACCCACAGAATGACACCACAAGGAGGGAACTCTCATGTAAACTGTGGATTTGGGGTGATAATGATAGGTCAGTGTAGGTTCATTGACTTTAACAAATGTACCTCATCTCTCTGGTGTGGGATGTTGATGGTGGGGGAGATGGTGTGTTGGCCGGGGGCAGTGGGTGTATGGGAGTTCTGTACTTTCTGCTCAACCTGAAACTGCTTTGAAAATAAGTTCTATTTTTAAAAGTATGCTTAGATAGCCTATTTTTCTCCCTTTTTGGGAGGAGGGCCTCTAATATCATAGAGCTTCAGGAAGTACCAAACTAGAACTCGGATGTATTCCCTGGGTAAACCCTGGGTGTTCAGGCTATTCCCTGGCTATACAAGTCTAACCTGATTAGCCTCTGGTACCAAGTAAAATGTTTCTGGGTGATTTTGTGGTAAACTTGATTTCCAGTGAGCATCTCTTTCAAATCTGCAGCAGCAAATGGAGAATTTGACAATGTAACCAAACACAGGGGATATATTCCTGAAATAGTTTTATAAAAATGCTGATGACTGTCCTACTGTGGTATAGTTATTTTGTCCTTAGTACAGCCGAGCACATGGCAGCATGTGGCATTCTCCATTTTCCATGTGGTGGTCTAGCCGTGACTAAACAGATTCTCCTCATAATAAGCCTTATTCAGCCTGGGACAGGGCCGCAGTCTGAAAGCAGGTGGGGGAGAAAATGCTAGAAACAGATAAGGCAGAGGATGGCAGGGGCATCTACAAAGCCTTCTTTGAAATGATGTTAGAAGAAAGCCAGTGCAGGGCGCCTGGGTGGCGCAGTCGTTAAGCGTCTGCCTTCGGCTCGGGGCGTGATCCGGGTGTTTTGGGATCGAGCCCCACATCAGGCTCCTCCGCTATGAGCCTGCTTCTTCCTCTCCCACTCCCCCTGCTTGTGTTCCCTCTCTCGCTGGCTGTCTCTATCTCTGTTGAATAAATAAATAAAATCTTTAAAAAAAGAAGAAGAAGAAGAAGAAGAAAGCCAGTGTATTCTGAGGATTTTTAACTTCTGCAGTGTTCTTTTATGGAACTGAAATTAATCTGTGGTAATATGTCTTCTAGTGTTGTTTCTGGGAAGTAACATATTCCATAAATTAATTCTCTTATGTTAGCATTTTATATTCTGAAACATTGCACTTAAAAGTTTTGGGGAATATTTCTAAAATGTATTTCAGACTTGCTTTCATACTTTTGAAGTCTACTGGATACATTCCTTTACTGGACTCGGTACTATTGTGATGATCACTGATGGTTTTTGTTGTTGTAACATGTAGACACATTCAGGAACTCGTTGTATGTATAGGACACTTTTTTCCTACACAAAATGGCCACAGACTTACAGTTGTATTTTTGTATTCTAAGAAAATAGCTTTAATATTTTTTCTTTCATAATTACGCTGCCAGGTGTTAGTTCTTGCTGTTCATGAGTATGGTAACGGGCTTTCCACATTTCCTGATTTGTTAAATCCAATTTGTTGTAGAATAAAAAATAGAAGTATCTAACTTGTTAGTATTTCTAAGTGTGAGTGGACAAATACTAGCATAGTATTAATATTTTCCTTGGCTTCAAGAGGGATAGGTAAAAATCTACAGTTGGAGAACATGCAATTATTTTAGGATTTGGATCTTTTGGTCGTTTCTCGTTGGCTCTCATTCTTTATTTCCACAGGGAAGCCCCAAGTAGTCTTGTTTCTGAAGGGGGACGTGTAGGTATTTCCTTTTTTTTTCTTCTTTTCTTTTCTTTCTTTTTTTTTTTTTTTTTCTCTTACGTTCTCTAGTCCTATCTCTGGTGCTGAGGGAGAGAGTGGATATTTTCTTTCTTTCTTTCTTTTTTTAAGATTTATTTATTTTAGGGGTGCCTGGATGGCACAGTCGTTAAGCGTCTGCCTTCGGCTCAGGGCGTGATCCCGGCGTTACGGGATCGAGCCCCACATCAGGCTCTTCCGCTAGGAGCCTGCTTCTTCCTCTCCCACTCCCCCTGCTTGTGTTCCCTCTCTTGCTGGCTGTCTCTATCTCTGTCGAATAAATAAATAAATAAATAAAATCTTTAAAAAAAAAAAGATTTATTTATATTAGAGAGCACATGCGCGAGCAGGGGGAGGGGCAGAAGGAGAGGAGGGAAGGAGGGAGACAAGCAGACTAGGGAGCCCCAACTCCGGGCTCAATCCCAGGACCCTGAGATCATGACCTGAGTCGAAATCAAGAGTCTGACACTTACCCCACTGAGCCACACAGGTGCCCGTGACGGTAGATATTTCTTATCTTGACCTGTGTTCTAGTCTTGAATCTTTTCTTGTACTTCCCTTTATCCCTCCTCAGTATTTCTTCCCCCTGCCTTTCCTTACAAAATAAGAGAGAGGAAGAATAATGTGTAAATATTAAATCTTGATTTAGGTGCTAGTTGTTATTCAGTTCTTAGAAAATAGGTATTGTGTCTGGATCTTATCATTTATATTGCTGAGACTTGATCTTTGAAGAAACACTGGATAATAATTTATTCAACAGGCTGAGTCCATTAGCAGAACCCAGAGCCCTTTTTGATAAGATTTGGTGACCGGATTGGGTCAGAGTGTGACCTTGATATATTAATAAAAATGAACACTATTAATTATAGTAACTGGGGTCAGGATTGTTCTATAATTCACCTATCAAAATGTGTAGCACATAGCAGGCACTCAATACAAATGTGTTGAATGAAGAGAAGGGAAATACTAGTTAGGTATTTGGATGAAAATTAATTTATATCGCATTTACCAGTGTGTGCAGAAAAGGAGCGATGCCAGTATTTTATATAAGGAAAAGATACAGAATGGAATAAAATAAATTAATAGGAATTGTGTGTCTGTAAAAGTTTCGTAAAATTAAATGGCCTGGGAAATCACCGTTCACTAGGATGTTAGAAATGAATGCTATAGATTCTGTGATTTGTGATCACTGAAATTTGCATTTGAATTTTAAGCTTTCTAGTTAAGGGGGAGGCTAGTTATCGATGAGATTATTTTCAGGAAATAATCTATTAAAAACAGATATATAAGTAGTTTAGATACCACCGTATATGTTTTATTATGATTTAGCTTCTCCTTTGACAGAAGAGGTAGGGAACTAAGAGGACATTCTTAAATTGATTCAAAGTTGACATCTGAAGTAAGTTTATTTGAAAGTTTTTTGAGCTATTAATAGTACTGGAAACAGAAGGTATTTATAATGGGTCAAAAAACAGTTGGAAATGTGAGGTGGGGTGTTCTTGTTTCTTATTTTCTTGCTGTCCCCGAATGGGATGGGTGCTCAAGACTCCCAGATGTCAGCCAGATGAGTGGAGAGCAGGTCGGGGTTGAACCAAGAGACATGGGGCGAACAGTGCGGCTATTTCTGAAGTAACTTCAATTTCTCAAATGAACAGTATTTTCAGTTCTTCACTATAGTGTCTCTTGTCACTGGTGCTTTCATTTCTGCTTTTCATGCATTTTAGAGTAACTGCTTCCTTTTCTAGTCATTTCTCTTCTAGTTACGTTATGTCCACATAAATATTCAAATGATCAAATGGGACACTCTGTGGAAGACTTAACTTTAAGGAATGGAAATTTTCCTATGAGGAGAATTTTTGTTTATGCCGTTTATGTAAGGTTTTCTCTTTTTGTGACTTTTCCTTAATGTTTTCACAGTTTGTTCACTTTGTAATAGGAAAAAACAAAACAAAATAAAAACACTAGGTTGGTGGAGAGTGAGTTTCTCCAGTATCAATAAACGAGAGAGTACACATAAATAATTAATAACTAATTGAAATTTTTACCACAACTTTAACAAAACTTACTTCAGAGTGATGGTTGTAGCAAATGGAGGGGGAATGGCAGATGATCCTGGATTTGGATAAATTTACATATCAAGTTGAACTACAAACTTCATTTAAAAAAAAAAGTCATTAAATTCATGAATCCGTTTTGTATTCTATTTCAGTGTCTTTTCATGTAATGAAGGAAATTGGCAAAGAAGCTCATAATTCCTTGTGGTTTGAGCTTTCATGACAGTACTGTATACCCCATATTCACCCTGTGTATCCTCCTTTCTGAAGAGTTTGGTTTGAAATGATAATAATTATGATAGAAGCATATGTTTGAGCTTACTGATGTGCATTCTTGTCTCGTACGTTAGAACCTTAGAATACCATGCTAATGTTACCCCCAAAATGGCTGCACTAAATATGTAATCTTCTGGGTTTTAACTTTGTGTTACCTTTTCATCATTTTACGTCATGCCTTTGAAGATTTTTCTTTTTCCCTGCTAAGTTTTAGAGTTTAAAGTATAATTTTAATGGTCTGCTTCAAAAAGATATTTTTAATTTTGCATTCCATTTCAAATCATTTACTCACATAAAAGGGCTTGCAGAGATGGAGAGCCTCAATTATGTTCATATGTAATTATGCAGCAACATTTGCTTCAAATCATTGCACATCTTTGGTGGTGGTAGAGAGTATTTTTTAATTACTGGATGTACTGATTTTTTTCCTCTGGTTGAATGTACATGGCCTTCCTGATGAGCTATTTGAAATTCTGACGTGGCCGTGTAATATGCGCTCTTGCTTACTGGGGATTGGAATATCTTTCTGGTGACCAAACCTGTATGATGACTTCAAACCTAATGCTTGGAGCCCTGTCCATATTTGTGAAGTATTAGTGTCTGCAACTTGTCTTCCCTTTCTTTGAAAATTTGCTTATATGATCAACATATTTCATCTTAAATTTTATGTATCTATTTTAGAACTGAAGATTTTAGGGAGCTAATTCCCTTATTTTACTGATGCCAAAGATTGGAGTGCAGTAATGTTAAGTAATTTGCATAAAGTAATTCTTAAAATTGCTGACATTATGACTTGAATCCAGCACTCTGTGCTTTCATTATGCAGTGAAATTATAATGTAGTTAGTCTACTAATACAAATACATGATGAAAAAGAATATTAGGAGTAAGATGTTAATACAAAAAACATTGAAATTTAGCTAACCAGGCCATCTTAATTCAGTAACCATAGTAAGCTGGTTTTGTTTGGTACAGAGTTAAAAACTTTAAAAGTGCAATACCTACTTCTTTTCTCTCATGTAAGGAAGAGAGCAAGAGGAAAGTAAGTCACATGAATTAAGTACCTACCCCTTGTCAAGCAGTTGAGGAAAATGGGGCTCAAAGAAATCAAACATATGGCCCAAGTTCATGCAATTAGTAAGGGACCAAGCTGGGACAGGTCTCATTCTCCCTTTATTTATTTATTTTTTTTATGAAATGATACCTTTAAATACAAGAGGGAAATATCTCTGCAACTTTTGTGAAGTTTGAAGATATGATGTAGTTTGAATAACCCAGGTTAAATCTTATCCTTTTGTATTATGGGAGAATAGATCAGAGATCTAGCATTTTATGAGAAGATAAAGAAGCTTCTTATGGGGCAGGGCCAACTAGTAACCATGTCTGTGTTCAGTATAGTGCAGGGATGAACACCTCAAATTCTTTCAATATTGTAGGGCCTTGATAAACTCTAGGGACAAATATTCTTTGTAAAATAGCAATTATTTAAACATTTACCATGAGTGATAGACTGTCCTAGATTGTTTAGAGGAGAAAAGAAACATCATCAAGGATTTCTGGACTCCTAATGTTTGCAATTTATTAGGGGTTTATTATTAGCACCCATAAAATCCTTGGACCCTATCATATTGTCTGAATAACTGCTACATTGGCTAACACACAGTGCAATGATAGGTGTTTCGACTTAACAGGAAAAAATTAGGCATTAAGATATAACAGCCAAGGGGCACCTGGATGGCTCAGGCGGTTAAGCAGCTGCCTTCGCCTGGGGTCATGATCCCAATGTCCTGTGACCAAGTCCCACATCTCCCACATCAGGCTCCCTGCTCAGCAGGGAGTCTGCTCCTCCCTCTCCCCTGTTTCTCCCCCCTGCTTGTCCTCTGCTCGCTCTCTCTCTCTCAAATAAATAAATAAAATCGTAAAAAAAGATAAAACAGTCAAGAGACTGAAATTCAGAAAGTTCTTATTTGTAGGAGCAAACATTTGAGAAGTTACATACTATCTACAGTAGTGATTCAAATACATGCAGAAGTCTTCTCATTTATTGAAAAGTGGTAGTGTTCTTAGTAATCTTCAGGAAAACAAAAATGGGAAAAGTAATTAGCCACTTGCAGAACCAAATTATAACAATGTGAACACTGACAAAGTGTGGAGCTAGGGTTGTATTATTTTGGTAATGCTGTTTTTCTAGGTGGAATCGGTGTTGTCCACATTAGGCACTAAGTCTTAAATACTTTTAATTTCCGGACTGTGCTAGGGTTTTATCAACCTTCTTTAGTTTTTGTTGTTGTGATTTAAGGAACCAGGGACATAATTGTTTCAGAAAGCTTTCAGCATCCTCACATAAATCTACAATGAGAACCAAATCTATTTCCTCCTGATTGAATTCCTTTCATGGTAATGTTGTGGAAACATGGAGTGCTAGAATTTGAAGGAGAATCAAAATCTGTTGTCCTGATCCCTCCTTTATAGGGGAGAAAAGCTACTCAGCTTGTGAGTAGCAAATCAGGGATTATCTGATAAGGTTTTGTTTATATGATTTTCGCTTTTAGAGTGGCTTTTTGTTTTCATTTAAAGGAGAATTTACACCATCCAAGTTTCTGTTTTTTTGTGAATATTTAAAAAAATATTTTACAAGTAAAGAGATCATTGACTTTAAGAGGCATGAAAACAATCCTAGCTTGATGACAGAAATTAGTACTAATAAACATGCCATCAGCTAATCTTGACAAATGTCACCCCTAATTGATTCATATTACTTAAAAAGTTGTAGATAGACAACTTAATACCGCTTACATATGATTATTTTTGCTTTTTTGGTTTAACCTCTTCAACTTTAAGAAGGTTACAAGAATTCATATTTGAAAGTTCTTAGAATGGTGCCTGGCACATGCCAAGGGCTATAAAAGTCGTCATTAAATAAATAAGTAAATAAATATTAAATATGTAATAGGTGGTGATGCATGATCTATGCTTTCTAGTACTTTAAGGAGAGGAAATATGAGAAAATATTTTAGATCTCAATGTCCTGATTTGCCAACTTGAAAAATGTAATTTTTAAATAGTAAATAGTTGATCTCTCATAATGTAGTCACCATTAAACTTTATTCGTCCCTAATTTTCTTTCTTTCTTTCTTTCTTTCTTTCTTTCTTTCTTTCTTTCTTTCTTTCTTTCTTTTTCTTTCTTTAAAATTTTGTTAGTTAATGTATAGTCCAATATTGGTTTCTGGAATAGAATTCAGTGATTCATCACTTACATACAACACCCAGTGCTCATCACAAGTGCCTTCTTCAGTACCCATCACCCATCTAGCCCATTCTCCACCCACTTCCCTCCATCAACCCTCAGTTTGTTCTCTGTCATTAAGAGTCACTTATGGCTTATTTTCCTCTCTTCCTTTTTTCTTCCTCCCTTCCCATATGTTCATCTGTTTTCTTTCTTAAATTCCTCCTATGAGTGAGATCCTATGGTATTTGTCTTTCTCTGACTTATTTCACCTAGCGTAATACAGTCTAGCTCCATCCATGTCATTGCAAATGGCAAGATTTCATTCTTTTTGATGGCTGAATGATAGTCTATTGTGTATCTATATCACATCTTCTTTATCCATTCATCAGTCAATGGACATTTCCTAGTTTATTTTAATTCAACTGATGTTGTTTGAAAATAAGAGTAAAGGTAAATGTCAATGGAAGTACAGACTAAGCACATATCAGGACAGAATAATTACGAAGCATTCAGGTCCGTAAATGATAGTATTTGTAAGAGTTGTTTATTTACCAGTGATGATTGTCATGATGTTATGTTCATGTATCTGAGGAAGAAAAGACCAAAACACGTTCTGCAGTATATGTGCCCTATAGCAGTGCCAGGCCTGCATTTGGATTTAAACTGTCTTCTGTTCGGCATTCGGTGTCTATTCAGCCAGCATCTGTGGAGTGTACGGTGCATCGAAACCTAGGACAGTTTGCTTTGCAGCATTTTTGTTTGTTTTTGAGGAGTTATTTGAGCACCTACTATAGTTCAGATGCTCTGCCAGCATTTAGGAACATTAATAGTAGAAAACCAAAACATGATCCCTGCCCTTCAGTCCTGCTGTTTTAGTGGGAGACCAGCATTAGGCAAATACTTGTCACGGGGTTGAGTTTTATAAAGGTAAAACAAGGAGGCCTCATTTCCTGAGAAATGTGAGAAGGTTTCTGAAGTCAACTTTGAAGCTGAACTTGGAAGGATGAGAGGGAGTGAGCAAGGTAAAGGTGGATGGGGTCGAGATGGGAGGGAAAGCTTTAGAAGGTCTTTACAAAGATACTGAGGACGTTAAGAGCTCCATAAAAGAAAGGGTAAAAATCAGATGTGGCCGAAGGTTTGATTTTAAGGGAGAGCTGGCCTCAGATGTAGCTGAGAAGGTGAGCAGTGCCATCTAATCCCGTACTCTAGAGACAGTGTTAAAGGTTTTCTTTCTTGTCCCAAGAGCAGCGATGGGATGCACTTAGGAACATTTCAAGGAATGGAACTACAAATGAGGTTTGCAGATGTGTTGCTGCAAAAGCAACCTGGCAGCCTTTTTTTTTTTTTTTCTTCTTTTCTTCTTTCTCCCAGGGAAATCAGTTTGGTTTCTACACATTGAATACAAAATTGAAAGGTTTGAAACAACGTTTTTACAAACTAAATTGCATGGTCTCAAATTGAATTCTGTTGTGTTTTTATAATTGTCCCTTTGTGTCTCCGCTCAGCACAGTGGCCTTAAAGTGTTTATTGATCTACTCCTCTCTTGGCCCGTAGAAGTATCTCTGCAGTGTAGGAGAACTGGCTGGATGGTGTCCCATTGATGCCCCTTATGTCTTGGCCCTTTAGTGTTGAGAATGGTTGATTTGTGATACACTAATTTACAAATAGCTGGAGAGGATATTAGTAGAACATTGGATAACAATTCTTTCCTAAAGGACAGTATGTCCTGGAAGCCTTTTTTCTTTCTGGGCCATCTTATCATGCCCTGATGGTCTCTCCTGGGAGATGGACTATGTGTTCTCAGTTTTAATTTTTTACTATTTCGTGCATAATTGAAAGACGAATCAGTAGCTTTTAGTTTTATGTGTTAAAAAAAATACACATCAAACAAAAAACTGGAAACAGTCTAAACGTCTGTTAGTATCCCTGTGTGGTGGAATCTTCATTCACTGTAATTAATACTCTGTGGTAGTCGTAAGAGAAAAGGTGTATAAATATGGAGCAGTCTCAGTAACCTGTTAGATAAAAATGTAAGCTGCAAAATGAGGCTTAGCTTATATATTTCAGTAAGTTTTAAGTATGCACAAGACAATACCATATATTTTACATGGAAAAGTATTTAAGTAGTAAAAATATAAGCACAAAGGATGAACAATCCTACTAACTTCGAAGTGGTAGTAACTTCAGAAAGGGAAGGTGAGGGATAGAATAGGGGTAGGTTTAACTTTAATTATACCTTTGTTTCTAAAAGAAAACCATAGTTGAAATAAACAGTGCAAAAATTGAATATTTGTTAGTTCTGAATGGCGAGTGATGTGTGTGGAATACCAAACAGATAAATAAGGATATGGTCATTTGCTTTGACTTTGGTGGCAAGTAATAGCTGATTAAAAGTAACTGAAGGGGCACCTGGGTGGCTCAGTTGATTGAGTGTCTGCCTTTGGCTCAGGTCATGATCCCGGGGTCCTGGGATGGAGCCCCGTGTTGGGGGTGGGGGCCTGCTCAGCAGGGAGTCTGCTTCTCCCTCTCCCCCCGTTCATGGTTTCTTTCACTATCTCTCTCTCTCTCAAATAAGTAAATAAAATCTTTTTTTAAAAGAAGTAACTTAAACTGTAGTATGGTTATTTCTTGTGTATTTAATAAGAATTCTGGAGGAAGGTGGTCTCAGTATTGGTTGGGGACTTACCCACGACACTGGGGACTTGGTTGTATCCATCCGCATTTGTCAGCAGTTTCTGTCCCATTGGGGAGGTGGTTGTAGCTCCATACTTCTCACACGTGCTCACAGGACGTCCCCGAAGGGGGACTGGGAAGGAAGGAGGAATTTTCTCTCATGATGAGAAAATATTTCTCAGAAGAGTCTCACTAACTAGAGCCTGAGCTAAGTCCTCTCATAGTACAGGGCCTGGCAGATCATAGGTGCTCAATATATATTTGTTGAGTAGATGTATTTTTAGTTAAGGGGGAAGGGATTGTCACAATTGTTTGGTGAGGTTTTAATTTATGAGTCATCTTTCCTTTTTGGCCAAACTCTATGGATGATGCACTTTCACTGAAATGTTAAGTGTAGAAATTTTCATAGTTTCATTGATTTTTATGTATTACTATTATTTTTAATGAACCAAAAGGGAGCTGAAGGTGCTTGGTCTTCATCTCTTCATTTTTCCGAGATGGGGAAGTAGATGTTCACACAGGTGTGGCAGTAGTGACACTAGAAAGTTTTTGAGACCTCTACAAGTCCTACATCCCTTTACTGTTGTTACGCCAGCACTTGGCTAAAATTGATAAAGCTCAATGTTGCCTTGGTAATTGATAGGGAATGGATTTTATAGAATAGTGTATCTGGGAAGTACCCAACCGTTACCATTTTGAACTGACCTGAAGGTCTGGGTGAGCTTCTGAGGCTGGATAACCGGGCTAATAATCACTCCTTTTCATAAAACTAAGCGTGCTTAGTGTCTTTGTTTTCTTATACTGACCATCTAGTTGAATTCACTTGACCATGAAGTTAAAAAGAAAAAAGAAAAAAAAAGAAAATCTAACTTCGCAAGCAAGTGGTTATGTAGCAAAGTTTCTCACTAAACTTGCTTCATTATTCCTCTTCTTTACCATGACCAAATGATGTATGTTTTATTTGAGAAACAGTTGCTGTTTTTAATTATGTGTGCAATTCTTTTGTAAGTGGAACTTATACTACTAATTTTCAGGCTGAATAAATAATAAACTACTGTGGACTGTCTCATCAGTTATTTACATTGCAATTGTTATCTTAGTAAGGGGGTTTAGAGTCCTCCCTGTGTTTTGTCCTGAGTGATGATAATTTGTCCTACATTGGTGCCTGGGGTATATCTTCTGTAATCCCAACAAAATGTCTTTTGCAAAGCATTGGTGAAGTTTTATGAAACTCTTATGAATTATAAGGCTTAGTGCCTCGGCCCCCCCCCCCCCCAAAATCTACTGAAAGGCAGAAGTCTTCACTACAAACAAATTGCATGCCAGTGGCAGCTCCTAATTCAAAGCAGCTTTGAATCCCAGCAGAAAGTTTTAAAATTCTCGGAATTACAGCTTTAACTTAATTTGTCAGCCAAAGAAATGAAACAATTTCTTTAAAAGGAGGAAAGAGGGACAGAGGACAGAAGATGTAATAGATCAGTCATTTCCCAAGAAAAGCAAATGTTTTAGCTCCAGATTAGCAGTCCCAGTTCCACCCACCATGGAAATTGAATGTAAAGTTTGGGCTGTGGTCAAGGCGCCCTCCAAGCGGTTGCGTACTATCCAAGGACTATCCAAGATGGCTTCAGTTGAGCTCACATTCTGTCTAATTATAGCTAGACCTGGCTGCTTTCTCGCAGTGGAGGATTGTCTCCTCCCTATGCATTTTTGTTTTCATTTCAACATGTTAATAAACTTTATGGAGTAGAACATTTAGTGTGTCCATATTTTCTAGAGTGTTTTTTAATGACAAAGCTGTTTATTTTTTTAAGGTAGCAGGATGGAAAATGTTTTGTTTCACCACCGCATAACAAACCAATAAAACCAGCTGGACAAACATTTATCAACTAAAGTAGGTGCTAAAGCCAGGCGCGAATCCCTGTCCGAAGCTTGATCATGTGTTAAGAGCCTTGTTTCAGTTTATGGCAGATATATTCAAAATTACTAGTCAGGCTACAAAGCCGTGTCAACTAAAAGTCAACGACAAGCTTCTGTGTTTTAGAATTTCAGTAGTTTGGGCTCTGAGAGGTCTCTGCTCTTTGTTGAGGTTCTTTCTTGAGGAAGTTGTGGAAGAAAGGCAATTAGACACATCAGTTGCTTTTCCTCAGAATGCTTCTTTACTCATTCAGTTGTTTTACTCTCAAATGTATGGTATATTGCCAAATAAGTCTGTAAGGAAAGTGGAGATCCCAAACAAATATGCCAAATATACAGCTGTTAATCTGTTAGCTAATTGGAATATTGACAAATTCACTAATGTATTCAAGATTTTTGAGCTCAACTTTAAGAAACGTTAATTTTAACCAGTGCTCTATCTTGACACTTAAGGCTGTTACCCATTAGATGAATAATTGGTTTCCAAAACGTGAGGCAAATACAGCCAAGTAAGTAGGAGGCCTGCAGAATGTTGTTCTACTGTCCTCTCTTAAACAAGACAAACAAACACAGCAACAACAGCAGAACTGTGCCAAAATACGGTAGTTACCTACCAGGTCTCTTAAAGGTGATTTTCATAGCTTAGAGATTTGAGGGAAAATTATCTAATTAAAAAATGTTGTATACATTTGTAACTGAAAAGTTAAATCCGTGTGTTTCAAGTGTGGTATATGGGCTACTTATTTTAAAGGGTGTACAGATAGGAGTGTCTGGGTGGGCTCCATCGGTTAAGTGTCCTATTCCAGATTTCAGCTCAGGTGGTGATCTCAGGGTCACGAGACAGAGCCGTGTGTCTGGCTCTGTGCCCAGCGTGGAGTTCTGCTTGGGATTCTCTACCTCTCCCTCCCTCTCCTTCTGGCCCTCCCCTGCTCACATGCTCTCTCTCTCCAAATAAATTTTAAAAAAATCTTTAAAGGGTGTACACATACAACTAATGAATCATCGAGCCTTACATCGAAAACCGGGGATGTACTGTATGGTGACTAACATAATATAATAAAAAATCATTATTAAAAATAAATAAATAAATAAAGGGTGTACACATAAATATTTTAATATTAATTTTAAGGGTATTATTGAAAATGTAACTAGCATGTCAGATAGTCCACAGATGATATTACTAAAAACAAGGCAAAGCATAATAAGGAAAATAAAATTGAGGCAATTTAAAGGTAGATATTAAGTAAATGAGTAGTACAAGGAGTATGTGTGTGGCAAAAATTATGGAGGTTCTGTACGTGAATGATTAATGTGTGGAAAACACGATTATGAGTATCTGTTTTAGAAGTGGTATCCCACAAAGATAAAGAATGATCGAATCCCAAGATTTGGAGTGCCCTTGAAATCTACCTAGCGTACCCTTCATCTGCTATTTTATCATGACAATCTGTCCTCTGTTTTTGGACTTCCACTGATGGAGAATCACTACCCCCGAGGTGGCATGTTCCATCCCTAGATACATGAAACAGTTAAAGTTCTTCTGTATAGCTCATCATCCAGCTGTTAGTAATTCCGTGATCTCAGTCTGTCTTCATGATAAATATAGAACAAGTCTAATCCTTCTTTCTTATGATGCAATTTCAATAATTTGAGGAAATTTATTATCGTTTCTCTTCTAAATCACTTTTTACTGGATAAATAAGCCTTTTTTTTTTCGACAGCCCTCAAAGTGACATGGCTCCGAGATCCCCATGTCATGTTGATTGCTTCTTTGAATGCTTTCTAGTTTTAAAGTGTCTTCCCAAATGGTTCCCTAAACTTGGGTAACTTTGGATAATTTAGTTAATTATTATAAAATGAAGATATTAATTTAAATGAAGTAGATGGTGCATTCTGTTAGAGCGTTTATCACACAAACTAATATGTATCATCATTTTTATCACTAGTATGTTTAGTGGTAGTGATAATACGTAACCATAATACGTAATAAACTGAGAAAATGTTTCAAGTTTAGTATATCCTTATTGTAAACACTGCAGGCTTTTGATTATGTTTTTGCTTTTATTGTAGTCAAATGCAGTATACTTTGGCATTTCTTTTTTTTTTTTTTTTTTGGCTACATCATACTGACTATTTGAGTCTTACTTTCATCTAAAATCTACCAAGTATTTTTCCATGCATATGTTGCTGACTCACATCTTCCCATTCCGCAGCTTTTGGCTTTGGACGTAAGTTTAGGTCTTAGGATCTAATCCTTATTCCTATTAAACTTCACTTTGTTTACTTCAGTTGGTCATTCCATTCTGTCAAGATGTATGTGGATATGCACTCTGCTAATGAAAATGTTCTTCCCTGTTTAGAATGGTATCAACACTCCCCCCCCCCCAAATTAGGCATGTTTCGTAACCTTACTTTATTTCCCTAATTAGGAATGTGATGCATGCTCACTGCAGCAGTCATTGGCCACCTGTATGAATTCTGTCGGCGCTAATATTTAACCACTTTCTCACTGGTTTGACCATTGCAGTTGGTAAAGAGCTATTGCCTCTTCCGCTGCTGAGGCTCTCTTCTACCTTGATCATCCTGTGCCCTCAACTGAGATCACCTGGAGAGGTTTCATAGAGGTCCTATAAAACCTTGCTCCAGTACCGTGGCCAGTACCCATTCTGTATTAGTTGTTAATATTTTGAATATCACCCCTGGGTATAACATAACATGTATGAAATCCATAGCCACAAAACTGACCACTTACCTGAATTAGAAGTTCTAGTTCTCAAGATTGTATTTGAGGCCCGGGAGAGATTATTTATTATTAATTATTATTAGTTATTCTTCACTTTACTTTCTCTTATCTATGTGCTGCTCTGGTTCTTTGCGTCATGTTTTCCTTTGGTAATTTAGTAGAAAATAAGAAATGATGGTAATTTTTATTCATTTGTATGCTCCTATAAACTGTTGACTCGTGCTTCTACACGCCTATGGAGATGGAGTACCTTGTATATTTTAGTGAGGAAATGATTCTGATATATCACCTTATTCATACACTTGGTGGAGCCTAGCGAAGTGTGACACTGCGGTAGGCGGAGGAAGAGACCCAAAGGTATTTGTGTCGTAATCCTCAGCACCCGATGAATATGCGCTCTCTCATGGCAGAAGGGACTCAGAAGATGTGGTTCAAGATTTTCTTAATGGGAGAGAGTATTCTGGATTATCTGATTGGACCCCGTGTAATCACAAGGGTTCCTATAATGGAAAGAGGGAGGCAGGAGAGTCAGAATCAAAGAGACTGTGGAAGCAGAGGCTGAGTGATGTAATTAATTACTGGCTTTGAAAATGGAGAAAAGGGGTGGAGTCAAAGAATGGCCTCGATCAGCTGGAAAAGGCAAGGAACTGGATTCTTCCCTGTTGCCTCCAGAAGGAGCACTATTCTGCTATTACCTTGATGAAACAAACCCATTTTGGACTTAAGACTGATCTCCAGAACCGTAAGATAATAAATTTGTGAATTTTTGTCCCAAGTATATGGTAATTCGGTACGGTAACAAAAGGAAACTAATACAGACACCAAACTAGTAATTTACCCCTTTTGCCAATAATGAAGATTAATCAGCTTTAGTTCTTATAATGGTAAGTTCCAACATAGCACAGAAGAAACAAAACCATTTGGCCTACCTCCATCCCTCCATTATTGTTGAGACAGGAAGGCTGAGAAGTTTGTGTAGTGTTCTCTCTCACAAATCTCAAAGTTTCCTACTGCTCCTCTGCCATCATTTTTCCCCCTCTTTATCCTCTAATTCACTTAGTTCCTAATCTGTATACTATATACATTAGTCAAAAAGGACAAAATAAGATAGTGTTAGATTAAAAATATAGAAGCCCAGTTTCCAGAAGGATCTTTCTTTTAAAGATTTTATTTATTTGAGAGAGAGAGAGAGTGCACGCAAACAGGGGGGAGGGGCAGAGGGAGACGGAGAAGCAGGTTCCCCACTGAGCAGGGAGCCCCAACATGAGCTGATCCCAGAACCCTGAGATCATGACCTGAGCCGAAGACAGCTGCTTAACTGACTGAACCACCCAGGTGCCCCTCCAGAAGGATCTTCTGACAAAAACTCTAATACCTATTCTTGAAGTCTTCCCCTTGAGATGTGATTTGGACATATGTTGTCTGCTTGTCAAAACAGCAGCTTTATTTTTCATGAGTTACATTGGAACTTGGCTTGCCTCAGGGTTAACTGTCTACTGAGGTCTGCTTGATGCAAAATATGTACTGAGGCTGAAGCTCAGGAAATAAGGGTGGATTTAAAAATTAAATGACTCAAGAAATATACAATGATGACTTCCCAATAGAGTTAAAAAAAACAACAACAACTCAGTTTGCACTGGAGTTGAATTCCAGAAGTGGAAAAACTGTAAAAAAATTGTTTGGCATTATTTTAATTGTTTTTGAAGTTGTTATTTGAAGACCGTAAGGCTTTTTGGTCAATAGAAAACTCAATAAATGCAGAACACTTCTTGGTGAAATCCCTTCTGCTCCAGACAGCTTTCCAGTATGTTGCACTAACTTGTCATCATTTAGACCATTTAGTCAGCGCTGTTAGTTGCAAACGAAATGGTGTGGGCCAGAGGGAATTGACTACAATACAGTTAAGGCTCCTTTCTTCTTCTTCTGGAATATTCCAAGTCCCCACCCACACACACACACACATTATACATGGAATGGGGGCAAAGGGCCTCTTCAGTGCAGAGGTAACACGGCTGGAAACTCTACAGAGTAAAACTAGCATTAGAAGACCAGTCCAACGATCTGGGTTTTTTTTTTCCCCCTAATTCTTTGTCTTACTCCCTATGTGATCTTGGATGGCAAGCTTTATTTCCTTCACTAAAAAGATGGGAAAAGCGTTTGTGACATCACATGGTGCCTATAAAAATATTTTAAAAACTAGAAAGTTCTGTACATACATGAAGTCATAATGGTTATTATTTAAACTTCTCCATCGTTCTCACCTCCTTTCTTCACTTTGGGAATCCAGATGGAATCACAAGATAAAATAGGCTGGTGCAGCCAGTGCTCACTTTTTATTGGTGACAGCGTTGGTGTCATGATGTCATCACCCCATGACAACTGTAGCTTTGTTGTTCTTTGTTACATTAAGTCTCCCACCATCGCTTCCCTCCCTCAAAATTACTAATGCACCATAAGCAGTGGAAAAACAGTGTGAGTCCCAGAGTAGTTGTTGGTGAGCATGATGCAGATAATGAAACTCTTGTTTTGTTTGAAAGTTAAGCTTTTGGTTGTGTGCACGTCCTACCATGATGATCATTTTCAGCATGTGGAGCCCATTAGGCAGTGTTGGAGCTGGAGTCACAGTTTAATGTGCTAACACTGCATCTGTTTCTACCCTGATGATAACACCTGGATCAGTTTAGAACTTATGTAGAAGTTTAAGATGTGGTGTAGTTAATTTCTAAAACAACTGTTGATCTTTATATGTGTGAGCCCCATGGTCTTTCACATTCCAGACGAATGCACTGCCATTTGAACATGCGCGTACCTGTGTGTGCTTTCAGAATGGGAAATAAAAAACATGCCTTCCCTTTGAGGAGGTTTATTCTCACTTAAATTCCGAGGGGGTGACAATGATGAGATGATTTTTTTTTTTCCCTTTTGGGATGGATAGGAAGGTGCTTTTCTGTTGTATTTCTTGTAACCTTTGTCAAATGTTCATCTAAAATGAACAGTTGGTGGATGATTTTCCTACCTGCTCTGTCAAAACACGTGCATACACAGTCCAAGCTATGTATGATGCCATGATTCCTCTTGGGGACTCTGAATTGGACAAGCATTAAAAAGTAAAGAAAGGCAGTTCTGTTACTGGGGCTGTATGTATACTTTATCTCTCTGGCTGCCGAAAAGCAGAGTGCCAGTTCACTGGAGCTTTGAGAAATGACTTTTCCCACTGACCCACTGCCTTTTAAAGACAGTAGAGTTTGGAGTTCCTTTTGAAAGTGCTAAATGCCCTTGGAGAGTTGCAGTACAGTTATATTGCCATTAGAAAGATTGAACTTCTCTCCAGGATGCCCTCAGAAAAGAAACTATTAGAAGACAGGACCGATAGAGCATTTGGGGATGCCTATTCTGTTATCCTCACCAAGGTAACTTCTAATGTTAGTTTTTCAATGTGAAAATCCATCTACTGTGAGTGGAGTGACCATGATAGAGTAAGTAATCACTTTTTCCAAGAGGTGATCGCGTTTCTGATCTTAAAACTTTTCTAGATCATGTTCCAGGCCATCATAAATTATAGCCTGTTTACTGCCCACGTGCATAGTGTTGGCTTATATGAAGATGGTAAAGAAGACATTTTTCAAATACTGTGTTGACTTTTATTTTTAGTAGCAAAGTTACAAGAAGTCTAATATGTATTGTCCTGCTTCTTAGAAGTTGCTGTCCTTGAAAACATGATATGTGTGTGTGATTGGAAATGCCTGGAGTAATTCTTTTCCTACTTCGTGCAAGAAAAAATAGGGGTAGCTTAAAAAAAAAAAGTTTGCAGATCACATTACAGTTGTTTTGTTAGAACTGATGTTCTTTAGGCCGAAAGAAATACCAAGCCCAGCTTCTTTGGTGCTATATAACCGTTGTTCTTCCAACGAAGCCCTTTCCCAGAATATCCTAATTAGGCTGTGTGCTATGACATAAGTCCTGTGGCTATTTCTTCTTTCTGTTACGCTTGTTGATCCCGTCACTTAACTTTGCTGTTATCCATCTTCCCAATGAGTTAGAATGCTATGAACATTATTCTTGTGCTCTTCCATTGGCTAATGGGCTTAACTTAACATTAATACAGGCACAATATCACATTGGAGCAGTAGTGGAGAGAGGAAGACAGGTCCTGGAGAATACGCTGAGAGAAAAGACAGACAGCATTCATAACCGAATGCTAGATGTAGTGATATGGAGCAACATTTCAGGGGGAAAAAGTGCTGTCTTCGGGCATCTGGCTGTCTCAGTCGGAAGACACTGTGACTCTTGATCTCAGGGTTGTGAGTTCTAGCCCCACGCTGGGCTTAAATAAATAAATAACCTGTAAAATGTGCTCTTTTATGGAGTTCAGAACGGTGAGGGCGGTGATTCATTATAGTAACAGTCATTTGTTAAGCACCTACTATGTGTCAAGAGAACCCCCTTATCTCATTATTTTATCTTCACCAGAAACAGTAGTTTACAAATGAGAAAACTGGACCACTCAGCCAGTAAGTTTAAGAGGAAGAATTTGAATTAAGATTTGGCTAGCTCTAGAGTATATGAGTGTGTGTTTAACATATAACATGGATTTTAGGAGTTTCTTCTGGTAAAAGATGAATGTAGATTTTATTTTTACTTTTATTTTTATGGTTTGGAGTGAAAAATTAGATCTGTTGTGCTTAGATCGCTCTGATCGAATACCATCCTCCATTCTTTTTTTTTTTTTTTTTAAGATTTTATTTATTTATTTGACAGAGAGACAGCCAGCGAGAGAGGGAACACAAGCAGGGGGAGTGGGAGAGGAAGAAGCAGGCTCACAGTAGAAGAGCCTGATGTGGGGCTCGATCCCATAACGCTGGGACCACGCCCTGAGCCGAAGGCAGCCGCTTAACGACTGCGCCACCCAGGCGCCCCACCATCCTCCATTCTTATACTCTAGTTCCACTTGTTCATTTCATGCCTTGTGAATTTATTAGCCTTGTTACTTGCATGTTGAAAAAAATTTTTTTCCTTTATTGGCAGTCGCCAGTGTGTCAGAAATTATGTTCAGTGAAGACAGTGATGGTCAAGATTGGATGAAAATCATCTTGTGGTCTGGTTTTGGAGTTTCCAACATAATGGAGGTTAGCTGATTAGGCAGTCACAGATAATGGGGTGCTAAAGAAGATACCCCTAATATCCAACTGCTCCAAGTTTGGCAGTTTGGGAGTCAGCAAAAGGGTAAAATATACCATGCTTACGATTCTCACAGAGAGATGTTGGTGCCTCCTAATTTGTCTGTTCATAGCATGGGAACTGAAAGAGCTGATAGTTTTCATTTAACATTTAGCATGTGTATTTTAAGTGCCTATCATGTAATTTAAAGAGCTCCAGAGTGAAAAGTGCCAGAGCTTCCTGAAAGCTTCCTTAATTTATTTCTTGATTATTAAAGTTTGGTCGCTGAATGATATCTATATTAGAAAGTACTATATACTGAATGTCAATAAATTTTAATGGTGGAGTTAATATCTCCTCCTCTCCTCATTCTTGGATGAATTATCTCTTGCCTTCCATGACAAATTTGAGTTGCTGGTGGTTTGTGGACCAAATGTTTGGGTACTTTGTGTAGGCTCATGTGTGTTAGTTTTAAACTAGAGTGTTTTCCTCCTTGCTTATCTGTTTTTCATCAGGGATCATATATTTTTGTGTCCAAAAAGACTCTCTGATTTAGCTGTGAGGCTGATTTTATTGTAGGGATGTCTGTGTATCCTGTCATCACAGGCAACCCTGGTGAAACTTCCCATGTTGTGTGTGTATGTTGCTGCAATATGTTCAAAGTCTGATCTTTCTCAGATGTATGTGTGTGTGTAACTTTTATAGCCGAAAAGGGATGCAGGCAGCAAAATTTCTGCCAGAATATGTTTTCTATTATATTTTGTAATATGAAATTATAGGTTAGTTTTTGGCATTCACAAAGCTGCCTTTTTCACCCGTCACTGGAAGACAACTAACACCTTCCTTTGACTCACGTTTTCCAAGACTCCTTAGTGTTAAAAGAAGACTTTCTTTTTGAAATGCAGAAATTAAAAGAATATGGTACGAAAGCATTTTTTATAGCTTTATTGAGTCTTGAGGGCAGATATATGGATTCCAGACAAAATGCAATAATAGACTAGGATTTTACTTTCAAATCGTCTTAGAAACACTTCTCGTTGGAGATTTATTGTACATGTGGAGGAACAGAGCTGCTTTGAAGGTTAAATGGAATAGTTTGGAGAACAGTGTTCAAGGTCTTTCTCTGCCTCTTACTAAGTGTGTGCTCTTTAACTTAACTGTCCAGCTTCAGTTTCCTATTTTATAGCAGTATTGTGAGGATAAAATGAGATAGCGTGTGTGTGCTTCGTAAACTTTATCAATCTCAATGTAAATATGAAGTAGCCCTAGCGTTTTATTTTGTGTGTTTAGTTAGCATTAATGCCCCGTTGGCATGATCAGGAAATTTCTTTCCTCTGGTAGAGAGCATAGACCAATCCTGGCAGGACTAAGAATGAGATACTTCTTAAAGTCCTATTTATACTCACAAAGCAGTTCAACCCGTCATCGAAAAACAGCACCAGACGTAGTATTGGCGAAACCAGACTTTTGTGTGAAATCTGGTTTCCCTGAAACTCTGAAGGATAAACAGGATAACGTATGTAATTATATAGGACAGTCTCTATGGTATAGTCAGATGTGTTCTTTTGTAAGGGCTGCCGTAACAAAATCCACAGACGAGATGGCTTCAACGACAGAATTTTATTTTCACACGGTTCTAGGAGGGAGAAGTCTGAGATCAAGGCGTAGGCAAGTTTGGTTTCCCGTGAGGCCTCTTCTTGGTTTGCAGATGGCTACCTTTGCACTGTGGTCTCCTATGTCTTTTTCCCCCTTATGTCTTTCTAAAGGTCCTTTTTAGATAAGGGCACCTGTTAGACTGCATTAGGGCCCACCCTAATGGCCTCATTTTAACTTTTTAACTTTTTTTTTTTTTTAAAGATTTTATTTATTTATTTGACAGAGAGAGAGACAGCCAGATAGAGAGGGAACACAAGCAGGGGGAGTGGGAGAGGGAGAAGCAGGTTCCCAGCAGAGGAGTCCGATGCGGGGGCTCAATCCCAGAATGCCAGGATCACGCCCTGAGCCGAACGCAGACGTTTAACGACTGAGCCACCCAGGCGCCCCTAACTTTTTAACTTTTAAAGGTAACCTAAAGTACCTTTTTAAAGGCCTTATCTCCAAATATAGTCACATTCTGAAGTACCGAGGCTAGCAATTCAATAGATGAATTGCGGGGGGGGGGGGGGGGGGGGGGGATTACAGTTCCGCCCATAACGGAGTGGATGAGGAACTGAGATTTGCATTCCGGTGTGGGTGGCTCTGAAATGTACTGATGCCGTTGTGTCAGGCAGGACTCTTAACTTCGCCCGTATCTGCCCACATCCGCTTACTCACAGGGTGGTGACAGGGATTCAAGATAATCATGAACATTATGAGCACATTCTGTAAACTGTAAAAGCAAGCTTTTACAAATGCAAGGTGGTATTATGCTATACATACCTGTGCAGTATACACTGGCAACATGTGGAAATTTTTAAGTGGTAAAGACAAAGGATCATTGCAAACATTTTGCTGAAAGAAGTTTCTTGGCCATTCTCTTTGGCTGGAGGAGAAGTGTGGATAAAGAAAGGTGATTTGGGTAAGACTTAATTCAGGGAAGACAGGAGTTAGGCTAACAGATAAGCCCAACATCTGGACAGTGCAGCACGAATCCCCCCCCCCCCCCCCCCACCCCCCCTCTTTTTTGACCTCATTTTGTAGAGTGTATCAGTTTCTTGGTTTAAATTTTTTCCCCCTAACTTCCATGGTCTGTCATTACTCAGTCTGAGAACTCTTAGTGGGTTCACAAGCAGTGGTCATAGTCAGAAAGTACTTCTCTTGTTTACCTAAAAGTGAAGTTTATGACTTCTCCTTAAGGATGTGATTTTTTTTTTTTAAGGGTAATACTCGAGTAGTTGGGAGAAACTACTAGGCACTTAATATATCCGTTCTAAAATTTGTGAAGTACTTTTTATATACAAAGGCAAGTGTTTTAACTGAAGAGGTGTATTCTCAGCCTGCCATTCCTACTTATTTAGAGTGCATTTGGATAATCTAATCCTTAAGCACAAAGATTACATCTTCTTTTATTCTGTAAAAGCACATAGAACAAGACCATGCACAAAATACATGTTCTTGAACTCTATGTGGTTACACTTTCTCTTGGAATCTGGGGTCCAGTAGAGCCCATTCATTTTTTTTTTTTAAAGATTTTATTTATTTATTCAACAGAGATAGAGACAGCCAGCGAGAGAGGGAACACAAGCAGGGGGAGTGGGAGAGGAAGAAGCAGGCTCCCAGCGGAGGAGCCTGATGTGGGGCTCGATCCCATAACGCTGGGATCACGCCCTGAGCCGAAGGCAGATGCTTAACCATTGTGCCACCCAGGAGCCCCGAGCCCATTCATTTTTAAAAGCTTTGAACATCATGAAAAAACTATCATCTGATATTTATTTCTTCTCTTAAGAAATAGTCAATCATTTTTTAATTTTTTGTAAATAAAAAAATTATAAGGAACCAGTCGTCCTTTAAGACATATCACTAATGCTCAAGACCCCATGTAAGGGAAACAGTATGATATATTAAATAGAAAAAAATTTAATCATCTTTTTATAGACCTATGAATTTATGAAAACCTGTGAAACTGACTGAAATTCATAAATGATATAATGTAGTGTCCTGAAGTGGTTCATATACTTGAATTAACTTTTTGGAGCAAAAAAGCTTCATAGTACCCCTTCTGGTACTAATTTCAAGACTTGAAAAAGCAGAATCAGGATATTTTCATTAAGCTTTTAAGTTGAGACTGATTCAATTTAGTACAGTGTGAAGGAGGTGAGTTGTGACTGTAATATTTTATTATAGCAGGATGGTATGATATGAATACAATGAACAAATAATTGTGTAAAAATATTAATATTTTCATCATGCAAATTGCAAGGCATTGAAAATATTTTAAGGTGTTAAGAAGCCAATGTTAAGGTAGAGGATTCTTTAAATCAGGGAAATGAAATGCTTAGAGTATGGTTTTCCTGATAATCTCAGGCTGTTAGTTTTTGCTCTAATCTCATAAAATGCTCTTCATATAAATACTCGGGCGCCTGGGTGGCTCAGTCTGTTAAGTGTCTTGCCTTTAGCTGAGGTCATGATCCCAGGGTCCTGGGTGCAGTCTCACATCGGGCTCCTTGCTCAGCAGGGAGTCTGCTTCTCCCTCTCTGAGCCCCCCCACGCCCACTACTGTGCGCCCACGCGCTCTCTCCCTCTCTCTTGCTCTCTGTCTTAAATACATAAAATCTTTAAAAAATAAACATCTTTAGGCAACTGACCATTTAATTTTGAAATGAACATCTTTCTTTCAAATGGATTATTAACTAGATTTTAGGGTCACTTAAAGTTTTTTCTTGGATATTTCCTATAGAAATTCTGAAAATGACAGTGTTGATTTATCTGAGGAACTATAGAATACTTGAAAAATATTGAACCAAGTTTCCTTCTCCATATTTTCTCCCAGTAAGAGAAACAGGTGTCTGGGCAAACTCTAGACTTGGATGAGGAAGAAGCCGCCTCATCCGAGGAAGCTCTAGGAGAGTGAATGTCTAGCAGCTCTGGGCTTAGGTCACCTGCAGTTGGGGCTGCTTTGAATTAAAATCTTACTTTTTCTTTTTTTTTCCTTTTCTTTTTTCTTTTCTTTCTTTTTTTTGGGGGGTGGGTGGGGCAGGAGAGCATTGCTATGTTACATGAAGTTCATAAAACTCCTTTATTGCTCATAGGAAAAACTCCTAAAGGCATGGAAGAGGGGTCCACGAAGAATGTTCCTTTAGTAACAAGGCTGAGCATTCTTAGACTTAACTTGCACAAAGCAAGCAATTACTCGGGGGCCCTGTCCCTTGGATGTCTGACAACAGGCCTTTTATTACTCCAGCAGCCTCTTTTCATTCAACATCTACAGGGTGGCAATTAAAAAAAATTGTTTTTAAGTGCCAGTTGTTTAGGAAGTCATCATCTCTGCCATTGAAGGGTTTACAATCTAGTAGTGGGAGATCAAGATAGAAACAAGCAAGCTTAGTAATGTGTTACATGCCTAATGATAAATTCATCCCAAAACTTAGTGCCTTCTGTTTCTGCTGGGACCTTGAAACCTAACCCTGCTCCCACCAGTCCAGCACCCAACACTGAAATTTACGTGTGTTACCTTAAGTTTCTCAAGGACTCTGAAACACATCCCTTATCCCCAAACTGAGACAGGCTCTAGATGTTATAGTATTTCTCATTCCCCTCTCCTGTTAGGCAAGTATTTACATATTAACTGGAGCTTTCTAAATATAATGGCTTATCCCTAAAGAGGGATTCTAATGAAGGGATTATAGGTTAAGTGGCAAATGAATGCCAAAGACATTTGGGTAAGCCAATTAACCTGATGGTTCTTCACAGTTAATTATCATTGAATGAGCAGAGGTTAGTGCCCAGAGTGAGTGAACTACTTTCAGATGAAAGTGATAGTTTCGTATATACTTAAAACAACGAAGAATTTTTAAAAGAATTTTTCTAAAAGGTGAGTGCAGCTTATCAGTACCCAATCATTTTTAGTTAGAATTCAGTTCATCAGAAATATACTGAATGCCTACTGTGTGCTAGACTCCAAAAGATAAATTAGATGCTTTTCTACTTCTTAAGAGTTAACAGTGCATTAGGGAAATAAAGCAGGTTCTAACAAGACAATGGCTGAATCAAAAGACCATTAGAGAGATTGACATCTAGCCAAATTCCCCTCCATCTCATGAAGGACAGTAGTACAAGACAGAGTAATACCAGTGATTCCTTTTACTCCATCCCTCAAACTTCACTCACTCCAGCAAACTAACCTGTTGTGTTTTTTTCAGATCCCAAGCTTGCCACCTTCTGTTCTGCCTCATGGTCTTTGAAAGTATTGACCATCAGCCTGGCAACATCTCCCCAACTCCCTTACTCGTTCATGTAACTCCTTCCATGTAGACCTGCTTTTCTTCAGGAAGCTTTGGATTCTTTTTTTTTTTTTTTTTAAGATTTTATTTATTCACTTGAGACAGAGTGAGAGCATGAGAGACCACAAGATCCAGAGAGGCGGGGAGCAGGGGGTGGGGAAGAGAAGCAGACTCCCCACTGAGCAGGGAGCCCCACGCAGGGCTAGATCCCAGGACCCTGGGATCATGACCTGAGCCGAAGGCAGCCACTTAACCAACTGAGCCACCCAGGCGACCCAACTTTGGATTTTCTAAGACTACTGGGAGTCTGTTTTGTTCTCCTATAGCAGTCAGGATTTCATGTTAGAGTAGTATTTTCATACTACAGTGAAATTGTCTGTACACTTATTTGCTTCCTCTACTAAGCTGTTTCTCAAAATTGATGAGTCTATTTTGCTCACCGTTCTATCTGCAGTGCCCTTTATAATGTCTAGTCCATCACTGAATAAATGAATATATGAGCAAGTAAATGATTTTCTTTTTCTTTCGGGTTTTTTTTTTTTTTTTTTTTTTTTGAGTAACTATTTTCCTTATGACAAAATTGCTTTTTGGGGGCAGTGATTTTCAGTAGGGGGTGGAAGTGGGACTATTAGAATTACCTGTGCCCCATTTTCAATGATTTCCTCCTACTCCTTCCGAAATGTCTTCACGTGTCATCCCATTTAGGATCCCTATTAAGTGTAGTAAGAAGTCAGTGTGATTAATGGGAGTGTGTCAGTATTCATGTCAAAATCAAGCATATTTGTAACAATAGCTAGGGAGGACTTTGGGGAGACTGTGGCATCACAAATGATCATGGGGGATTGAAGCATGTTTGGACAGATGTAACTGGGTAAAGACCAGCAGTCCGGGCAGAGGAAGGAAAGAAGTGGTTTGAACAAAGGCCTAGAGGCTGGGAAGTTTGGAGGACATTAAGATGCCTATGGAGAAGTAAGGGGAGATTGGCCCAGAAGGCATAATGGGGATGTTTATAAATGCTGGGCTGTGAAGGGTGTTTATTATGGTAAGAAATAGGGCATGATGAGGGATTTTTGTGGAGCAGAGTAGTGTTAGAGTTATATTTCAGGAAGTTTCTCTCTCCACAGCATGTGAATCAAAGGAGGAAGGAAAGCAGTCAGGGATAACTATTTACTTCCGTATAACAAATATTTATTATGAGCCTAATATGCATTGGGACTGGGAAAAAACATAGGGCATAATTCCTTCCATGAGGGGACTTAAGCCTAATGAAGGAAAGAAAAATGAACAGGCAGTTTTAGTAAGCATGCGAGCAGTACAGGCAGGAAATAGTAAAAGCCCGAATGAGACTAGACCAGAGAAGCTAGAGGTGGATTCAAGGGAAACTTGCAAGTTGGATTTTTTTCTGAGGCACTGAACAGTGTAAAAATATCCTTAACCAATTTAAAAATGGATGTGGGAGCAAAGAGAGAAGGAGCCCTCATGCACAGCCTTGATGACAGTGTTGGAGGAATGACAGTATTTAATAAGGGGCTTGTATGAAAAAAGGGGATGGATTGTGAGGAAAATTGTTTGGATTCCGTCTTATTAAGCTTAAGATACTAAAAGGCCAACTAACAATATTGATAATTCCAACGTGCTGTTTTGTTTAGCACTCTTTTGGTTGTAGATGTCAGAATGACAGTTCAAATTAACTTATGAGTAAGGGGCATTTATTGATTTAGTTAACAGTGTTAGCTTCAGGCATGATGGGATCAGCTGCAGTAGGAATGGCGTCTTTGTCTCCTAGATCTGGGTTCTTTGGTTTTGCCTTATTCTTCTTAGGTAGGCTCTGTTTTCAGGCCATTCTTTAGCAGCCCAAGGATTTCATCTCATTCTCAAAAGATGTTCTTTCTCAGTAGACTGTTGGGGCTGAATTTGACTCTGATTGACCCAGCTTGCTGCTAAATCAGTTGTCACAGCCAGGAATGAGGATGGGTGATTATAGTACACTAATTGGCCAAATCATATGATGACCTTTCATCAGGAGGTAAAGACAGCCTCACCCTATCCATATGGACTGAGAGTAAATGTGGGCTATTCTTGAAAGAAAAAACAAAAAAAACAGGACACTGTTACCTAGGGGTAGAAGCAGCCCCAAACAACAGCAAGTATCCATTGCACAGACTGTAATTTTTTTTTTTTTTACAGATATTATTTATTTGAGAGAGAAAGCGTGAGCATGAGTTGGGGGGAGGGGAGAGGGAGAAGCAGACTTCCCACTAAGCATGGACCCTTATGCAGAGCTGGAGGCGGGGCTCAGTCCCAGAACCCTGAGATTATGACCTGAGCCAAAGTCAGTCACTTAACCGACTGAGCCAGCCAGGTGCCCCATGGCTCTTTAATTTTCAAACACCTTACGTTAATGTTACTTCTTTGGTGTTCAACACAACAGTTTGTGAGATGTATTGTTATTATCTACCAACCATAGGTAAGGGCGCTGAGCTTTTGAGGGGCTAACTGTCCAAAGGTGGTACTCCTGGGGGTACTAAAGGAACCAGGATTTCATAACTCTTCCTCCATTAAGGTGTGGGAATCACTTGGGCAGTCAGAAGAAGGGGCTCATGAACAACACCCAGGCTGGAGGTATAGGGGGAGAGGGCAGCTCTTGAGTTGGAGGTGTCAGAGATGACTGACCACAGAGCTGGGACGTGTAGAGAGAAAGGTGGTCAGGGAACAGAACCAGGGGAGAAACGTCCACATTTGGGAGACAAATGTGAAGGAGATGCTAGCCAAGAAGAGTTAGAAAGAGGTAGCCCAAAAGGTAGGAGGAAACTCAGAAGACTAATTTGTTAAAGACCAAGGGTAAGACTTCATAAATGTTTATTATTATCTTGAGAATGTCACGAAAGCTTAAAGGAATTTTAAGTGAGATACCCATGACCATGATCCATAGATTTTGAAGGCTACAATGAAGAGCACTGTTTGCACTGATGGCTAGCATCACTCGTTTGGTGTTGATGGTAATAATACTAATAATGACAGAAGCTGACATATTACATATATTATGTCCAATATACATATTCTATTACATATAACAGTTTACTCTTTGCTTGCTAACTCATTTATTCCCCACAATGATCCTTAAGGCAAGTACAGTTATTATCCTTATTTTACAGATGAGAAAACTGAGGTACCTTGGACTCTAGTGTCATTTGCTCTAGAGTCAATTTTCTTACCTTCTGCATTTCACTGTCCTGTCGGGGCGTAGCCAGGCATCTTTGGGTAGCACTGAAGCAGGTCAGGTCAGCAAAGGCCGTTCTTTTGTAGAACAAACGTCAACCCATCATTTGATTTTTTTTTCTTTTTTTAATTAAAAGTTTGGCCTTCACTTACCTTTCAGTAGAACCATTGAAAGCACTTTGGATGTTTGAAGAATGGAAGGATTGTTTCTGCGCTGATGGACTAATGGTCATCATTTATGGTGCCTGACTGAAAAGGTCAATGGACAGAAAAAATAGCAGTGAGAGAAACACACACAAGGACAGTTAGGATGGCAGTGTCGCCCCATTCATCAGCTTTACAATAGTGTTGGCCTTTGTCAACATTTCCTAAAGGAAAAATCATAAGGCAGCAAAAACAAAGAGCCACAAATGAACAAAACTAGAACAGGTTAAGACCTCCTTGAAGACTTGAGGGACTGGATCTTTTTGCTTCAAAAGATGGTCTCTCAGTCATGTGTCCTCTGGAGAATTCTGCCTGCAATTATTTCTTTTTCACATCTGCTGCTCCGATGTTCTTCACCTTTTCCAGAGTGGAAAATTTCCTAATTCCTTAGTGCCTTTCTGAATTTTCAACACCAATTCACAGCGGTAACCTAAGAAATTATACCAGCCTGAAATTTTGTTTTGAGTTAAGGTTTTTCATTAGCTGAGAAATCACAGAATAGGTTTTACTATTTCCATTTTAGACTCTTGTAAGAAAATGCAAATGGGCGAAAATCTATTATGCTTAGTGTTGAACAACTACCTTTACTTCTCATTTTGCCAGCAGATTATTTAGATTCTATTAAGGCCCTTTGGGTTCGTATTTTTCTGAATATGATTTGAGGGATACGTCATGCATCCGTTATCACTGACTTGCATGTGTGACATGACTTATATACTAAGGCCCAGTACAATTTAGTCTTATTTCATGTTCTTTTGCCATAATATTCATTGGTTAAATAAAAACCTTCCTAAGCAGATAACACCCATCCCGAGAATTTTATCATACCAAAGGCTCCCTCAGTAGAATGTTTTGCACAGGGCTAAGGTGTTACTTTGATCTCCCACTTTTGTTCCAGCAAAACTCCCCTCTACATTTTTTTCTACGGTGTACATATAGGCCTGTGTCTCATCGGAGTTTTCTCTCATGGTGTAATTATGAGATTTGTTAATTCTTTGCTTTGAAACTCTTGTTCTGTGAGAGTTAGATGTATACTATATCTTGTTAACTGCTGCAGACTACTAGATTTATTGCTCTAAGAAATTCTGGCAACTTTGTACAGCTTTTTAAAAGCAGGCATGTCTCCTCCCCCCCCCCCCCCCCCCCATAAAGTCTTTGTGGAGTTGGTTACGGAGCTGAACTAATAGCATGTGGAAATCCTGGTTTGGGGAACGTGGTTCTTTATCCTATCTGGATCTGCCAGTGAAAGGGTGAAGTATGTCCTGAACTAAATGTGCTTTCCAGCCTTCCTCACTGTGTTAGCAAAGCTGCCTCCCAGAATGCTTTGCTATCGAGCTTTCTACTGCCCTGACTTTGATAGTCTGAGTGTTTCTGCGTTGATATTAGAGAAATTCACGCCAATATCTCAGTTAATGTTTAGTAGAGGCCAGTTGGCTTTTCATTCTGAATTACTTGAAATCCGCTCTCTCTGACAACACTGTTAGGCAGTTTGGCAGTTTTTCATATTTCTTTAAATTTTAATTATAACCTATCAAGTCTTAAGCAGTTACTTCTGGGTTAGACTCTTGATGAATGTCAAAGCAGGGTGTTTTAATTTAATGGATCCAGAGTAACATCTGTTTCTAATATTTTAAAAGCCAATTTATATGGAAATTCATTTAATACACAGTCGATACACGGAGACTTGTAAAAATAAAAATAAATATGGAAAATCAAACCACTGTGATATAGTAGGTCTTCTGTTAACAAAGGATTTCACTGATGACTAGGTCCAGCTGCTTCTGCCTAACACCCCAAATATCACAGTTTAAACAACATAGCGATTTATCTCTCACACTCACAAAATGGGGAGGTAGTTAGCTGGTGTGGTCTACCATAATAGGTACCCAGTTTTGTTCATTCTTATTGCTGTGCTCTGCTGGGCATGACTTCTATTCCTAAGGATTCCTTATGGGCCAAGATGGCTGCTGGAATGCCAGCTATTACATCTGTGCTTCAGCAAGAACGAGGGAGAGAGGGGAGGGAGGAAAGAACGCTAAGCTGGTTTTTTTGTTTTGTTTTGTTAAGGACACTTTCTAGAAGTAGTATGTAGCACTGGCCAAAAATTCATCACAGCAAGGGAAAATTGGAAATGAAATCTTTTTTCCAGATGACCATGTACCCAGCTAAAAAGAGAAGAGCTATGAGTATGGGAAAGGGGAGATCAAACAGTGGAGAACACCTATCTCTGCCACGTTGAGTATTTTTTAGGACGTGATTTTAATAGACCTTCAGCCTTTTTATTGTGTATCTAGAAGAGTCAACTTGTTCTCACGAGTAGATAATTTATGTAGAAGGACTAGCATGGTGTTTGGCTCAAAAAAGATAATCATCAACTACTGTTGATACATTTTAATTCCAACCCCTAATTGCATCTAATTTCAGAGACTCTGCATCAAGCTGACTTTAATAAGGGAGTTTTAGAACACTATACCCCAGTCTTTATAGAATAATAACACCAGCAGCTCACAGAGCTCAGATGTCATTTGTACTAGGTCTCCAGAACACTCATGTATTGGCAAGACAGTGTTCTTTTCTTTTTTTTTCCTGAAGATTTTATTTATTTATTTGAGAGAGAGAGAGAAAGAGAGAGAGAGAGAGTGCACAGTAGCCAGGGGAGAAGTAGAGCCCCGCTGAGTAGGGAGCCCAACGTGAGACTCGATCCCAGGACTCCGGGATCATGACCCAAGCTGAAGGCAGACGCCCAACTGACTGAGCCACCCAGGTGTCCCTGCTTTTCTACATAGCGGATAAACGAACAATTACAAGTGTTTGTTAACTGTTTCCAAGGTAAAGCTATTTTCGTCATGGGGGAGCCTGGGTGGCTCAGTTAAGTGTCTGCCTTCGGTTCAGGTCATGATCCTTGGGTCCTGGGATCGAGCCCCAAGTAGGGCTCTCTGCTCAGCGGGGAGTCTGCTTCTCACTCTCCTTCTGCCCCTCCTCCCAGTCATGTTCCTTCTCTCTCCCTCTCTCTCAAATAAATAAATAAAATCTTCAGAAAACACCCCTACAACTATTATCTTCACAGAAACTGAAGCTCAGAGAGGTTAACTGGGAAGCAATTTATAGAAGCATGTGAAAACCAGCATTGCCCCATCATTTTATTCCAACTAGAATGTGGTTATTTCCACGGGCTATGTTACCTTGGATGGGTTTCTCAATCTGTTTGAATCTGTTGCATTTTCTTGTTTTTGAAGACACTCAGGTAAATTACAGAGCTGTGATTCAGGCATGTTATCCCGCAATCGAGAGTTTTGCCAACCTGGTTTTTGGTCATATTCATGTGCAAATTCCTTTGATCATGCCTGTCTCAGAGTGAAAAGCCAAACGGGTGGAGGGGCTAGAGATAAAAGTCATCAGGAGGCTTTCTGTCGTATATTCTTCAGCTATACACATGCCCACACCCCTTAAAAAGCCCTGACATCAGACTAGGCAAGAGGTTTCTATTTATGGAGTAGGTGTCCTGACCGTCTCATTTCTCCGTCCTCCTAACTCATGTGCCTCCACTGTGTTCTGTAAGTACAGAGAGGGACTAAGGATACAAAACAGTCAAGATGCCCCCCTATTCTCTGGAGGGTGTAATGGCCTAGAGCAGGGATCCTCCACACTGAATCATTTACATGCCAACATTTGTACCTTGTCCACATATACCAGTACTGTTGATTCCTTAATATTTGTCTCTACATTGACTTTTTAATTTTTAACAGCCTCATTCTGAGCAAACATCTATGAAATCCAGCTTTGATTTGATAATTAAATTTCCTTTCAAATACACATTAAAATAAATATAACCATTAAAATTTTTACAAAGTTTGCCCGTGTATCTTCTTACATACTTGCACTGGTTTGGAGATCACATTTGGGAATCCCAACAGAGTGGAAAGAGCACAGGCCAGGGAACTCTACCCTGCTATTGCCAACTATGTGATTTTGGAACTGTTACTGGTTCTCAACCATAATTTGCTCACTTGAGAGATGTAGATAATATCTACTTCGTCATTTACTCTACGGATTAAAGAAGATAGAGCCAAGGAGACCATTACAGTGCTTGGCAGAAAGCAAGTTCTCAGCAAGTACTAGGTTTCTTTCTTGAAGTCTGTGTGGCGATACCAGGCCTGCAAACCTGGAACTATGAATTCTCAAAAGCAGGACACAAGACACTTGGTAGAGATAACTATAAGTCCTGTGAGAACTCAGAGGGGGAAGGCTGAAGTTTTCTAGAATGAAAGAGAGAGGGAAGCATTTGGATGGGGGAAGAGACATTGTTCCTGGCCTCCCCAGCTCTCCCTTGCTACTCTAAGTGTGGCCCAAGGACCAGTAGCATGAGCTCCACCTGGGAGCTTGTTAGAACTGTGGTATCTGGCTCCTCCCCAGACCTCCTGACTCAGCACCTGGCTGTTAACAAGACTCCCCCTGCTCCCCAGTGATTTATATGTATGAGAAGCATTACTCTGGGCACAGATACTCTATCTGAAGTTTATTTCTACTAGGGAGCTTAGTCCTCGCTTTAAGCAGATCTCTGCACCAGGATCACCTACACCGGGATCACTAGTATCCCATGGGCTGTACCTTTTAGAAAATGCAGATTCTCAGACCGCACATCAACCAGCTGCCTGTCATCTGCATTTTAAGCCAGGATACCGCATGATTTTTAAGGGCAGTTCTTTGACAACTGCTGCAGTAAGTCTTAAACCACTGATAGAAACCGCGTTTATTTTCAAATGTATTTGCATTCAAACAAACAAGAAAGCTTTTGAGGAAAAGAAATATAACCCTAATTGTAGTGTTCGTAAGCGTTAAGGGGAGGATCTGAATTCAATCTATATGTAAAGCCTTCCATAAGGCTCATTTGCATTAATCCTGCGTACACCTGGAACCCCACGGTACGCATGACAACAGCTTCCGGGAAGGCGGTATCTTAGCGAGGTCACGTGAAGTCGACCGTTAAACGACACAGGGACACAGGTTTGAATTACATGGGTCCACTTCTAAGATTTTTTTCAACAAATACAGTGCTGTAAATGCCTTTTCTCTTCCTTATGATTTTCTTTTAAGATTTAGAGAGAGAGAGCACACGCGCATGTGCGAGCAGGAGCAGAGGGGGAGAGGGAGAGGGAGAAGCGGAGTCCCGCTGAGCAGGGAGCCCTGTGGAGGACTTGGTCCCAGGGTGGCGTGGGCTGAAGGCAGCCGCTTAACTGACTGAACCGCCCAGGCGCCCTCTTCCTTACGATTTTCTGAATAACGTTTTCTCCAGCGTACCTTATCGTAAGAATACCGTATATAATACACGCAGCAGACAACACGTGTGTTCATGGACTGTTCATGTTATCAGTAAGGCCTCTGGTCGACCGTAGACTATTAAGTTTTTGGGGAGTCAAAAGTTATACTTGGATTTTCAACGGCACCCGTAACCTCCATGTGGGTCAAGGGTCAACTTTTTTTCTTCACTTATTTTATATTTGATTTAAAAAAAAATTTTTTTTTCTTTTGTTTTTTAGCCGCGCTATCAAGACTAATCAAGACCTTCTCCCCGAAACTCCATGGACGCACATTTTCTACAATGATTTTTGGGGGACTCTTCTAACCCACAGCGGCAGCCACAAATCCTACCGGCCACTCTGCACGCTTTCTTTTCGCCTGAACCATGCCGTCGGCGGGCTGAACCCCTGGAGCTATCACCTCGTCAACGTCCTGCTGCACGCGGCCGTCACTGGTGTCTTCACGAGCTTCTCCAAGATCCTCCTCGGGGACGGATACTGGACCTTCATGGCTGGCTTGATGTTTGCCTCTCACCCCATCCACACGGAGGCAGTGGCCGGAGTCGTGGGCCGCGCCGACGTCGGGGCGAGTCTGTTCTTCCTCCTGTCGTTGCTGTGCTACATGAAACACTGCTCTACGAGGGGCTCCTCAGCCAGGACGTGGGGCTGGTTCCTGGGCACCGGCCTGTGCGCGGGCTGCAGCATGCTGTGGAAGGAGCAGGGGGTGACGGTGCTCGCCGTGTCGGCGGTTTATGACGTCTTCGTCTTTCACAGGCTGAAAATGAAGCAGATCCTGCCCACCATCTACAGAGTAAGTGATTGTTGGCGCTCGGGCGTGGGGTTGCGGAGCGGGCTCCTTGCCTGGGCCTTTCCCCCCATTTAGAAAGCGTGTTTGTTCCTCTTCAGAGAGAATCTAAAATAAGTAACGTTTTGATCTTCAGTTAGTGGAGGTGTCCTTTTTGACCTTTCCCCACTAACATGCGTTTCATTCACAGACTGTTTTATTTCTTGGGTTTCTTAACTTATTTTCATGATTTCAAAGAGGGTAGAAGGGCAGTTTCTTCTGGTAAAGATTAGGCACCTTTATTATTTATTTTTATTCATTCTTTATTTCGGCCCAAGTTCTCTGTAATCCAGTAAATTGCCTGTAATGTGTATTTGTAAAAATATCAGAGCTGATAATGAGCCAGATGCTAAACTCTATAGAGGGGAAATCCTCTGCCATTTGTTAATAGTACTTTTCCTGATCTGACTTTGGAAAACAACCCTTCTCTGCTGTGCACTGGGAACTCAAATTCTTCTACAGTGAATCATCTTCACCTTTTCCTTGTCCTAGTGAATAAGAATAGAAGAGTCAAAACAGAAAGAGGTTATTATAGGTTTTGCCCTGAGGCCAATTAAGACCTTTGCCTCAGGGCTTCATATTTACTCCTTTGTATTCCCTTAGTGGTTTCAAATGCAGTGTTGTTTGAAGGTCACAGAAGTGCTTACAGATCCCATCCCCCTAAAGAGAACCAGTTTTTGGCTATTGTGTTGGGGGAGGGCTTGGGCAGAGAGAGAGGAACTCCCTCCTTCCCATTTCCCCATTCTCTCTCATTGATAGTAAACTCACCCTTGCTTTGGCTTTTAGTGTAAGGGGTGAACTTGACCAGTGTTTGCAAATCTTGGTCATGTTTTAGGCCAGCTCCTCCTTCCTTTTGGACACTTCAGTGAGGAGTTATGGTTTTGGATACTTACCCTGATCAGGAATGCTGTCAAATTTTCTAGTTTTGGCTACTTTTCCCCTGCTCTCAATTCTCTATTTAAAATCAAATTGGGAAGAAATTGAAGCGAAGAAAAAATTGAGGGAAATAGGAACATTTATTATTATTATTTTTAAATGACTCCCCCCCCCCCCACTTCATAGGCAGGGTAATTACTGATATGCTTCTGTTCTGTGAGGAAGCATAACCTTTTCAGTTAGAGCTCAAGTATCTAGTGCTTAATGAAGTTGTTTTGTGATTTCAATTATATGCTGAAACTTTAAAAGAAAATTCTGGTTGGGTCAAGTTTAATGCCTAAAAACAACGTGGCCTGAAAGCCAAACTCTTAATTTCAAATCAATTTTAATTATTCAGAAGGATTTAGGGAGAGAAATCTTTTTCTTTTGTTTTAAAACCCATATCAACAACAAAAGCAAGCTTTCTTGTTTTACTGGAAATAGTAGATAGAATACATATAGATCATGGTCCTCGTCCTGTGGGGAGGGGGACCTCTGTGAGGATGCAGAAGCTTCGTGATGCGGGACCTCGCATCGACAACCTGT
Source organism: Ursus maritimus (assembly GCF_017311325.1). NCBI lineage: Eukaryota > Metazoa > Chordata > Mammalia > Carnivora > Ursidae > Ursus > Ursus maritimus. Next base: position 22,026,894 of record NW_024424564.1, read on the forward strand.
GAAACATTGTGGTTTGACAGTCTGCAGAATTTCCATTTTACCGCCTCATGAATTAGGAAATTATTTTGGCATATCAATTCAGGGCTTGCTTTTAGGACGTTCTGTAGTTCCTAAGAAATTTTCAGTTCTCTAAGCATATTTTCGAGGACAGACTTGCTGATAGAGATTCTTATTATAACTGTGTCCCACACAATATTTGGGACATACCTATACTAAGAAATTATTCTTTGTTTATCTGAAATTAAAATGTAACTGAGCGCCCTGCTTAAGAAAATGAGAAGTATCACCTGCAAAGGAACTCCTAGCAGTAGAGAGTGTGAAGTCGGTACCCCCATGCCCCCAGGGGCCATGAGAAAGGACCTAACACTTTGAAGATTCGGTGTCCTGAGAAGTTTCCAAATGGAAACTTGCCTAGACTGTCTGGCAGCCGCTGCTTGTGGGCAAGGGAGGTAGTCGGGCAGCAAAACCCTTCATCTGAGAGTTGCTATCTCAAGCCCGTTCTTTCTTTCGGTAACAGATAGTGTAGATTTTCAAGGGACTGTAGAGACTGTAGAGACTGTAGAGACCATCTATGCCAGTCCCCTTATTTCCAGCTAAGGGGTAGAGAACCAGAGATGTGAAGGTCACCCAGAAAATGGTAGGATCACTAGAACCAGAATACATATTTGTGCATGTCTAGCCATGATTTTACTCAATTGTGAAGGTGTGAAGATGAATGAACAGTTGTAATGTCAGATGACTTCCCTAGAAGAGAAGAAAATAGTATGGAATCAAATATTAACTCACACTGGGTGAGTGACCTTGGGCTACTTCAGTGACCTGTTTCTTTATCTGGAAATGAAAATGGAGACTGTAAATATTCTCTCTTAGAGTTGTGAAGATCATATGAAATTGTGGGGCGTCCAGTGCGAGCTGAGTGCCCAGTGTTTGGAAGGCGCCTGATACATATTAGTTGTAGAGAAAGAAGAAATATCAATGGAATTGTAATTCTTTATGTTAAGGAAAGGAAGGCCAAAAGATAAACTTCTGTTAGTCTTTAAACATACGGTGGTTTTGAAAGCATATGAATTAGGAATCAACTAAAGCTGAAGCATGAATATTTAAGCAAAAACTTTCATTTAGAATTTTATGACTATGGGGCTTGTAAACACTGGCATAGATTACATATGGAAGTTATAGAAAATTCCATATTCTGTCTTTATAATATATAGATTTCTATGCCTGGAGTGAGTTAGAAGAGACTCTGAAGGAAGTGAATAAAAGACTTTAGAAGGTCCTTTTCAACCTTAAAAGAATAAATCATCTTAAATATCTTACCAATTAACTCTGCATCATGGTTTGCCAGATGAAATAAACTTCCCTGCCCTATTAAAACATAACTTTTATATAAACAGAAAACTCCAGTGCACAAATGTTTAACTCTATTATGCAAACCACTGAACTAGCCAAGTACTCAAATCCCAAAATGGCGGTCCTCTTAAAGCTGGAAATTATTAGGACCAGAGGGGCAAGGCTCTCTGTTTGGATAGTTTCATCAGTAATGTTTTTCACATAGCAGTCACACTCAGCTTCTTTCTTCACAGTGTTGGTTTCAGTTCTGTACCTCTTAAAAGATCCTGGCCCCCAAACTCAAATTGCGCTAGTGCCAGGCAGAAGGGACTGGTGGAAGCAAGATTACACCCACCTCTAGGACTCCTCTTCATCCTATTATTGCAATAAGAAAGTACAGGTTTGGGTTTGGGAGAGTTGGAGATTTTTCTAGGTAGACAGACCTCTGGATTTTTCAATGACATTGTTATTTAATATTGGCTACTGATTTAAAAACAAACCCTGTTTGGGCCAGACAAAATCCTTGGGATGGCTGAATTTGGCCAGAATTCTTGGCTGTCATTTTTTTGACTTCTAAGATTCATGCAGATGATGCATATGTCCTTATTATATAAAAGGCTTTCACAATTCTGCAAGGGAAATATGCAAGTTTTCTGTTTCTTTGATGTATGTGAAAAATAATAAGGACCTGGCATATTGTACTATTTTATTTTTTTTTATTTAGTATTTAATAGGCAGAGTCTTTATGTGCTAGGCAGTATTCTGAATATGCTAAAAACAAACACATCTATCTTGTATTATAAGTGCTTATTGAGATTGTATGACTTATGAAATAATATGGTTAATTATGACAGGAAATAATACAATAATTCAGTTGCCAGTAGGGGGGATTTGTAAGAAACCATCAAATATAAAATCTTCAGAAATGTGTATGAACAAGACGATTGTTCATAACCATCTTAAAATGTTTTAATGTACGTAGTTTTTAGGTTCAGCATTCTATTTAAGGTGTTTTCTACATTGTCTTTGGCATCTAGCACACTATCTGGCACGTAGTAGGTACTCAGGAAATTATTGAATTCACACTTGTTTCAGATTTGTCCTGGAAAAATACATGCCTGAAATGTTGAAATCCTCTTCCCTTTGTACAATGAGGATTTCATTCCTGGTTAGTGGGGTCTGGGAGGGTAGAATTGGAAGAAATGTATGTCAGAAAAATGTTGAAAAATAAGTTTTCTTGCCTTCTCATCAAATGATTGTTTTAGCCTTTCTTAGATGACTTTCACTTACTTAGTTTTATGTGGTCAGAAGTAAGGGGGGTGGTGAGGAACCCTTGAAACACACTCAAACTCGCCTTGCAAATAAATGCTTGACTTTTATCTGCCCACAAAATTTTTTACAAGTCTCCCATGACCCCGGGAGGTACATGGGTAATAAAATCAGCAAAAGCAACATTTTTCTTACTTACCAAACATCAGTCATTGCTTGCCTAGTGGCCATTTTCTGTGCTTATTTAACATCTGTTAACTGTTTTAATGTGGAAACATCTTTTTTCCCTTTATTAGCCTCATAATCACTTATTCAGTTACAGGTGGGGAAAAAAAAAAGGAAATCTGAAAACCAGCATAGCGATTCTAATAATAGCCCAAACTGATTTGGAAAAACTAAGCCCTTTTCGTTTGATCTTTTAAGAATTTCTATAAAGATGACTAGCTCGATTTTGCTATAGTTACTTCTCAGGTGTACATTATTTAGACAACTTCCTTTTCTTAAAATTAAATTTTGTAGCGCTGTTTCACGTAAACAAAATGTAGCGCTGTATTATGAGAGAGGAAATGGAGAGGCATTGCCACTTTTGGAACTCGAGTCATCTTTGTCTAGAAACAGCTTTCTTATTTTAGTGCTAGGCGGGATGTGAATGGTGGAGGTTGCCAGTGGTGAAAAAGTTTATCTTGGATGTTACTTGTAAGCTTGGTTTTACATTAGGATGTAGTGATCAGACACAAACAAATAATCCTATATTTTCAAACCATTTACAGGGTTTACCTTGAGAATGGTTTCTGAGGGTGGGGGTTATATTCTGTTGGAGGTTTTTGGTTTGTCACTGTTGGAACACTGACGATATTAAATGTGGTACTTCTGTGTATCTAGTTTGCATGACTCCCCCTATATAGAAGGGCATGGAAAGGGAGGTACAGAGCCTCCAGGTATTGGCACCTTGAAGCTACATGGGCTTTTTTATTTGATTAGCTGCTGGGGATGGCATTGGCAGAATATGTTATCATTTATAGCTTTGTCCCTTTACTTTCTAGACTAGGTTGTGGTTTTACTCAAGATGTGACTCTCATATTGATTGCGCTGAATGACATATGATATATTTGCTGTTTCTGATTTTCTTCAATCAACATCTGTGCCACTCTACTTCAAGTAGTGCTCCCACTTTCTTATGATTTTCTTTCCCTTCGCTTGCCTTACACTTGACTTTGTGAGAATCTAGATAGAGCAAGATACTCCGATTCTGATCACAGTATTTCCTAGCATTATTGAAACTGGAGGGCTGACTATTTGTCATGTACTTACAAATGAATTTGGATTTCATCCCAGTAAACTTGTTGTAGAATTTAATATTCATGACCTATAGTACTTTAAAACTTTGAATAGTTGCCAACACTGCTAACCAGATAATACCGCAAATAAAAGTCGAGGTTCAAAAATATTTTACAATTCAAGAAGTCAAAGATTAATAAGGTATTTTATTTCTGCAGGTTGGCTTCTCTGCTCAGCTGATTTAAGATGATTCTGTATTTTGGTTACACTTTAGGTTCAAGCTGAGTAATTGAAATTTGGAAGCTGACTACTCTTGTAAGTTCATGTAATGCTTGCATTAGAGTGTTAATACTTGAAACTTTTTTTTTAAAGACTCATCTTTGTGTATTAGGTGATGTGCAGATTTAAAGATGAATTGACAGAATTCTGCCATTGAGGATGTTTTAGAGTAAGCGAGAAAGTTGAGAGTACTCCACATGCAGAACTGAGATTCAAGCGGGAATACATAGTGAGGTTATAAGGGAGGTGCTGGGAGCACTACGGCGGTTTTGGGGGGGGGGAGCGTACTTTCTGCTGAGGGGATCAGGAAACACTTTCAGGAGCAGAGACATTTGAGCGAGGCCCCTAAGGGTGGTTCAGATATGTACATTTATAATTGGAGAGGTGAGGGAAAGTGGAGGATAGAGCATGAGCATTGCACAGAGGGAAACTCCTGGGAAGTAAGGGGACCACTGAGCAGTGATTTTGGCAGATACATAGAGTGCATGAATTTACACAGGAAAATGAATGGGAAAAGTAGGTTGAGATCGCTGGGAAGGTATGATGATGTAGGGACCTTTTAAGGTATGTTGTGGCCCCTACAACATTGGGAGACAGTGCATGGCTTTTAAACGTGCTTGTGTTTCGACTGGTACATGGGAGAAGCTTGAGAATGTCTGCTAGCTCTGTTTTGCCCCTTGGGAGATTTTCTTCTCTGTCCTTCCCTGGGAACAGACCTGAGAGTGGGTGCCTTTGGTGATGAGACTAAGAATCAGATTCAGGAGGTTTATCTCATTCAGTGAGTGTGTTTCCTGCCAGTGTTTATCTCGTTCTTCAGCATTCAAAAAAAAAAAGTTAGTTTTCGAAGATTAGATTATTTTGCTTTTTACTCTATAGTGTCTAGCATATTATTAAATACTCCTGATGAGAAAAACAGGGAGTCCTTAAGGGCTTTCTCCTGTGTCCGTTCTCCCAGCATTGTTGAACAGTGTTCAAATGTTACAGTGAATGGCCACAATTACAAAATCCCTCTTTGTTTTGCATTCCTTCTCACAGGAAGACAGAAACATTTTTCAAAATGGTCCTTTTACAATCCAGAATAAAATACTCTTATCAGCACTGAATTTCAACCAGTTAACTCAGTATACCATCAGTGAAAATGACACGCAAATTGGACCTTGTGATGAATAAATAATGAGTCTCATTGAAATAATCTATGCTGTTCTCATAACACTGTCTGGGATCCGTATTACATCACTCGGCTCAATTTTCGATAACCTGCTGCCTCAGAGGAATCAGATTGACTGACGGGGATCTCATGATTATCTGGTTACTCATATTCAACTAGGTACTGTCAATTTCACAGAAAAACGATGTGGTCTGCACAAATTTCAAGCCATTGTCATTGCCTAGAAGTCAGATTCCTGTCTTAAATACTCGCAACAATGGGAATGCTAATTGAGTGTTGACTTCTCAAATGAAATTTAAGCTACAGAAAGACAGATTCCAGGAATGCATTAGAGATTTCTTAAAAGGCGTGATGGGGTAGGAGGTGGGGTGGATAAAACTGAGTACGAAATCAAATTCATTGACAGTTAAAATAGCTATGAATGTTTTAGCACAGTAAGCTTTCATGGTGTGATATGTTTTATTGTTTATATCCGGTTTCATACCTCCTGATCAGTGTTCCTTTTTTCAAAAAAGAGTGGTAAGAAATCAAAAGGGGAGAACAGCCTTGCCAAAGTGTGCAATGACGTGGTGCTGGGAAGGTCAATGTGCCCTTGCTCTCTGGGTTTGTCTTTACAACTCTGCGGCACCCAGATGGCTCCTGCATGCTCTGTTGGTCTGATTATAACTCTTGCATCAAGTGAAATAGCATGAATGCAGAATTTAATACATGTTTCCTCAATAATTATGGCCTTGATTAGTGAAGCCAGTGTTTCAGTTCCAAAGGACACTGTCTTTCTTCCTCCACATGTTTATTCATTTAATTTCAGGAGACCAAGTAAAATGCAAAGATGATAATCCTTCTCTTTGATATGATAGTGGAATCTACAGTGCCTGCACTTGGTATGTGGTTGTCATTTTGCTCATAATTAATGTAAGATTCAAAGCAAACAGCAGGGACAACGTGAGAAAACTGAAGGACATTTAAAAACAAATGACTTGTTTTTAGTAAGAGAAGAAATGGAAAGTATATTTAGAATTTCCATTAAAATATTGCTAAACATAACTACATACCAAGTACATGTAATAGAGTTCTTGATTATATGCAGTATCGGTTGTATTTAAAAATATTGTTTGCATATTTAAAAACGAAAAAAAAAAGATGAAAAACATAATATTTTAATTCAGTGAATTTTGAGTTGTTGTACCTGTTAGTAGTACCAGCCTAGCCCTTTTGAGGGCATTATTGTAGTTTCAGTGTGTAAACTCTGTCCCCTCCCCTTCAAAAGGGTTTGTGTGTTTGTGTGTTTGTTGTGTGTCCCATAGGAATAAACTGCATAAATACATGCTTTTATACTGTAGTCAGGTTATACCAAGGTTACACATGAATGATTTGAGTGTATTTCCATAACTTTTATGAAATGGCAAATTCCAAATTGCATAGAATTTTTTTTTTTTCCTTATTTGAAGTCAGGCAAAAATTTGCCAGTTCCCATGTTTCATTGAATGTAGTTTCTTTCTTCTTAAGATCTCATAACATCATGGGACAAAAAGTAAAATATATCTGATAGTGTAAAAAGAGCTCCTGTTTACTCTGAATAACCACTGGGTGTTTGGCTAGTCTTCTCATGCAGAGGCGCAAGTAAGGCTGCTGTGGAAAAGCCACAGGACTGGAGCCTTTAGATTTAAGTTGCTGTGACCTTGGATAAATTACTGAATGTCTTGAACATCAGTTACATGGTCTGTAAAATAGGAATATAATATTTGCCTTGCAGGGTTGTTAGGTATGAATATAGTAAAAGTACACTTTTCCGCCCAGTTCCTTTCCTGTAGAAATATCATCCTTGTCATCAGCGTTTTACTGCGTTTCTACAACATTTCAACGGTAGTGAACTTTTTATGTGTTGTTTTGCAGAGCACTCAATTAGTGTAGTTGTGGCTTTTCTCGTGGGATGCAGGATGAAACGTCAGTCAGAAAATGGAGCGTTCGCTATCCCGTTCACCACTGCTGACAACGTAAAGAATATTGGGAAACAAAACTCTTTTTCAAGGATAATTCTTCTGAACATACAGTTTGATAATTTATCTTTTGTTTGATTGAAAGCAAGTATGTTGAAGTCATTCCTTAATGTTTCTTCACTGTTAATATCTTTCCATCCACTCCTATTTTTACAGCCTGTTTTTTTCCCCGGCAAGCTCAGGATGGTGCTGTTGCTTATGTATCTGAAAATGGAGGGGAGCCGGGCTTTCCTGTTCTCCTCCCCCCCAATACCTTGTTGCCTATATATTTCCTGTAGCCAGGTTTATAGTAAGGAAGATTAGTTCAGTAGCGGCAGCGCTTGCAGCATTCAAGTCTCATTCTCTGAAGAAAGGGGAAGCACTGTTACCACCTAAAGGTGAATGTTAATCTCTTTCTTCCCCCTATTCTTTCCCAAACCTGGCAGGCAATATTCTTGCAGCTGATTCCAGAATCTGTTATAACAAACCTTTTCAGGGAAGCATTGAGGCTGTTTGTTGTTGTTGTTGTTGTTGTTGTAGTTGTTCATTTGTTTATTTCCCCACCTCCTAGGGAGGTAATAGAGCAAAAGTTTTGTTTTTTAGAGCAATACTATTTCTGGCTACCAAAAATTTTTATAAAATATTTTGGACGCCAGGGCGTCTGGGTGGCTCAGTGGGTTAGGCTTCTGCCTTTGGCTCAGGCTCAGGTCATGATCCTGGGGTCCTGGGATCCCATCGGGCTCCCTGTTCAGTGGGGGGGGGGTCTGTTTCTCCCTCTCTTTCCCCCACTCCTGCTTGTGCTCTCTCCCTCAACTAAATCTTTTTAAAAAATATTTTGGATGTCTTAATAACATTCAGACCGAATTATTTTTACAGAAACCTAAGTCCTCGTAACTTTGGCTTGCCGAGTCAAGTCTATAATAGGTAAAATTGGTTTCGATTTTAGAAAATCCAGTATTTAAAAATCTGTTCTAATTGACAGATGATACAGGGGTTGGGTGGGGGATGGTAACTGTTTAAAGATTTTAGGATTCATTTCATCCTGGGTTTCTTTTGAATAGTCCGACCTGGGATGATCGTCATCCGCTTGTGGGGAGACCGTTTTAAACCAGAGATTGTAGCACACAACTGGTGTGTGCTACCAAATCAGAGTCTTTTGGTCAGCTTACTTTTTGTTTTTGAGGCATTGACGGAGCTGGTGGAGAGGTAGCAGGAGAAAAATTACTTTTTATATGCTCTCCCTCTGATTTTGATGAAAAGCTAGGTTTGGGACCCACTGATGTGTCCCTTGAGAATCTGATACACCATATAATATTATTAAACATTATAAACTTCTTATAAAAACTTAAGACTTTGTGGCTAGAGGGAGGTATTGGAAACTATCTTCCTGCCACCCCCTCTCTTTTCACAAATGTGTGGCACAGGCTTGGTTGAGAACAGAGCCTCCTCCCCCAGGTCTGATGCTTTCTCACTGTACACTTGGCCTCCCTGCCTTCAGCTTGTGGAAACCTGTTACTGTGGAAGTCATTTTTTATTTGTCATTTAAGACAGCAGACTGTGAATGGACCTGTGTGCCCGTCCCTCCAGTTCATCATTAATTAGATTCTGCCCTTCTTATTTTACCCTAGGTTCTCTGTGCTCTATTAATAATTCTAGAGTACCTTTCGAAATTGAGTTTTTTGTTTTGTTGTTTCCCTCCTCCCAGGCCCCTTCTTTTCTGGTCTCTACCCGCCCCCCCTTCAATTAAGTGCTTAAGTATTTGCATGCTGTCATCCTAGGTCACTAGATTGATTTAAGCCTAAATTCAAACGGAATATTTACTTTTGTAGCTACCAGAAACTTAACACAAAGAGTAAAAACAGTGTGTTTTTCTTCCTAATTTGGTTAATTGCCTTTACTAACAGTGTGGTACTGTTTGAAGTATTACCTCTGAGTAGAGGGATCTTGTCTTTGATGATGTGGAGCCTGAGATTGGTCTAGAAATAGAGAATTAAAAAAAAAAAAATATATATATATATATATATATATATATATATATATATATATATAGGCAGCTCTTCGTTTCTGCCCTCTTCCTACTCTCCAAGGCACCGTGCAACAACTCAGGAGCAGGTGAAATTTTAGGCATCAGCAGTAGACAGATCAGCTGGGTATGTTATTTACCCTGGTACTTATTCCAGGACTGTAGTGGGATTTTAAAAATGCCAACAGTAGTGTCTTAAAGATGTTCAGAGTTTCTTTTGACTATACAGTGTGAGTTTTAATGTCTCACTGTTGGGTGAATATTTGAATCGGTGACACTTGTAATGTCAAAAGTGAGGATAACTCCAAAATGAACGTATTTCAGAGATAAAATGGCAAGAAAGGAGAAAATGTAGAGGTGCCAATTGAAATATGGGCTGGCTGAGCGACAAAAGGGCTGAATTTAAGTTGTCAAAGCAGCAGCCTAAAGTTTCTGGTTTGGGGACAGGATAATTTGTAGTCTTTGATTCTCCTGCCTTCTGCAGTATAATCTTCTCCAGGGCTGTGCTGACTTCCATACTGTTCAAAAAGGGAAAGAAATAACCCATTTGAATTCATTAGCTTTCATTTGCATATACACAGAGCTGGTGGTAATAATGGTAACAACCATCATTTATCAGGGCTTACTGTGTGCTAGCAAAGTGTCTTCTGTGCATTATTTTGTTCATTCTATGAGAGTAGGTGTTATTAATCTCATTTACAGTTAAGGAAGCTGAGGTTTATAGAAGTGAAGTAATTTTGCCCAAGGAGTCACAGAGAGTACATAAGTGGGGAAGGGATCTTAGTCCAAATGTCTGACTCCAAGGTGAATGGTCTTCCCATAATACCGTTGTTATACAAGTGTAGCTGAAGTGGAAGATCCAAAGAGTAGTATGAAAGAAACAACCATTATCATATTACTTGTACAAATAATCTTCTCTTTCATATGCAACCATTAGTGTTATGGGTGCTAAAAATACATAGATAGATAATATATTATCCCAGCCCCTAGGAAGTACAAGACATGTATACAATGATCATATCACTCTGCACTAAGTGCTAATAGAATTCCATGGAAAGCGCCAGAGAAGCACATGTCTCTGGCAAATTAATTCAGCCTGGTTAAGGAAGAGCCTGAGAGAACGACAGAGAAGTCGTGACATCCAAATAGCTCAGCTCATCCAGGATTTTAGTTTGTTTTTAAAAATTTTTATACGTTAAAATCTTTTCATGTTTGTGTATTTCATTTAGGTTCAGAGTCCAAAATTTGCTAGATGCTTTTTAATTTTTAATTTTTTTTTTCATTTTTTGATAAATAGGTACTACGTGTCTTCTAGATAGGAGGTGGTACCATCCTAGATGTTGAGGACAAAGTAGTGAAGAAAACAGGCAAAACTCCTCTGGCTCTCTTGGAATTTACATTTGTTTTCTAACTTAGCTGTCACAGTTACCCTGTGGGGTCACTCTTTGTACTCTATTTTACAAGAAGTTGAATGAACTCCCCCAGATTGATCAGCACACCATGAGACTGGATTTCAAAGGCAATGCTAATTCTAAATCCAGATCATTTCCAGTTCAGGTCCTTGTCTCGCAGTTGAGTTCCCTCAAGTAAAAAGTGGTCTAATTATTTAAGGTATTAGATGAACAGGACTGATTGTGTGTGTGTGTGTGTGTATATGTATGTGTATGTATGTATATAGTTGTTTTAGAAACCTCCTTGAGAACAAGGACTGGATCCTTTGTTTCTTTTGCATCGCTTGTCCCAGAGATCTTGACATTGAGACCTTGGTATTTGGAGCTTGATCCTCAACATCACATTGGCCTGCAAGGGCCTATCATGTCTAACATGGTTTTGCAGATTTAAGAGAGAGACATCAGATATATATATGCCCTTCGAGGTTGAACTGGGTGGGATTAGCTTCTGAAACTCCTATCAGCTTCTACTACCTGCTCTGAAATGCATGGTGTTTCTCAAAAGCATGCAAAAAAGAATTATTTGGAGTCAGTTCACACTGAAGTATTTGGTTTGACTCGGAATTTCATATTGTCACATCATTGCTAATCAGCCATATTAATTTATTTATGTCCCCAGGACAGGCAGTGCATTTCTAATGGCTCTTTGGGGAAAAGATGAGTCTGTGCCATAGAGGCTGTTCTTTAATTCAGATAAAAACTCTTTTTCCTGCAAATTTCATTAAACATAGAGAACAGTTTTTTTTTTTTTTTTTTTTTTTAAGATTTTATTTATTTATTTGACAGAGATCGAGAGAGGGAACACAAGCAGGGGGAGTGGGAGAGGAAGAGCAGGCTCCCAGCAGAGGAGCCTGATGTGCGGCTCGATCCCATAATGCCGGGATCACGCCCTGAGCCGAAGGCAGACGCTTAACCGCTGTGCTACCCAGGCGCCCCAGAGAACAGTTTAAATTAACAATGTGATGCCAAGGATTCGTATGTGCCTTAGCAGGGTCTAAGCTGTGCAGGATGTCAGGTCTTGTTTGATGTGGATAGTAAAGACTATTTTTAGAATCTGAGCTTTCCTCTATTTACATAAAAAAAGGGCTACGAGTTCCCTGATTCAATACCTAAAACGCCTGAGGCCGGATGTGATTCTGATATTTTTAAAAAATTATTCAAAAGTAATAGGGTGTTATGTAACATGGCAGTATTTTGAAGTAAGAAACATTTAGCATTTCTGAAGAGAAATATACAAATATTTACAATAAATGGAATAAAGACTATAAATAACCTCATGTCAATTTAAATCAGGAATTTTGTTTCTTTTTAACAGTTTTACTGAGATATAATTCACATATAAAATTGAACCACTTAAAGTGTACCGTTTGTTTTTTGAGTATGTTCATCAAATTTCTGCAACTCTTACGTATTCTTAATTACATATTTTGAAATTAAGGATAAGGGATTTTAGACCTGTAGTTACCGTGTTTTTTAAAAAGATGTAAGTTTTATTTTTTACTTTTCAAGTTTAAAACGATCGGTAGAGAGAAGTTGTGACCTTAAACCATGTGAGTCAGTAAACCTGTTTAAAGTCTTACTAAGACCCCTGAATGTTTTCACCGTGTCTTTAATATTATTTGCACATCTTATTTACTGTTTAACAAATTGGTAATGAAGTTTGGGTACTCGAGGTATCTTCTTCGGGGTTATGTTTGGGTCACACTGCTTGGATCCTTATTTCGTTTTTTTAAAACTATGATAAATCATTGGCCCCTACATAAATGCAGTTTTCTGGAGTTAGAATCTGATGTCAGAGTGCTTGGATCCTTATTATTATTTTTTTAACTATGATGAATCATGGGCCTCTACATAAATGTAATTTTCTGGAGTAAGAATCTGATGTCAGTATTTGATTGCTTTGTTGGCTGTGTGTTTGGTAACATGCAACCCTTGATTCTTGAATGAGGAACAGTGGTTTACAGTGGAAATAAGGATCTGGATACTTCTTATTCTTTCCCATATCTTTGTCTCTCAGTGTGTTACACATGTCTGACACGTGCAGAAATAATTAGGTTGTGTTTAAGTACATATAATTGACTTGTTTTTAGCTTTGACCAGGAGTTTTATCAAAGTGTAAAGGTGCTTGTCAAATGTAGAATAAAACCAATTTCCATTCCCTTACTCTTTTGGGGAAAAAATGTATTTTTAGACAAACTAAATACATTTAAAAGACGGAACTGAATTTGGAGGTTTGTTTGTTTTTGTTTTTTTTTTTACCCCTTTAATGTAATGGCCATCCTAAAATATGTCCCAGCTTGCTTCCTAGAGGCAGATTCACTTCTGAGCAATTTTAAAAGAGCAATAACATAAACTTAATTATGGGAGAACAATTCTATAGAAATTTAATATGCCATTAAGACATTTGCTGATTTACATCAGATTTATATAAAGGTTGTTTGAACCTACACCTTTGTGTCCAGCTGGTAGCCTTTTTCTAAGTTAATTACACGAAAGCCTCTGAAAAATGTTAGACATTTGAGAGAAGTTGTGATTTCAGAGATAAAGGGAACATGCTGTGAAAAGTATGGCCGTATGGCATAATGACATAAATCGTGCTGTTCTAATCAGGAGGCCTGGGTTCTCACACAGTGTCTGCCACTAGCTAGTTGTGTAATTGGACAAGTCATTTAGCCTCTCCAGTGGGTTTTTTCCTAATATGGGAGTTTTGGGGGATGCTTCAAGAAGCAAATTATATCATACTATGTTTAATCATAATTTAAAAAATAACTTTATTGCTAAGTTTAAAAAAACTTTTGATAGCTTTCTTTGTCTTTACAATAACCTGACTGGAAAGATGGATTAATTGTGCAGATATTAAGTTCTTCATTCATTCTCAAGAACAAAAAATTAGATCCCGAAGTACTTATAATAATGGTTTTCAAAGGCCAAGTATTCACTGCAAACTGAAGTGGGCTGTGTGTTTTATTTCAACTTGCAGAAGAATCTGTCTATATTAAAATATATCCATATCTCCTTTTTATCATAAGGGTATATATTTATCTTTTTCATGGTCTCGTAAACTTAAATACAGTTAACACTTGATTTTCTGAAATGGATTTTCTCAGAAGGAAATCATACTTTCTTAATTTCTTGTGCTAGTCTATGTCATTATTTCCTTATGTCATTTTACATTAACTGTGCTATCATTTTATCCATATTAGAAATGGACTCTGATCCTGTTTTCTATGGAAGAAAAATAGCATGTTTTCCTTAAGCTATGATCCGGACTGAGAACTCATCATACTTTATCCTCAGTCTCAAAGGCTGGCCAACATTCACTGTAAAGGGCAAGGTAGTTCATTTTTTCTGCTTTGCAGGCCGTGTAGACCCTATGACTGCTGGCTATTCAACTCTGCTGGCCTACTGCAAACAAATGAGTGTAGCTGTGTTCTAATAAAACTTTATCTAAAATCAGTCAGGTACCAGATTTGGCCCACAGGCTATAGTTTGCTGACTCTATCTAGTAATTTAGTTGGTAAACCCGTGTGTATGAAGTCATACAGGCTCTCCACAGAGATTAAGTCAAGGTCAATGTATTTGTGGTAGGGTAAATCTTTCATTGTAATACAGGTTGCATGCGTTTTAAAAAGGGCTTTTACATTCATTTTTATTTTTGAAGAGAAGTTGTGATTTTAGAGATAAAGGGAACATGCTATGAACTTCTGTCAAGATTTTAACCTTCCTCTTTTACAGTAGAGGGTCTAAAGTTGTACAGTTTGCCCCGGGTTACCCTGAGAGCACAAGATTTTACTCTATTTCACTGCTTTATATTTCATCAGAGTACTAGTGAACTCATTGAGAAGTTATCTCCAGTCTTGTTTTGTGTTACTCGGATATCCTGTACCCTAGAATTTTGAAAATAAATTCAAGTTCAAATTTAACACTATGACTATTCTCTGGATACCACATTCATTCAAAATAATCATACAAAGTAAACTTTGGGAACAATTCCCCCCAAAAGGAAGCCCAAGTAAGCAGAAGGTGGTTTCCAAGAATAACCAGCTCTCGAAGTTCATAGCAGCTGTAAAAATATATCTTCAGTTGAGATTTAGCTTGTAATATAAGGGTACTTGAATTTTGCTTTTCCCTCATCTTCCTTGATTTTTTTTTTTTTTGCAAGTGACTTAGATATATTGAGGATATTTACTGATTGCTCTTAATACAAAGGCAAAGCCCTTTTATCATGAAGAAGAGCTGTCACTGGAAAAAAGTGAAAAGTAAATAATTTACTAGTTTAATAATTTTTTTTTTTCCTGGCGTAGAGCTGTTGGTGGTGGTGGAATGATGGTGTGTTTCTTACTGTGTTTACCTCCTGAGTAGGTGTGAAGTGATGGGCTTTGGCAGTGATTTTTGTTTTTTTTTAATATCTTGTTGATCCGTGGATTGGTGGTTGTGGCATAGTTCATTTGGGGGGTGGCAGAAAGTTTGACAATGTTATACTATTTACCATGTTACAGCTCCTTGAAAATCAGCCATTTTGCTCTGTCTGAATGAGGAAGCACTTATGGCAGTCAGACATCATTAGAATTATTGGTTCAGAATTTAAAAAATTCAGGCTAAATAAAATCTGCAAGTCACTGTAAATTTTGCATATGTTTTCCTTTTTATTCCCCCAGACTCACCAAGCCAAAAATTTCAAATCCTGAATGTTTTGTAAATACATTCTATAATAAGTACTGTTTAATTGCCTTTTTAGTGCAACTTTAATTTGGCCCCTTTCAAAGTTATTTCATCTTTTTTACAATAATTTGTAATATTTTCTTACCCTTCTTAATTAGGCAGCCGGTCGCATGAAGAAATATGCCTGCTGCTTTAATAGCAGCATGGCCTGGGTATTCTGATTTTACCTCTTGTACCTCCATACATCTCAAATCTAGGGTTTTTGAAGATTAAATGAGTGTGAATACATAGAAATCTCTGAATGCCCAGCACATAGTAGGTGCTCAATTAATGTGAACCATTTTTATTTTTAAATCTATTTTAAGGTGGTCCTTTTCTCTGCAAATGGGCTAATTTTAAAATATGTACCATACAGATCATCTGGTTGTTCTGTTACTATTTCTTTTACAAGTCAGTAGATGTGACTACTCTGATACTATTAGGTAATATTGCAAGGATATTAGTTCATTTTTATATGCATCAATCATTAAATTTTATTCTTCACTGCAACACTAAACTACGAAGTGGCTGTCTTTTTAACAGGGATATTTAGAAGTGAGATAAAAATAGCTTCCTCCCTGGGAGCACAGGGTCCATGCACTGGAAGTGTGCAGTTATGTAGAAGTTTCTCAAATGCCACAGTAGCATCCTTTTGAAGGAACTGACATTGTTGTTTCAAGACTATCCTAGCTCTCATATCCTCATCTCTTACATTTGTCTAGGGGTTTATTATTTACAAATCTGTATTAACCTCAAATCACCTCCTAAAGATCTCAGCAAGTATTTTAAGACTCTTCATTAAGGACTAAGGATGACCAGAGGTTGTTACGTAATTTGATTACTTGCATCTTGTTAAGGAGAACTTGGAAGTCTAATCCTTCAAAGTGTTGTCTTCCTGATTCCTTTTCTCCCTTCCTCTTTCTCTTCGTGTCTCCATTCCCTTTTTTCCTTCTCTTCCTTATCAGATACTGTATTCTTCTCCTCTTCATTAATTAAAAATAGCCCTAAGGATGAGGAACTTGACTGGACCTCATAGGGCAGGTATATTTAAAACACACTTGAAATTTTTTCCACAGTTTGGGACAGGCTTTATTTGCCACAGGTACTTTAAATGCTTTACCATTTTTTTTAACTCCCAAATCAGTGCAATACCCCCCAGGGGGATAAAATCAAATTGTTGAAGAAACTGTGGACACCAGCACAAATATGTATGTCAAAGAAATGAGCAGCTGTAGTATTACCTAGCCATGTAGACTTCAGAAAGTCCCAGGGTGAGGGGACTTTTCTGTATATTGTCTTATGTAGGTACGTAGACTAGAGAGAACAGATTGGACTGTCTGATCACTATCAAGAATCTGGTGTAACTAAAACTACCCTCAGATTCTGCTCTCCTGCTCCCTTCTGGAGCTACTGTCTTAGTTCATTGTTCTTTTGTTCATTCATTCCATCATTTGCTTGGTCAAATACTCATTCACGCATTTGGTGCTAAGTGTTCTGTGACGGATGCAGATCGAGTTGCTGTGGATAATATACTTCGTGACCAAAACAAATTCCTGCCGTATGGGAGCTTGTGTTTGTGGAGGAGAGCTGTGAGAGTCATTTCTGAAGAGTGTGATAATTATTAAGATTATTTATGCTTAGTGTCGCTTTGGGCCTTAACAACTTCAGACTTGACCTTTACAGTATATGATTTCTTTCATATGGTGTTAAGACTGGACAGCTTTGGGGAGGCAGGGATTGATGTAGCCCGGAGAAATTGGGGAAGTCTTGTGGAAGAACTGAAATTTAAGCTGAAGGGGATGGAGAACATTTCAGATAATGACAATATTAGGTTGATGACTGTGAATTTGGTTTATACCTAGAATAATCATGAGACCCATATCACTGAGGGAATTTTGAGGTACCAAACAATAAAGGTATCAATAATACTTAAGGGATTTTGAAGTTTAGTAAAGATGGGCCAGATTTGTACAGCTTTGAATACTAGTCCAAGGACATTGGAGTCTAATTCTTGTTTTATTGTCCATTTTTGAGAATTATGGTAGGTATTTGATGAAGAGTAGTGACTAAAAAGATAAAAGGATAAGGTCCTAAGCCGTGAGCACCAAGGAAGATGAAATTTCCAGTCCTGAATGGCACCATAGCTCTGTGTCCTTGGGGAACATGTTTAAGCTTTAAGGACGTCAGTTTCCTCATTGCAGAATACACATTGAGGAGATGCTTTCTAAAGTTCAGGGACTTTACAAGTAGAAATTGCTGATCTCTAGATCTCTCTAGCATTTACCCATCTGCGGTTTTCCGAACACTTCTTGTAGAAGTTAATGGTCTTTTATGTCAGATGCAGCTTAAGATTGAGGAACCTGGCTAGTGAAGAACTGGAGATGGCGATTACAAAGTGGATACTGTGGTTTGGGGTGGGTTAGGGGTATAAAACCCTGGTCTTAGAATCAAAATAAGTAGCTTTGAGTTCTAGTGCTTCTCCTTAGCAGTGGGATTCCGAGCAACATGCTTCACATCTCCAAGTCTCACTGCCCTTTTGTAAAGTACTGATTGACAAGAGTTTGCAAACATCATAGGGTTTTAGAAAGAATGACATGAGATTATATAAACATTGTAAAATATTTAATAAACATTTGTAATTAGTGTTCCTGCTACTATTACGTGACTTCCCCCAAATTCCATAGTTGAATATAATGACAGAAGAGAATGGTGTTTTCTAGGCAACTGCTCTCTTCACTAGAAGCCAGGACCCCATCTGGGAGGTATAAAATGACTTAACAGGTGTTGGAATTCATTAGCCAATTATGCACGATTATCTCTTTCCTCATAATATCTGGTCTCTCATGGAAAAATACAATGGAGCTTAATTTGTACTCACTTTAGCATATCATTTGGATGACCTGTGTTTGTTTAGGTTGGTGAAGCAACAAGACATGTGGGTTGATTGGAGATATGGTGCAGAATAGAACAAAAGTGGATTTATTATGAAATATCCGCACTGTAAAATTTCTGGAGTGTTTAGTTTAGGAGTTATTATGAAACCTATTCAAGAATGGAATTTCCTGGTATTAAAAAGGAATGTTTGAGCTATAGAGGCTAAATAAAGACTAGCACATCCTGTCATTTTTATTTTCTTGTTATCAAAACTTATAGCACAATTTTAAGATATTTCATCTTTTGGTTTTATTAACGTTTGACTTGCCCACAGTATGAGCTGGCATGAGTTTTCTTCACTTCTGAGTATTGCTGGTGGTGACTCCTGTGTTGAGGTGGGGAACAGGGTACAGCATGAGGGGCCAGGGATTACCAGCGCATTTGAACAAGAGTGTAATGAGGAGGAAGCAAGAGGCTGGAGCCTTTCAGTCAGGTATTTTAACCAGTCCCTTCCACTTCCCTTTGCTTAGTCCAGGCTGACTGAGTGCCAGTCATGTACCTGGAAAAAACTTCTTGCTTGTCTCCTAGAAGGGTTCTCAGGGCCAGGAGCCAGTCAAAAAAAAAAAAAAAAAAGATTGACAGTTAAGTCAGAGAGCATCCACTAAACCACAACTGTTAAAGCGGACGAATTCCCATTAGATGAATGCTTTTTGGACCTAATCCAATGATAATAATCTATTAAAACAAGTTGTCTAATCTTATGCGTTAACTTGAAAAGAGAAGTGGATGCAGGGTGATTTGCAAAATGTTTGCACGTGTAAGTTCAATTTATTTAATTTTCCAATAATTAGGGCATGGCAATGATTAGTGCTAATTGGAGGTATGTTGGGCTGAAAGAATTATCCAAATATGTTTTGAAGACTCATGAGAGATTTTTGCAGTAAATCGTATTTAACTCTAGGGTTTTTTTTTGTGTGTGCGTGTTTTTTAGTGATAATGTTAAAGATCAAAGATACACATCTTAATGAAAAATACCAGATTTTAACGCCATCTGAAGTGATTTGAAAATTTGTACTTTAATGATAACTACAAAGGCTGGACATGCTTAAGAGGGAAGATTAATGGGGAGAGTTTTCATGGCCCTCAATATAGGTGTTTAATAAATGCAGAATTCTTTTTTTTTTTTTTTAACTAATTTGAAGCGAGATCAAACTTTTGCATTGTATTGAAGTCTTATTCAAGTGGAGGACAAATGCTGCTATAATTATATGGGTTTCACAGTTTTCAAATTCCTCTCTCACAGTTTTCAAATTCCTCTCTGTTTCAGAATCTTCCTGTGAAATTGCCTCTGACCTTATTGAAACCTCCATACCCATATAGATTTTTAAAAGTTAGTAAATGATTAAAATTTAATTCCAAATCTCATAATAAAAGAAGGAAAGGAAAAAAATGTGGTAGGTTCCATTTACACAAAGATTTTATGGTAGCCACCACCACGAGGTTCCAAAAATTGGTTTTGCCAAGTTGCTTCTGGCAAGAAGAGACTCTTGGAGAGGCTATCAGAACAGTTCCGAACTGAAAAACTTTAGTATTTTGTTTGTTCCCCAAACATCTGGCTCATGGCCACTTGGCAGCCATATCAATCATTTCTCTGTCTGCATAACATGAAACATGCAACTAGCTTATTATTCCTAAAGTAGGTATAATTTGAGGGTCACTCTTTTGATGATTAATTCCAGCTAATAAAGGTATACATTTTAAAAGTGCTTATTTTGTGGTATAAATATTAATTGACGCTCATAGAAAAGTTATCCCATTTAAAATAAATACTGCCATCTATGTTGACTATTTTACTTTTCAAAAAGAAATTCACTTCCAGAGTAATAAGATGTAGAGGTGTGAAAGATGGCTCTTCTTTTCATGAAAACTAAAATTATATTTTTCAACTTTTCCCATGTTACCCTTGCCTAGACTGAATTTTGATTTTTAAAGTATTTTCAGATAACTAGCTCTTGGTTACTGCTGATAGCACTAGTTTGCTGCTTCTTACATCCCTTCCTACATTAAAGGGAATGAACCAGACAGCACCCAGCAAAGATTTGGAAGTGGAGTTGTTTTTTCGGTAAGAGATTCTAGTAGCCGTAACTCCCTTTACTGCTCTGATGTACTTGAAAATTTGGCATGGCCATTCGCTTTTTTCTTTTAGGAGAAGTAGGGGGAGAATAGGTAATGACTCTTTTGCTTGCTCAGTAAACCCAGAATGTTCTACTCAGCTGATCTTGTGAGGATTCCAGTTCTGTTTGATTCTGCTCTGAATGACTAATAATTATAATCCCTAAGTAGGTGCCACAGTGTTGTCTGGGAATTTCTGAATAGTTGTAATTACCAGATATTGAACTACAAAATTCAGTTACAGAATCACAAAATTGATGGATGTTTTCTCAAGTGAAAATTTTCTTTCAAAACACGCATTATGTAGCCTCAGTTTCCCAATCAAAAAAACAAGTGTTATTTTAAACATCAGTGTGGCACTTTGAGAATCAGGACAAAATCTACACGCAAAATATATAAAGGGCTACAATTTTATCTGTGAGAAAAAGAAAATAATCATTTGTCCATTTGACATTGAATTTACTATATATTTAGCAGAAGACGTATAATTATAGGCAGGAGCATACTCTCATTGAAAAACATTAAGCATTGAAATTATGTGTATTAATGAACACCTACCTATGAGATGTATATATGAAGTGTATTTGTCTAGGTGAAGTCTTCCTTTTCTTATGGGTGTCTGTTGTATGTTCATAGGAAAGTCCCGCACTCATTAAATAGCTGCCTATTTTGATATCTTTGAGAGAAGAGAGCTATATCTTGGCCTCCCCACTGAGTGAAGTCTCATTATAATTTGTCTCTTTAGCTTTCCAAAATGCTGGGCTCACATGCTTACCTCATTAATGAGACTGGAACACATCTCATAATGGCTGGTTTGTTGCACTAAAGCCACACAGAGTTAAAAGAATGTTGCAGTTTAATCCATTGGCGCAGGAAATGCATTTGCAATGCAGTTGCCCACTTGAGGAGAGATGGATAGAAAAGAGTTCCTTTTCCAAATTCAATTAATTTTGAGCTCTTTTATTTTGATTCTCCCCCATTAGGTGTATTCTTAAAGTGCAGGGAAAGGAATCTAATAAAAACCTAAAGTGGTTTGATAGTCAAAAAGAGGTGTCTCCTTTTGTGTAAAGTATTTTTTGTGTCGTGTCTGAAGTCATAAAAGGATATTTTCTTCACATATTTTCTTCATAAAGGCTGAATTGTTTCGTGGCTAACCCGATTTGACCATAGTGCACTGCCTGGTGGGAAGTGTTAAACCTCTTATTTTAAGCTAAACAAGATTACTCTGAAGGCTGGCATTCAGGGGCTTGCTTTTAGTGTAATGGGTTAGGGGCTGTGGCACACCCCTTACAGTTCCAGTAATTGAACTCTTTGGGTACTTCAGTCTCTAATAGTTAGCTCTAGAAGGAGCCTGCCATGGGTATGCAAGAAATTGCTAACTGCTTGATTTCCCCATGTTACCTTAATGAGGAAGAATGGATCACCATGCCAACAAAAACACCATAGCAATGGGTCTAGAAACATCCTTCCTTTGATATTTGTTTCTCATTTGGGGGTTTCTCATATACTACAATTGCTACAGAGTGTCAGACAAGACCGAACGGGATCTGAAATCAATATGTTCTCTCTCATAGAATACGTGTAAGTTACTGTGGTCCTTTAACCTGAATTCTGGTTCATTCTACTGTTTCATCTTTTTAGATTCAATTTGAAGGCGGTTAAAATGTTAATATGCACTTAACGTTGATGTTAGTTTTCGTTTGATATTTCGTGGCCCACAGCTTTAAGATACTGATCTATCAAAGCCCATCTAATTTCATTTGGTTTCTAAAAGCTTTTATTCAGCTTTTACAACCATTCTTTGAATAGCCTTTGTTTTTTAGAACAGTTTCAGGATTACAGAAAATTTGAGGGGAACAAGGTTCCCATATATGTCACACTCAGTTCCACCTGTTTACTGACTTCCCACATTAGTGTAGTGTATATGTTACAATGAATTAGCCAATGCTGATATGTTGTTTTTATTATTAACTAATGTTCATACTTTACTCAGATTTCCTTCATTTTTACCTAATGTCCTTTTTCTGTCCCAGGATGAAATCTGGGATAGCACATAACATTTATTTGTCATGTCTCCTTCGGCTCCTCTTGGCTGTGACAGTTTCTCAGCCTTTGTTTTTGATAACCTTGACAGTTTTGAGGATTCCTAGTCAGATATTTTGTAAAACATTCTCCACTGGAATTTGCCTGATGTTTTTCTCATGATTACACTGCGTTTATGGATTTTGAGAGGAAGAACAGAGGTCAAGTGACATTTTCATGACACATTATCAAAGGATTAAGGGTACATGCTGTCGGCATGACTTACCACTGTTAAGATTGACCCTAATCACCTGGTGGAGATAGTGTTTTTCAGGTTTATCTATTGCAAAGTTACTCTCTCCCACATCCCTCCTTTCTCTTTGGAAGAAGGCACTGTGCTCAGCCCGTATTTATGGAGTGAGGAGTTATGCTCCCTCTCCTTCAAGGTGGAGTATATATATAAATTATTTGACATTCTTCTGCAAGGCAGATTTGTCTCTTCTCTCTTATCTGTCTCTCCGTCTATCAATCATTTATTTATCAGTATTGATTCATGGATATTTATTTTATACTTTAGTTTATAATTCAGTACTATTTATTTTGTTGCTCAAATTGTTCCGGCTTCGGCCTTTGGGAGCTCTTTAAGCACGCTTCTGTGTGCCAGAGACAGTTTGACATATCCTCATCTCTCTCTCTCTCTCTCTCTCTCTCTCTCTCTGTCTCTCTGTGTGTGTGTGTGCGCGCGCGCACGCATGTGTGTGCCCACACCTCACTTTCTGGCACTATAAGATACACCAGGCTCATCTTATATATTTCCTGCCTCAGTCTTAAAAATCAGTCCATTTCTCCAAGGAACCTTGGTTCCTTTTAGTGGAAAATGGTATTAGAAATCAAGGTAACACCATTTAAGGAATAAATAAAACAAATTTCTAAATAAAATTAAGAAGAATCTCTTTCAAGTATGATTAAAAGAAAGAGTAGATGGTCATCTTAAGTTTCTTCTCTTTATGTTACGTTTTTAAAAATCTTTTAAAAAGTCCATTTTTTTTTAACCAGTGTTAGCTAGTATATGTATGAATAAAGACTATGAAAAGAATTTCAAATAGGCTAATAGTTTTGATTTTAACTGAAATAAAAACCATTGTTTCTGGTGACCTTTTACTAGCATATCAAACCAGTTATGTTTGGTTTTAAATTTTGGATAAATACCATGTTATTCATTATATCAGATTACATGAAATATGCTTTGACACTTTTTGGATTTTTTTTATAATCATACTCTCCCTAATGACAACCTTGTTTGGTGAATTATAATCTGGCCTAAAAGAAGTCTAAGTAGTCATCAGTGGATTTCAATCTGTAACTGATTTATTGAGCTGTTATATGTTTATCTGGATGGGTACAAATACTTTCTGATAGATGTTTGTAATCAATGGAAAGTATTATGCTGTGGTGTAGAGTTAGCTTGAATAAGTGAAAGAATTCCTTATCATCCAAAGTGCTGAATATTTCACTAACATACTTTTTTATGCCCTTAATCTTTAAATTCTTTCCTTGCAAAGACTGAATCTACTGAACCTCTTTATATTTTTTGAAATACTAAACATTAAAATTCTTCTGTTTATTCTTTTGGTACAGGAAAAAAAGTTTCTAATCTTGTATAGAGGGTAATTATTAATAAGGAAACCCATTTTTTTTCTTCAAAGGGAAACAAATACCCTGACAACTTGATGATGACAAAACTTTGATAAATCATATGAATATGTTCTGGAAACAATTTCTAATTATACTTTTAACCACGCGTTCCTTCTTGTCGCATATTCAGAAATGTCAGAAATATATGCTTTTATATTGCTGTTTTGGGGTGAATCTCCAGTGAGAACTATTTTAGGAAGGAGGGAAGCTAGGAGAAATCCTATATTACTGATACAAAGAAAGCTTATGACTTCAATGAAGAATAGTGGATACAAAATAAAGGATGCTAGATTTTTGTTATGTCTGGATAGCCTTTTCTGTCAGTTATTCTTAAAACTTTCAGATACTGATTTTTATCTGCTTTATTATTACAACTCTACTGTCATTGCCAAGGGCTTAATTTGGAATTAAATGAGCCTTATGCTTAAGTAATTTATTTTCATTAGTTTGCCAAAAAGTGAGTCTCATGATGGTTTTAATACTCTAAGGCAGAATGTTTACATTTTTCTTTCATTGAGTATAAAATATTCCTTTTCAGTTTCCTTTATGTCCCACAGAATCTTGAGATCAGAAGGCAATATTGAAGCTGCCACCATGAATGGCAGTTTTCCTTGAATAGTAGAGAGGGAAGCTGTTAGAGTTGGTTTTTGCTCTTCTCTTGTGCTATTTCTTCAGGCAAAGACTCTTAGAGAAGAAAATAATGCATTACAGGGCTTCTATAAAGGCATCACCACTAGTTAATGTGACAGGTTCTTCTCATCAGATTTGCCTTCATATTTCAGGTGATGCTTGAGAAAGATTTTGATGTTATATGGTAAATTTCACATTATTTGTTCATTATAGCTATGTTCTTTTATTCTATTAGTGTGTCCAAAGACTCGAGATAAAATTGTTAACCATGAACTTGATGGACTTACTTATTTTTCATTTTATGATTTCCTGTATCTGACAGTTCCAGAAGAATCCCTCTAAAATTTTGTAATTAGGAATATGTATATATGTATGTATGTGTTTGTGTATATACGTATTCAGTAACATGGAAACTGAAGCTAATTTCCCTTTTAGTGTTAAAGAATTACTTTTTAAAAAGATGAAGAACACATTTCAACTTCTAGAAAAATTAGACTTTCATAAAGCTGATTTATATGATTTTATGAATAAATAGTGAGTTAAAACTTGAGGGAACCCTGTCTATATAGTAATTGACATGAAATGTATCTGATAAGAATTCTTAAGGATGCACTCATTTTCCCATTTTTAATTCTACTTTTGGAATGAAGTTGTAGTCAGGGAAATGTTCCTCCAGAACATGTTACCGCCTTCATGTGTACTTTTCATGGAGAGGTATGCAGTTAGGCAGAATATGTTGTGATGTAAAGGTGACAAGGCCAGGTTTCTGTATATGATGACAGCCAAGCTGGCCTTGGAGTTATGCAGTATTATTTCATTTGATCCTTTGTGTGGAGGATTGGGAGTGAGAATTTAGCATAATGGGATTTAAAATGGGGGTGGTGGTGCCTGGGTGTCTCAGTCGGTCAAGGGCCCAGCTCTTGATTTCAGCTCAGGTCATGATCACAGGGTCATGAAATGGAGCCACATTTTGGGCTCCCTGCTCAACGAGGAATCTGCTGGAGATTCTCTCCCCCTGCCACCCCAGCCCTCCTGTTTGCACGTGTGCAGTCTCTCTCAAATAAATAAATAAATAAATCTTTAAAAAAAAGTGTGAGATAATGACAGGTAAAAAATTGACTTTTGGTTTGAGGGTCAGAGTTTAAGAATCATTTTCAAACACCTATGAATGTTAGGCTCTATAGTAATCTCTGAGAATTCAAAGATGGGCCATTTGTTATATCCCAGACCTAAAGGAGAATTTTTGGGTAACGCTGTCATAATTTTGTATCCCAACTGGGGTGCGTTGTGATTTATCTAATTTTCTTGTGTAGCTAAGAGATTTTCTAGCAAAATTAAGGTGAGGATTACAAAATAATTGTAGATAGATTGAATTGGGACATGGAAAAGTATTTTTTTAATATTGGGAAGCTTTAATTATAAAACAATAGCTGCGGTAAATACTAAATATCCAAAAGTGTATGAACTCACAGATACTTATGTGTCCATAACCAGAATTTGGATTTGTTATCATTATTTGTATATTTATATGTTTCAAAAAATTATTTCAACCTAAGAAATGTAAGTTTAGACATAAAAGACTGTCAAACATTTTTGGGGTTTTTTGATTCATTTTTTGGGACTGTGAATAAATGACAACCACTGAGAAATTTGAAGCCATCTTTGTCTCTTCATCTGTCCATCCAGCTCCCTTCTGTGCCCTGTCCTAGCAGTTTCATGTCAACTGATGTTTGGCGTAATTGTTTCTAGACTTGGCCAGGGGTGGAGGATTGGGGGGGTGGCAGATTTTACAAACATAGGTACGCATTTGTGAAGAATATATGGGATTTTTTTCCTGAATGGCCTATATGATTTTATAATATGTATATTTTGCAACCTGAGTTTTTACAAGTCATGTTACTATCTAATGATTTGGTTCATTTGCATTAATTGCTATATAGTATTTTCTGTTGGCATATATGTATGCCTACATATATAAATATATGTGTCTCTCCATATACTGTATATGTAGTTTGTATGTATGGTTTATTCCTGTGAGTTGCCTTATAGATTCAGAACATATGGGTATGCCATGATTTATTTTCATATTGTTCTAGTGAAATTTTTAGAGATTTATTTTTTACAAATTATTAATTTTCCTAAGTACTTCCGAATTTCTCACCAAACTGTCTTAATTTATATTTTCTCAGTATGTAATAGTTCTTGATACAGCACAATTTTTTTTCTTTTTTCAAAGATTTTATTTATTTATGTGACAGAGAGACAGCCAGCGAGAGAGGGAACACAGCAGGGGGAGTGGGAGAGGAAGAAGCAGGCTCATAGTGGAAGAGCCTGATGTGGGACTCGATCCCGGATCGCCAGGATCACGCCCTGAGCCGAAGGCAGACGCTTTAACGACTGCGCTACCCAGGCGCCCCAATACAGCACAATTTTAGTGAGTTTTGTAGCCAATTCTTTTTTCCCGTTTTTTTTTAAACTTAGATTCATTTGAAGTATGTTCTTTTTACTTTAATTTTCATTTTATTAACAAATGAATTATAATTGTTTATTGTTGTCTTTTCTCTGAATTACCCATCTATATTTTTAAATCTATTCTATTGGATTATTTGCCTTTTCTGATTCACATTTAGGAGACTGATTTTTTTTCTGGGAAAAAATCCTTTGTCTTCTGCATATTGCAACAAGACTTGAATATTTCAACTCTGAATTGTACTTATTACAGAGATCTCAATTCCTTTGTAGCGTGACCTCATGACACTCATTTATTATACTAAGAAGCCAATTTGTCCCAGAGCCTCAGAGAAAGCATTATTTATGTTTCATTATGATTTATTCATTTAGAATGAGGAAAATATGCCTTAAAACTTTGTGAAATGAAAGCCAGAATCCCGCAGTATTTTCAGTGTCAGTGTTAAGAATTAGACTTGTACAAATATGTGATGATTCTCTGCTTCGGCTGCATTAGAATCTCCTGTGGAGGTATTAGTCAGACCAGGGCATTGGTATTTTTAGCAGCTCACAATTAATATTGATGGTCGGTTAGGTTTCAAAGCTATCTTTTAAGGCACTATGATTCTTTGCCTCCCAAAGTGTTTTCTAGACAGACTAGAACATGCAAACTCCACAAGCACAGAGTCTGTCCTCTCTCTACTTGTACAGATATATCTGGAGCCTAGTAGGAGAGTGCCTGCCACACACAGCCCTCTTAGTGATGTGCTCAGTGAATTCATTGTGTTTTCACTATTGAATTGCAGTCATTTGCTGGGGCGCCTGGGTGGCTCAGTTGTGAGGTGTCTATCTTCGGCTCAGGGCATGATCCCAGGGTCCTGGGATTGAGCCCCACATCGGGCTCCCTGCTCCGCTGGGAGCGTGCTTCTTCCTCTCCCACTCCCCCTGCTTGTGTTCGCTCTCGTGCTGGCTGTCTCTCTCTCTGTCGAATAAATAAGTAAAAATCTTCAATACATAAATAAATTGCAGTCATTTTCTAACGTTATCCAGTCATTTTCTAACGTTATCCATCAGAGATTATCCTTCTATCACGTTACGCTTCCCAGATTTAGACTTCTCATCTTCTATGTGTGGATTTTTACTAGTTGTACCTTTCAAGTCTGGTGGTAATTCTTCAGAACTCTCATGCATCATCTTACAAATACCTGTGCTGAATCAGTGTGCTACACTAAGCCAAGAACAACAGCAACAGTAACAAAATGCTGAGGCTGATTATATGACTTGACTCCTAGCTGTTAACTCAATAAAAATTTACCCAAGTCAGAGCATAGGGACTACGATTTTTTAAAAATACTTGAGAGAGGAGAGAGAGTGAGAGAGAAATTGAGAGAATTAGTGGGAGGAGGGGCAGAAGGAGAAGCAGGACACCCCCCCCCCCCCCCCCCTAAGCCACCGAAGGCATACATCACCGACTGAGCCACCCAGGCACCCCTAGGGACTATGCTTAATAAAAAAGCCTTTCCATGCTTTCTTTTCTTTCACATTATTTTTAAGGCTGTTACCACAGAAACAATGAATGAGGTTAGAAGAGAGATTTGGTTTTATCAGAAGCCCATTTTATAGGTGACCATTTTTAACAAAATTCTATGAGAAGACATTAAAGAGATTTGAAAGTTGTGATTTCAAAGAAATCATAAAATACATAATAAGTGAGGCCTTAGAAGCTCTTCCACTTGAAACATTTTAACGTCAAATTTTTTTTACCTGTTCATTCAGTTTTCCTTTAGTGGTGTCATTTATTCAGCCCTTATAGACCTTACCTGTAAGTTACATCAGTTGTTTAAATGGGAGCTGTACATGAAAATGTTTTAAAATATAAAGTACTTTATAAATTAATGTTAGCCTTTGATTATTCTGCTTTTTCATTTTTGTCATTAGCTCAGCATTTAGACTTCTAATTTATCGCTGAGTAGTTTTCATTAATCTTTATTTTGTAGTTTATTGTATTTAAATATTCTTTGAGTATGATAAAAACGAGAATCATTTTATCACATCTTCAGTCTTAATGCTTTATTTTGATAATTTATTAAAATTTAATAAATTGCTAAAGATGCACTTATTGAAAATTAATAAGGTAGTTTTGCATTATGATATTTCTCTTTTAAATAAAATGGAATTATGCAATGATTAAGGCTAACTTCTGGAGTTTCATGACTAGCAAAGAATTCTGATTACACTTCCCTTCCCCATGTGGTTCTCTTACTCCTTTACTTTTCTTCTTGACTGATGAGGAGGATTTTTGTAATGACTCTCCCTTCTCTCTCCTTACTCTCACCAGAAGACATTGGAATAGAATGGCCTCAGTTACACTTTGTATACTTAGTTATACTTAGTCGCAAAATGTACTTTTGCTACAAACCTTAAACTTGAATTGTTTTTTCAAGATCAGTCTTCCTCATCCATGGTATCTTATTTCATTTATCTTTGCCAAATGACATGTTTCTCTTGTGTAATCAAAGAATACTCAATTATGTGATTTGTCCATCAAGTTATTATAGCTTCTAATGTGCAGTTTTGTGTCTTGTGGGTTTTTTTTTTTCTAAAATCAATAAATTTTAGAATTTTTGCTGGGTAGAATTTCAGAAGAGCAAAAGAATGGTTTATAAAAGGTATTTTTAGATTTCATTTATTCTGAACCATTTCATGTTTCCAGAGAAGACCTGAAAGTGAGAAATTAGTGATGACCGAACATATTACTCCCCCAACACTAAAAATTCCATGCAGCATTATGTGAAATACTTTTGAGTAGAAGTCGGCCACAGATGTTTTAAAACATTGAGGCAGTTAATTCTGTGAACTTAGCATTACTGTGATCTGATATTAACAATCCCACCTTTTAAAATTGTCAGTTTCCATCTGTTTGCTGTTTCTCATTTTCCTTATTTTGAATTTTAAACTTCTAACCTCCTCCTTTACTTCATTTCTTTTATATCCAGAAGTACCCTGTCTTTAAATATTTAAAATATTTTCAAAATAATTTTGAAATTCAAAAGACATCTCTCTCTCTTTCTCTCTCTCTCTCTCACACACACACAGAACCCTCTATGAATTAGAATCTTCTTTGTAGAGGTGAGAACTTCTAAAGTCTTAGAGTAAGATCCCATTAATGATTTTGAAAGTTGGAAATAATGTAATCTGTGTTTAAAAGGGCTGGGTCACCAGTTAGGAGGAGACTTTTGTGATAATCCAAGTGTGGGCATTTTGGACTCAAGTGGTGACAGAAGAGATGGTGAGAAATGGACAAATTCGGCATATATTTTGAAGAGAAAGTGAGAGGAGTTGGGAATGGATAGAATGGGGAGGGAGGGAGGCTGGGAAGAAGAAACTGGTTATGTAGTTTTACCATCTTTGGTGGTGGTGATGACTGAAGGAGGAAGTGTTTAGTGTCAGGGGTATGAAATCAAGCTTTATGTTGGGCATTTTGAATTTGAGATACCTAAGTGAATATGTCCAATAGGCAATTGAATAAATGACTGGAGATAAGGTTAAGGTGGAATCATTAGCATATATTAATATTTTTTAAAAATTACAGACCTTTGTGTATGGTGTAAGAGAATGGTCGAGTTTCATTCTTTTGTATAAAGCTGTCCAATTTTCCCAGCACCATTTGTTGAAGAGACTGTCTTTCTTCTATTGGATATTTTTTCCTACTTTGTCAAAGATTAGTTGACCATAGAGTTGAGGGTCCATATCTGAGCTCTCTATTCTGTTCCATTGATCTATGTGTCTGTTTTTGTGCCAGTACCATGCTGTCTTGGTGATCACAGCTTTGTAATCTAGCTTGAAATCAGGCAACATGATGCCCCCAGCTTTGTTTTTCTTTTTCAACATTTCCTTAGCGAATCGGGCTCTTTTCTGGTTCTACACGAATTTTAGGATTGTTTGTTCCAGCACATTGAAAAATGGCATTGGTATTTTGATCAGGTTGGTGTTGAAAATATATCTCTGGGTAGCACAGACATTTTAGCAATGTTTATTCTTCCGATCCATGAGCATGGACTGTTTTTCCATCTTTTTGCATCTTCTTCAATTTCTTTCATCAGTGTTCTGTAGTTTCTAGAGTATAGATCCTTTACCTCTTTGGTTAGGTTTTTCCAAGGTATCTTATGGAAGGGGGGGAAATCAGAGGGGGAGATGAACAAGAGACTGTGGACTCCAGGAAACAATCTGAGGGTTTTAGAGGGGAGGAAATCGCGGATGGGTTAGCCCAGTGATGGGTATTAAGGAGGGCATGTATTGCATGGAGCACTGGGTGTTATACGCAAACAATGAATCATGGAACACTACATCAAAAACTAATGATGTACTGTATGGTGACTAACATAACATAATAATAAAAAAAACTCACTAGTAAAACAACATGGAGAGGCTTTATTGAAGTTAAACAGTTGTTTATAAGGATTAAAAGACCATCTGAATTAGGAAAGTAAAACATGTTCTTGGTAACAAATTCAAACAATGACTGGATAAAGCAAAAAGTGGGAGCCCCAGACTCTCCCTACAGAGGTAGCTTTCCTACTTTAAGACTCATTAAGAGGCTTGCCTGGGTGGCTCAGTCGTTAAGCGTCTGCCTTTGGCTCAGGGCTTACTCCCAGGGTCCTGGGATTGAGCCCCGCATCCGGCTCCCGGCTCCGCTGGGAGCCTGCTTCTTCCTCTCCCACTCCCCCTGCTTGTATTCCCTCTCTCGCTGGCTGTCTCTCTCTTTGTCAAATAAATAAATAAAATCTTAAAAAAAAAAATAAGACTCATTAAGAAAGAAAAATTGCTGCCTATTCTTTTTTGTTATTTCTGATTTTTGTTAAACTTACTGAAAGATTGCCTTCAGGGGCATCTGGGTGGTTCAGTCAGTTAAGCATCTGCCTTCAGCTCAGGTTATGATCTTGGAGTCCTGGGATGGAGCCCCATGCTGGGCTCCCTGCTCAGCAGAGAGTCTGCTTGTACCTCTACCCCTGCCATTCCTCCTGCTTATGTTCATGCAGTCTCTTTCAAATAAATAAATAAAATCTTTAAAAAAAGAAAGAAAAATAAAATTACAGATGTTGCCAAGATCATTAGGTTAATAGTAGAGATGGAGCAGATGGTCCATGACTAGTTTTGTGGCTTCCAGCAATGAAAGGTGGGGTGAATGAGGAGTCTGAGGAAGAGAATCTAGTGGCAGTTGTATATAATACATAGAGACTATTTTTTTGTTTTCATTTTTTTAAAATTATGTCATGTTAGTCACCATATAGTACATCATTAGTTTTTGATGTAGTGCTCCATGATTTATTGTTTGCTTATAACACCCAGTGTTCCATGCAGTATGTGCCCTCCTTAATACCCATCACTGGGCTAGCCCATCCGCCCAACCCCCTCCTCTCTAAAACCCTCAGTTTGTTTCCTGGAGTCTGTAGTCTCTCGTGGTTGTCTCCCCATCTGATTTCCCTCCCTTCACTCTTCCCTTCCTTCTCCTAATGTCCTCCATGCTATTCCTTATGTTCCACAAATGAGTGAAACCATAAGATAATTGTCTTTCTCTGCTTCACTTATTTCACTTAGAGACTGTTTTAATAGAAGTTGTACATGCTCAAGATATATTCAAGATATATTTCTCTTTGGACTTTTTAAAATGGAGATATAATTGACATTTAGCATTTTATTAGTTGTAGGTGCACAACGTACTGATTTGGTGTATGTATATATGGCAGATGATCACCACAGGAATGTAGTTGACATCCATCAACACACAAAAAATTTTGTGTTTTTTTTCTTGTGTTAACAACTTTTAAGATCTGATGTCTTAGCAACTTTCAAATATGCAGTAGAGTATTGTTAACTACAGTCACCACGATGTCTATGACATCCTTAGAACTTGTCTTCTTACTAGAGGTTGTGCCTTTGACCAGCTTCACTGCTTCACCCATTTTGACAGCTCTCCTGTTCCGTCTCTGGCAACCACCCATCTATCTGTTTTCTTTATTTAGGAATTCAGGGTTTTTGTTTTTTGAGATTCCACCTACAAGGGAGATCATACAGTGTTTGTCTTTCTCCAGCTGACTTATTTCACTCAGCATAATGTCCTCAAGGTCCATCCATGTTGTTGCAAATTGCAAGATCTACTTTTTTTGTGTGTGGGCAAATCATACTCCATCAGATGTCTATAGCACACTTTCTTTATTCTTCATCCATCGATGGACACCTAGGTTGTTACCATGCCTTGGCTATTATAAATAAATAATGCTGCAATAAATGTAGGGGTACAGATATTTTTTTGAGATAGTGATTTAGTTTCTCTCAGATAAATACCAGAAGTGGAATTGATGGATCATATGGTAGTTCTATTTTTAATTTTTGAGGCAACTCCGCACTGTTTTCCATAGTTGCTGCACCAGTTTACCTTCCTACCAACAATGCACAAGGGTTCTCTTTTCTCCACATCCCCGCCAACACTTGTTATTTCTTGTCTTTTTGATTCTAGCTGTTCTAACAGGTGTGAGCTAGTATCTCATTGTGGTTTGGGTTTACATGTCCCTGATGATCAGTGATGTTAAGCACCTTTTTATGTACCTGTTTCTGTGTCTTCCCTGGAAAAATGTCTATTCAGATCCTATGTCCACTTTTAATCATTTTTTTTCTTTTGAGTTGTGTGAGTTTTTTTTAATGTATTTTGGATATTAGCTCCTTATCAAACATATGATTTACAAATATAATTTAGTAGGTTGCCTTTTCATTGTGTTGATGATTTCCTTTGCTGTATATTAGTTTTTTATTAGATGTAGTTGCAATTATGTATTTGTGCTTTTGCCTTTTGTGTTTTTTTTAACTAAATATTTGGCATATCCTTAAAGTTCCAAGCACCATTTTGAGTGTTACTAATGTATAATTCTATACAATGTCTATGTGTGCAGTAAGAGATCACATTACCAAGGAATCATTAAAGTTGGGATATGGTATCCATCTCTCCCCCTCCCGCTTGCCTCTTTGGGACTTAGATTGTTTGAGGTCACTAAATTCTTAGGTTGAAAGAGTTTGCCAGAAAATTCTCATTAACAGGAATGCCCTTTGGCCTTCTTCTCACAATTTTCTGTCTCTCTCTTAAAATAAATAAGCACACTATCTAAGTCATTTTATTTTTAAAAGTTGTCATCAGTGTGGAGAATTTGGGATTCATGAGGAGTGTTTTTAAATGTTTGATGTCACTGATGTCAGTGACAGCATGGGGTAGCAGGTGAAAGCCTGGTTGATAAATTCTGCAAGAAAATTCAAGACAGTGAAATGAGGACGGGCATAGACATAGCTAAATGCTGTTACTCCTTTGAGCCAAGCAGAATCCTGTCATACTCTATATTTTGGGGCATGCCTGTTCTTTGTTTTCCCTAGAACCTAAACTATAAAGTGAAAGAAGATAGTTATTAGATGTCTATTCTATCCTGTGCAGAGTGCTGAGTACTTTTATACTGTGGTCTGTTTAACTTGACACCAATTCCAAGCTGGAAATACATTCAACCCATTTTAAAGAGGTCAAGAAATTGAAGCTTTTGTTCTTGGTATTATAGAACAAGAAGAAAAAATACTCATCAAAAGTTATTTACAAAGTAGGCTTCCACAGTCAATTTTTTTTTTCAGGTAAATTTTCCCTAAGCACGTTTAAAAGGAGATAGAAATAAAGTCATATATTTAAGACCTATGTGGTTTTAACTGTCCACTTCAAAATGTCTTTTCATCTCTCAATGTTAAGTGAAGTGTTCCCACGCTGTATTGATGATGATCTTAATTTTTTCCCTTCTCTTTTGGTTTCAGAGAAAGAACTTGTCTCTTTTCCTCAGCATTAGTTTGTTAACTTTCTGGGGGACTTCCCTTTTGGGTGCCCGTTTATACTGGATGGGAAACAAACCACCAAGCTTTTCCAACTCTGACAACCCAGCTGCTGATTCGGATAGCCTGTTGGCTCGGACGCTCACTTTCTTCTACTTGCCAACCAAGAACCTCTGGCTGTTGCTATGCCCAGATACACTCAGTTTTGATTGGTCGATGGATGCTGTGCCTCTGCTCAAAACAATTTGTGATTGGAGAAACCTACACACTGTGGCCTTCTATATTGGACTCCTCCTCCTTGCCTACTATGGCTTGAAGAGCCCAAGCGTGGAAAGAGAATGCAATGGGAAATTTGTAACAAATGGCAAGCAGAATGCAAATGGACATAGCTGCCATTCAGATGTGGAGTACCGGAACTCAGAGATTAAGCCCAGCTTTGCATCCAAAGTAGAAAATGGCATTAAAAATAATGCATCACAGAGAACACAACTTCCTTCTACGGAGAACATTGTTGTTCTTTCTTTATCTTTGTTAATAATACCCTTTGTTCCTGCCACGAACCTGTTTTTCTATGTCGGCTTTGTAATTGCAGAGCGAGTATTGTATATTCCTAGTATGGGCTTCTGCCTCCTCATTACAGTGGGTGCCAGAGCCCTTTATGTCAAAGTCCAAAAGCGGTTTCTCAAGAGCTTGATTTTTTATGCCACAGCTACATTAATTGTTTTCTATGGACTCAAGACTGCGATCAGGAATGGAGACTGGCAGAATGAGGAAATGCTGTATAGGTCAGGGATAAAAGTAAACCCAGCTAAAGGTAATATTTTATTTTATACTTTTTTCTGGACAGTTTGCTCATTGTGCCTTTTTATATCCTTGCTTCTTGCCTTAAAACTCAGTATTCAGGAGGAAGAGGTTTTTTTCTGCAGTACCTGTGTCTTTCTTTCATTTCATTTTTTTTAAGAGCTGAGCGGTACAACAAATTTCAAGAATTCCATATTTGGAATAGGGAAGTATGTTCTGATGTTCTGGACTACATTTGTCCAGAGGAATTCGAACGGTTGTGCAAAAGTATTGGCTGTTATAAGAATTTAGACAAATGCTTGTTGGTTTCTGTATGTTAAATACTGATACAGACATCATCTCTTTCGTCATGTAATAAAAGTCAGGCTGTCTCACTTGAGGATATTTTAGCTTTGCTCTTTTCCAAGCATCGCCTGAGGAATTACCGTAAGACTTACATCGACATCTTTAAAAGATTTGGAGGTGATGCTACCTCTGAATCTTGGAATCATGTCTCTAGGTGTCAGTGTGTGCGCACACAAGTGTGAGTCACCCTTAGCTTTGCAGAGGTGCTGTAATCTGGATGTTGCCAAGCCGTTCGCACATTCTTATTTAAGAGTTCTTCAGTCACGTAGGGAAATAAACCTCACTGTATAGGAAGATTGATCATGTATTTTATTATTGTTTTTGATTTAGAAAACTCTTTTAGCAAATCGCAGAATCTATAGCCAGAATAGAAAGTCTCCCTTAAAGCATAAATGAATAGGCAAAAGCTGTTATAATGATTTCTCTGGTTTAGGCAGTAAAATGATGGTAGAAGCCAGAGAGCAATTAAATGAAAACAAGTGCACCTTTTAAGTGCAGAAATATATCATAGTAAATAGTGCCAGCTAGCCCTGTTCTTCATAAGCCTTTCCTTTTCCTTTTTTTTAGTTATTTATCTTTTACATTATGGTTGCCTGCATAGCATTTGAACTGGGCTTTTTCTACTTTCTCCAACACAACTGTGTACTGGTACTCAAATACTGAAAGTGTAAAACTGTTCCAAATGTATGGAGTGGCCTGTTGATGGATATCGGGATATATGCCCAAAGATCTGGATACCCTAGAAGCAACTCTGGTATCCTTATCGGATTACCATTTAAGTCAAGAGTTCAGCGAACAGCTACTCATTTCTTTAAGCTAAGGAAGTGATTGTTGGTACTTGTAACGCTTAATAGATTGCAGGGATTTTAATGGCAGTAGAAACATTAAAATTGAGCTAGTGCATAGCATAGAATTCCTCAGTTCTTATGGAAAAAAGCTTTACCATGTGGCTTTTGTAGGTAGTGAGTGCTGCACAGTTTAGTGATTGCATGAACCCAAATCTTGTAAAAAATGTTTCAGTCAGTTCTCACAGAATGCTTTTGAGCTGGTTTTTCTTCACTGGTAGATGAAAGTATGTAAAGGGAAGGCTATGTTGCCAGTTTATTTTCCTGCTATTTAAAACAGATACATTGTAAGGAAGTTAAAGAAAAAAACCCCAGCATGTTAATTTCATCACAAGGTGGTTCTGAGGATTTATTAAATTTATTGGTGAAGTCTCAGGTTAAGCTACTACTGTAACAAAGAGCCAAGATAATGGTGGCATAAATACGATAGAAGCTTTATTCTTTCATGTAACAATCTAAGTATGTGTAGCCCAGAGCTGATAAGATGGCGCCATGGGTTTTCAGGATCCGGGCTCCTTGTCTTTTGTTCCCTTGCCATCTTGGTAGTGTTACCCTGTCCATATGGTCTGAGATGGCTTATTATCACATCAGCACTTCAGCTCACAGGAAAAGAGAGAAAGAGCAAACAGTGGGTGTACCCATTCTCTTTAAGAGCGTATCATGGAAATTGCACACACCATGTTTGCTCACAGACTGTTGGCCACACCTAGCGGCAAGGAAGGCTGGGAAATGTTATCTTAATTCTGAGAAGCCAAGTACCCAGCCAAATTTTATTCCTCTTTAAGAAGGGGAGGGCAGATATTCAGATGCTAGAGTATAAGTAGCAGTCTCTGTCCCCACAGAGATAAAAAGCATTTTGTAAACTCCTAGATATCGTCCAGATATGTTTCTAGATATATTTGGCTATGATACTTTTGACAGTTATTATTATGATTTTGATCCAGTTATTTTGCTGTTATAGCTAAAATGTTTGCTTCTTCCATTATCCATTCACTCAGTAGAACAATTATTAAGCATTTCCTTGGTTTCCAATATATTTTCGTGTCTCCTTCCTAATACTTAAGAAGTGCTATAGTATTTAGGTACTCCAAGTAGTATTAGTTAAATGAATATATGACTGCCTAGTACTGTAGGTCCTTTGAAACATCAAAAATTAAATTCCTGAAGCCTGCCCCACCCCTACAACCCTACCACCACCACCCGCACCCCCCTGCTCTACTTACAGCCTTTACCATCTCAGTTGATTGCAACTCCATTTTCCCAGCAGCTCTGAACACTGCTTTGGAATCATCCAACCTTCTCTTTTTCTTTAACACCCAACATCCGTTTCATCAGCAAAGCCTCTTGACTCTGTCTTCAAAAATACATCCAGAACTTGACCACTTTTTACCACCTCCAGTACTACCGCTATGGCCCATGCCACAATCATCTTTCTTGGGTTTATTACTAAAAGCCTCTTAGTTGGCCTCCCTGCTTCTGTTTTCTTGCCTGTTAGAGAAGAGAAGGCATGCAGTAATGAATACATTGAATAATAATGTTAAAGTCATAGTCTTCGTATAGAGTTTATAATCAGTTTAGAGATAAGATGAATATGCATTGAAGAAGGTGAAAGTGTGAAATACTACACTGTTAATATACCAGAAACTGAGAAATACTTTATAATAAGAGGGATAGAATTGAAAATGGGGGTAGTTTTGGATCCCATGACCCTTCTGTGCATATTCCATTTCGATACGAGGCAAAATTCTTAACGTCTAGGTTCCTTATTTTTCTATTTATAACATGTTAATAATAATTCTGGCTACGGTTACTTCCTTAGCAATTATGAGACTGGTAGTAATCTTTCTTAAGGTAAATTTTTCTTCGTCTGCTATGTTATTTGAGTCTAGCAAAAGATTAGAAACCCTTTAAAGCCAGTTCTTTGTAAGGTTGTCTGAGATTACAGTTATTCATTGAGTTAGGTTTTTTTTTTTCCCCTCCTTTGAAAGCCTTTGCAGATTTTGGAGTACTTCAGTGTACCATGTGCTTTACCAGAATATGATTTTAAGCCTCATGAAGCATTATACATTAAAGCTGCTGCCTTCGGTAATGGGTCCTGTAGACAGCTGCCAGTCATTAACTGATTGGATGCAAATGATGATGGGTAAAGCCTGTCATAGTGACTGTGCTGCTAATTTATGGTTTAAATCTGGGTAGTGGAGAAATGATAGCTGATTTGGACTATGTAAACCACAAGCCCTGTCTCATTATGTGGTTGATAATGTCAGGAAAATACTAGACATAGTTGATTACTGTAGTTTGCTGATTTCACAATGACTCTTTGCATTTTTGTGCTTAGGAAAGAGGAAATTTTCTCTGATGACTGCTTAAATGAGCAAGCCACATCATATTTGAAAGTGTTTGTATGTGTGTGTGTTTAAAACAACATATTTTGTAAACCATATTGATTAGTATCTGCTTGAAAAAAAAGCATTTTTTAATTCATTAAAAGTGGTTAAATGTATGATCGACCCTTCTTGGCCTCTGGCTTTCTCTAAATCCCCACATCTTTGGCTCGCTGTAGAATTGAGCTCCATTGATCTCTGCTACTCTGACTTTCAAAGCACCTCACAATTTTCATTATCTTTGTCTCATTTTCCACAGCTCTCTCTTCTACGGGTTTGGCCTCCTTCCTAAATTGATTCATTCTTCAAGGTGCTGTCCAAAGATTGCCTTTATTTTCCTTTCTGTATAGATTCTAGAACACTTCGTGGTATATAGTGGGGGGGGGTGTCAATAAACATGTCATTGAATTTCTAAGTTATTTTCCCCGTGACCTCCTATCTATGTGGAACTTTTCCACCTGAATGATTCTCCAGTATCTCAAACTCATCACCATCTTCCCTAAAACCAACTACTTGCCAACTTTCTTATTAATTAAGGTCATAAGCACAGATGAGCAAAGTTATTATAGAGAAACAGATCAGTGAGCACATAAACATAAAAAAGAATGATAGTTATAGGTGGCATATCTGATAACTTTTTAAAGTTATAGATTAAAAATCAAATCATTTCTTTAGAGTAGTTGGTTTATTGACTATCATTTTGCTTTAAAGAACATACCAGAGTGATTTTTAATTAAACAGGGTTAATCCAAGGAAAACTTACTAAACAGCTAAAGTTTATTTTAATGCCTGTTTCTAATATAAATATGTGAAGTGATATAAAAGGTGTATATTTAATGATGCACTTATTTGAAACCCTAAGTGATTACCCAAGCATTCTGTGTTCATTCCCTCCTTCTGGAAATGACAAATATGGCCCATTTTGATATAAAAAAAGCTGAGAAAGTAGTTGTTTCAGCCATGCAAGGTTTGACAGTTTTTCTTTCTTCCTGGAGTTGTGTAAAACTGATAGTTGTATTTCAGCCTCACATAGTTTCAGATTTCAAGAAACAAGTATGTTAAGGGAGTAGCATTTTATGTAGGAAACAACTCATAATTTAAGTGAAATCCAAACCTTCAAGTCATGTGAAACTTGACTAATTCATTGTAGATTTTATGGTCTGAGTTTTTGTTTACCTCTAGTTGAGTGTCTTCAACAGTGGTGAACTGTTAGCATTTAAGCAGCTAGCATCGAAATTGTAAAGTTTATTGTATTTCTTAGATAATTTATTATATTACTTCTCAAGTAAGATGACATTTTCAAAAGAGGTTCAACTTTTTATAAAAAGTAGAATTTAGCAGTAAAGTCAGGAAGGGCAACCAGTGTAGTGTTTTACTAAGACTGGCTGGCCTGAGTTAAAACTGTAAAATACAGATTTTCTTTAACAGAGAGATGTGGTAGGAGAGAGCTAGCTAAAAGCACCAGTAGAGGCTGATGGGGAGAAAAATCCTACAGAGTTGAATCAGCCTTCCATGGGGTAGAGAGAAATTCTGTATTGCTTCATCTCAGTTCCTCTCTTCTCTTCTGATTAGAAAAATAAAATATAAAGTAATGGGGCTGATGAGAATAAAATAAAAATGTCTCATTGGCTCAACTAGACTCAACTGTTTTAAAAAATAAATATATTAAACTGTTAAATGAGGGCCCCTTTTAAACATTTGAGTTTTGAAGAAATCAACTATGGTTCCTTTTCAGTTGGGATGAAATAGTCCCAGAAGTTCAAAAGCATCAGGTTTCCTTGACTCTAAGAATGGAGTGGCATATAAATCTGTTCTTTTGTTCCAGCTCTAATGACTGCAAGTACCAGTTGTTTGGGGAAAAAAATACTGGACCACAACATGAAGCAGGTGACTCACTGCTTACCCTCTCTTTAAAATTATCCATAACAAAACTTTTAGAATCTTTATGGGCTTTTGAAAACCTTCAAACCTAAAATTAGCATTGCTTTAGATTGAATATATTTACCAGTGGTTCTGTTTCAAAGGAATTCAAACTAGCATATGATTAAAACACGTATGAAATTAAATTATTTTGATTTCCATATTAGTTTTTATGTTTGATTCTTAAAATGCTTAACATTTTTTTGCTTTTATTATATGTATAAAGTATATCATGAGGAATGTATATATACGCATCGTATCTGTACCATTTAAAGAATACTACTGAAACAAATAGACATTTTGCAGCTTGGGAGAAAATTATACCAGTGTATCTTTGAAGATTTTCCCCCATACCTTTCCTTATTTCAGTTTTGTTTCTTTTAAATATTTTTATTTTATACTAGAACCTCCACTACAATGTTAAACAGAAGTGTTAACAGCATTTTTTTTTCTCATTCTTGTTTAAAAAAGAATGTTTTTAATATTTCATCATTAATTATGTGCATTTTACAGGTTTTTCTGTAGATGCTTTTATCTATAGAGTTTTCTTCTTGTTTCTAGTTCAAGATTTGTTTTAGGAATTAATATTGATAATGATACAGATTTTCCCCCACTCAGTCTGTTAATTTGATGGTTTATATTAATAGATTTCCTAATAAACCTACTTTGCATTCCTGAAGTAAACCCAGGAATTACTTATCATGTATTATCATTTTTATATTTTTCTAAATTTGTTTTTCACCCATGTTCCTGAGTGAGATTGTCAGTTCTGATCTTGTGGTATCATTTTCTGGTTTCAAAATCAATTAACCTTTCAGATGCAGTTTGGGAGTATACCTCTTTTGTGTTTCCTGAAGGATTTTATATAAAATGAGAGTTACCCTTTTATTCTATAATTGGTAGAATTTACCTGCAAACCTGGCTGAGCTTAATTTTTTCTTTTGATTTAATTTCTTTCATGATTTTGGAATCATTAAGATTTACTTTTGGATCAGTTTCAGTAAATTTTTTTCCCTTGGATTGTGTTCAGTTTAACCAGTTTCAGATTTATTTGCACAAAGCTATACATAATGTTCTCACATTATCTCTTTTGAAATCTCTATTGCAACTGTAGTTTTAAACATATTTGAGACACTTTGAACAAGAGATGTAGTTTTGCCTCGAACTTTGTGAAGGTGGATTTATTTATGTGTAGGAAATCGCAGGGAATTTTTTATTCTTTTTTCTGTTTGTCCAGATATTTTTGACAGACAATACATCTACCTTCTCCTTCTCTGAATTGTTTGGCGGTGGGGTGGGGGGGGGGTGTGTTTGTTTGTTTGATTGCTTCTCGTTCATCTTTACAGGCTGTTCCTGTTCAGGGGTCTTGAGTTTCTGTGGTTTCTGCAATCCGAACTCCCACTTACAGCTGATTAAAGCCCAAGGCCTTGTTCATCATTGTGTCACATATGCAGAGTGAATGCCATCTGAAGAGCTTGTTTACTCTTCTGGATTCCTGCTTTCAAGCCATTTCTAGACCCAGGGGTTTCCCTTACTTTCCTACCAACTAATACATTCCATTAACAAATATTTTTATTTTTCGATCTGACACTTCTTTATGTTCTGTACATGGAGGGAAGGTCTGGACATTGCACTCCATAATAGTAACAGAAAGGGAAGGCTTAGAAACACCTTCAAATCTGGCATCTATTAAGAAATGGCTGAGGTGCCTGGGTGGCTCAGTCGGTTAAGCATCTGGTCATGATTCTGGGGTCCTGAGATCGAATCCCACGTCAGGCTCCCTGCTCAGCAGGGAGTCTCCTTCTCCCTTTCCCTCTGACCCTCCCTTCTGCTTGTTCTCTCACTCACTCTCTTTCTCTCAAATAATACATAAAAATTTTTTAAAAAAGAAATGGTTAACTATATTAGAAGCTGTTTTTGAGAATAGAGTTATTTAAGACATACCTAATATTTTTGAAATTTAAAATTTTGTTTTTAAGAAAAGAGAACCAAGCTGCTATTGTAAGCTAAAGAGTATATTACAGCACTGTCTTACACAAAATGAAATTATAGGCATTTGACCCTTAAAAAACGCAGAAGGGTAAAAATGTTTGTTTCCTGCTTTTAATATGAAGTTACAAATAATGTCACAGAGCAGATTTTCAAGAAGACAAACAGAACATGTTTTTTAGTTTTACCCTTATTATGTATATACCTATACACCTGTTACTGGTGGTCATGGGTTTAAAAGAAAATTTCAGTTAAGTCTCAAGGGATTATGGAAAAATCTGGGATGTTCCAAGTCATATAATAATTTTTTAAAATGGGTTGGCTGTAGAACAGTGTTTATACAAGTAATGATTCATGGAACTTTACATCGAAAACTAGGGATGTACTGTATGGTGACTAACATAATAAAAATAAATAAATAAATAGTAAAAAAAATTAAAATTAAAAAAAAAAGTGTTTATATATCACTCATTTGGGAAGATGGTTAAAACAAAGTGCAAGCCCTATTTTTCCATACAGGTATTAAATTAGAAATCTCATCTTTTTAGCTTTGCATATTAGTATTCAATTTGTCTGTAATTTTAAAATATGTATATTACCAGCCAGGGGGATCTAGCAGGAATATACATATTATGTGCTTACTAAAAATTAAATAAGGATAAAACATATTAAAAGTTTTGATTTAAAAAATGATAATATTGTTTTCCAAGTAAGAAACCATAATCCGATTTGATTAAATAGTAGAGAGAAATTAAAAAAAAAACAACCTTCTGGAGGGCAGAGCTATATTAGAGGCTTTATTATGTCTTGCATTTAGGATTCTAATTCCCAATAATACTAGCTGTCACTCTGAACGTTCATTCAGTCATCTTAAACAGCATAATTCAATTCTTTTATGTAAAACACCATGGGATATTATATTAAAATATCAACATGAATATCTTTTTTGGAAGGAGTGTATACATACATTTTAATTAGGAAAACTTTCTAGGGATTTTAGGTTTAGAAAGAGGGAACTGGATGAGATACTCAGTACCACAGCTGAGAGTCAGATTTTGACAAAAACAGATTACTGAGATGTCAGGGTACTTTTTTCTGTGAGTGCAGCTCTCCTGGGTGGGAGAGGAAACTCACAGTTTTACAATGTTTGGGGCTCTGCATATTGCAACTGGGAGTTTCTATAATAGAGACGTGTGATAAATGATTTTTTTTTCTTTTTTCTCTTGGGGAAAAGGGACTAAATTTCTCAAATTATTTATCATGAGACTACCAGCAAAGACCAGAAGGTCTCTGTATATTTTGATATATTATCTGTTTTTACTTTATCACTTGGCTTACTCTGAGTCTTACAAATAAGCTTTGGTGGTTTGCAAAACTGGTATACAATACTTCATTTTTCTACTTAACTCCAATTTTGAATAATCTGAGTCTTTTCCAAGGA
Organism: Ursus maritimus; assembly: GCF_017311325.1. NCBI lineage: Eukaryota > Metazoa > Chordata > Mammalia > Carnivora > Ursidae > Ursus > Ursus maritimus. Next base: position 22,071,788 of record NW_024424564.1, read on the forward strand.
TGGCTTGGAGGTCATGTTCACCCTAGTGGTTAAGATTGAAGAGTATTGTCCATATTTGTGTGAGTGTTGAAAACAATTGTAAAGTAGAAATGAGTTTCTGGGCTCATGTAATCAAAACATGAGCATATTAATTAATGATATCGTACAGATCTTTGTATTCTGCATTTTTCTTATCTTTAGTCATAATGATATATTGGAGATGACTTTTTGCCTTTGAAATTCTATTACTTGGGAGCAGTAGAATGGGATTTTAAAACCTCTTTTGCTGTTACACGAGGACAATGATTTTGAGCTACTTTTTGAGGACAGGTGATACAATCACTGAAGTCCATCTTGTGCCATGCCTCATTGCTCTGTGTTCTGTAGAAGTAAGAGGTTATGTGGTGCTTTGCTCAGAGGCTTACCATGCTTTGGTTGTGGCTACTGGTTCTCATTCCCAAATTGAAACTAAAGTAGATATTTACTTTTGAGGCTTTAAGTTAAAAGGATGGACTTAAAGAAGCGTATCCTAACCTCAATCCTGATTATTTGATAGGAAAATACAGTTTCTCTATGAGTTTTAAACAACCTGACACGGAACTAGTCTGAATGACAACGTTATTTAGGACTCACAGATGAAATGGACGGATTTATGTCTCTAAAACTACATAATCTAATCATAACTTCGATTTGGTAATGTTCATTAATCACTGATACATGTCCAGTGGATGTGTTTGTTGAAAAAGAGCCCGTAATGGCCTCTGAGAATTCCCTGTTGTGACCCAATCTACTTCAGTTAGAACTTCAGGAAGTAAGCCAGCCCTCCTCTTTCTTACACTGCCCGATTGATGTGATAAGGTCATTTTGGTGCATTGACCCTTCTGATTCTTCCTATTTATTTTACCCATCTAGGTAGTAGCTTCCTTTCACTGTTTGGAAGTAGAACTTTCTGAACTGTATATTTAATTCTGTTAAATGAGAAACAACGTTCTTTGTTTCAGTATATTTTCAAGTGATGTAAAAATGCCTCAAGTAGTTGCTGTATAACCTTTTTCAAGAACCTTTATCTCGTGACCTGCAACAACAAAAAAGGCAGAGGCAATTAACCTCCCTCCTTTTCTGTTGTTAATAGTCAGCTGAAAGTATGGAAGAAAATTATTTCAAATGATAGTTGCCCAAGATTTGTACATTATCAAAGATAATTGGTATATATTTTTAGAAATTTCATAGTTATTCGATAGATAATTGTTCTTTTTTTCTCATTAGCATGCATAAATATTTTTTACTCACATAATTTTTTTCTTAAAATTTATATTTTTACTGATTATTTCTTTTTCAATTCCCCTTTTCTCTAGTATTAACTCTGCTTTTGCTGTGCTCAGCTGTAGCTGCTGAGTTGATAAAAGTGACTATCAAAAGTTAATATATACAGGTTAAGGTATAAAATAGTGTCCCAATATACTATATTTGAGATGTACTATATTTTTATTTTAGAAGCAAGATTTTTTTTAATAAAATAAAATGAACTTTAGGATTTTCATTATTTTTCTTACCTTAAAACTGGCTTCAGGAGTATTTTGTTCTGCTTTGAGTTTTGCTTTTTTTGGCCTGAATTTACTTGGCAATGAAATTCTCAATGGCACTCCCAGAGATGCTGAATACAGGAGATGTACTGTAACAGTATATATCTAATTGGTCATGCTTCTAATGGATGATAATGAAGTATCATTCCTTATCCATAATAATGTACTTTCCAGGGTATATATCTGTTATTTAATCGTCTCAGTCATGCTAGAATTTAACTTGGGCAAGCATCATTCCACCTGTTTCACGGATGAGAAATTAAGAGAGGCAGAATGCTTAAGGAGAAAAAGCATGGTAAAGAGTGCAGACTTTACAGTAAGAGTTATGCTTGGGCACTAATCTTAACCCAGGCCATTAATAGCTATTTTCATTATCCTTATTTATAGTCTGAGCCTCAAGTTGCTGATCTGTATAGTGAGTGTGCAGTACTACTGTGTGGTCCAGAGTATGTGTAGCATACCTACCAGGGTTTGGCCCACATTTCATGTTCTACTAATTTACTGCTTTTACTATTGCTAATAAGAAATAAGAGAGGTAATTTACTCAGTGTATCCAGATCTAATTGGTAACAGGACTAATACTAAAACTTAGGTTTTGGATATTTTGTTTTACATTTCCACATCAAAATTCCTTTTAGTGGGGCACCTGGGTGGCTCAGTTGGTTAAACGTCTGACTCTTGATCTTAGGTCAGGTCTTGATCTCAGGGTCATGAGTTCAAATCTGGTGTTGGGCTTCATGCTGGACTCCAGTGTTGGTGTGGAGCCTGCTTAAAAGAAATTCCTGGGGCGCCTGGGTGGCACAGCGGTTAAGCGTCTGCCTTCGGCTCAGGGCGTGATCCCGGCGTTATGGGATCGAACCCCACATCAGGCTCTTCCGCTATGAGCCTGCTTCTTCCTCTCCCACTCCCCCTGCTTGTGTTCCCTCTCTCGCTGGCTGTCTCTCTCTCTCTGTCGAATGAATAAATAAAATCTTAAAAAAAAAAAAAAAGAAAGAAAAGTAATTCCTTTCACTGACACCTAGTAGGAAACTAACCTGGGGCCATTTGAGGATAGGACCCTTCCCAATGATGATAGGATTCACGGTGAGATAAAGTAGATGATGAGATTGGATTATAAGAGAACAAAGGAAGGGATTAAAAATAATAAAAGGATTCTTTTTCCACCCTGGAGTTGTTTAGAACTCCAGATACAGTCGTATAAAAACTCTTGCCTGTCTAAGCATTTTTCATCTTTCAGAGCTGAGCTGAACTCAGGTGATGCGGGTCATGACAGAAGCAAGGGATTCTTAGGGACATTTATATTTTTGATATAAAGTCAGAAACAACTTAACCACTCTTTAGACTTTATAATCCATCTAAAGGTGCCCATTGAACAACTTCAACAACTTCATGGTCTCAGACTGACTTCATGAGAGATCAGTTGGATAATGAGGAATTTCTATAAAGCCTCCACTGAATTTGGTAGGTCTATAAATAGGGATACTATCGGTGGCATGCCGATTATATATTCAAGTGTTTTACTATCTACTGTTGACAGTGTGAAAGGGGTCTATCTGTAAGATTGAGGAGAAGCTCAAGCAAGGCTCAGGGGCTTCCAAATTGTTTCCCCTTTCCAGTCATTACGCTTGTAAATATAGCTGTATTTACTGTCAGTTTACATGGTACTATGGGTTAGTTAATCCAAAATTTTGCAGAGACCACATTGCTGTTAGAAAGGGATGTAGAGCATATTTTCTGTTTCGTTTTAATGGTGAATGCATGGGAAAAATTCCAACCACGGATGAAGGCAGGTTCAGGGGAGACCCAGCATCACAGATCATGAGTGGTACTGGTAAGCAGACACTAGCTCATTGTCAAAGGCAGGAATATGGTAGAGGGTACAGATGCTAAAATGCTAAGGAACAACTGTAAATGTATTAAAACAAAAAGCCCTCTGAACTGTGTATGTGGATTTTGCAGTATGCACGTAGGTATTATAGTGAGTAACTGTTTTCAAGAGAGCATTAACATATTAGAATACTAAATATTACCTTGCCGTTTTCAATACCTAATTTTTTTAATAAGAATAAATTTAGTTTCAGGTCCATCTGAAGTAATCAAAGATGAAGAACCAAGAGAAGTAATTGCATATTATAAAATTGCTCTAATTAGAATTACATATAAGTATATATGTATTCTGATATTTTGGTATCATAAATCGTAATCTTTATATTATGTCCACTTATTTCACTTAACATTTTAACTAGACAGTTTCTTTTCTTTTACCCACTTAACAATATGTTACTTTTTGTAACAATCCAAAGTTCAGTTTCTTTAGGAAAAATAAATTCTTATAGGTTTATAAGGGCTTTTATTTCCCTGGAGTCACAGGAAGTGACTATCAAATAATTAGTCAAGAGCCCAGGCTACAAATGGTTGACCCCCTTACAGTCTTTACTAATGGAAGGAGTATAGTTAAAAAAACAACTTATTCACATTTATCTTAAGTTCCATGTTGTTAGTGGCTCTTTTTTCTTCTGCTTTTTTCTTTTTTCTCTCTCCATTAAACTGAGAACGTGTAACATAATTAACCTTTATAATTTAAAATGATAAATGGTACTTAAATTATATCTTTGGTTATACCATTTTGGGGAACACATGTAAAGTCCAGGCATTCTATAATGATTATACGCAAGGGCCTGCTCTGTTAGCTTCCAAGTGTCACTTGACTTCTTCGAGGCAGGGTTTCCTCAACTAGTATCAGCTGGATGGTAATCTCCTGTGTTATGTGGATTAAAAGATTTAATGTAAACACAGATTAGCCTAAAAATAGGCCTAGAGCCTAAGTTGGTAGAATTCTTATCTGACACATGAGGCACTCCTCTATTTATTTTCTTTTGCACCTGGTCTGGCTTTGATAACTGGTGAGATTTCCATATTTAACCCTTCTTGGTGGTAGTATTCTGATTTCAAGCAAGTAACTCATGTTGGAAGGAAACAAAATTCAGGATTTATCACCTTATTTTATGCAGTTCAATGTTTCAGTTTTGCCAGATCCTTACATAGAACTCAAGATTTTCATACAGGATCTGAAGATCTATATGAAAGTTCTACGGTAAAAATAAATGCCAACTGAGGGCAGAAGTCAAAAGCGAGAGTGCTTACTGATTTTGGTGACTGTGTTCAGTGCACCAATGAAATGAAAATGCTGATATGATAACCCTCAGGCGTGATCGCTTATGTAGACCTGAATGATAAGTAGCTTCAGATTTAAATAGTAATATTGAAAGGCATTCATCTTAGCTAATTTTTTGAAGAGCGTTATATGCCAAAATCATAAGAAAATTATTTTAACTTTTATAATTGGTAAATATACATGTCTTCAGACTTTTAGTATAAAGTAGAAATATCCTTGAAAAAATTGCTCAAATCTCCCTGCATTGATTTTGTGAAATATATCAAGAGATAGGAGATGCAGGAGAGTGAGTTTGAAGTTCGTCTGTGAATTTAGAAACACTGTATTTGAATGAGGGCTTTGAAAAAAAATGGGAGGTATTTGTTGCTGTAGATCACTTAGCATTTCTAGAGGGAGCTCACATTTGATTTTCTCTTTAGAACAACTTTAGCGAGATGGGAATATTTAATTGTTCTTGAGCCTTTCAAGGAACATAAACTGTGGCAGATTGTGGACAAAGTACAAGAGGAGCTTTCCTTGTGAATTAAGGTCAAGTTTCTTCGTAAGTGGATACCTTATAGGTGCAGTTGAATATCAATGTGAAGGGCCCTTGAGATACAAGAGTTATTCCTACTACTTCACTTCCTGGTATTTTAGCAGAAAAAAATTTTGTTTTCTTTTTGAAAATAAAATAACTTCATAGATCAGATTTTTTAAAGCTTATTCAGTGATACCTCGAAGCAGCTGTTTGCTTTCTCTTCATGTAATCATCATATATGCTTTAGTCTTAGGAAATTAATCATGTACTTGTTAAAAATGCTTTGTAAAATCTCTGTTCCTAGCAAGGCATCTCCAGGGCACTACAAGATCTTGATTAATGTATCGAAGTCCCCAGCATCTTTGAGCAACAACCTCTTGTTTATACAGAGTATGTTCTATTTCCAATATGCTAACTGGAAAATGTGACATTTAAAATTACGTTCCCAAAGAAATATAAAACACTTAATATATTGTTTGGCATTAATTTTTCTGTGGTATGGAAAATACATTATGAGATACGGGTACGGGATTCCTTTTTGTTTTTGTTGTTTCTGAGGGTTTTTTTTTTTGCCCCTAGAAGTTCTGAGGGATCTCATTTGAATACTTTATTTTGTTTTCATATTATACTCCAGTCCCTCCAATATGTAAAAATATTGAGTATATATATGGTGTGTGTGTGTGTATGCTATTCTACTTTATATTCAGACTCCATATTGAGAGGGTGAGATAGCATTACCTCTAAATAGATTCTGATGCCTGGAAACCAACATACCTTGGTTCTTCCTTGTCAGTAACTTTTTGCTGCTTAGGGATTTAACCTCAGTTTTCTCATCAGTGAAATGGTTGTAGTAATATATCTCAAAGGTTTTTTATTAGGTTAAAGTTCTGGACACTGACAAGCATATAGTAAGCTTTAAATAAATGAAAGCACTCTTAATTATTTTTATTATCACAATAGTTTTTAAATTCCTTCTCTACCTCCTCTTCTCTCTCCACTTTTTCCTCTACTTTGGCTCATGGTGCTGGAAGGTAAGGCCATGGGATGGGACAGCAGTACCCTCAAATGAGAGCAGCTTCTTATAATATTCACTTTGTAAAACAAGAATAAAATGAGTACTCTGAATATTTTCAGATGCTATTGGGAAGAACTTTTAAAAACTATATTGAGGGGCGCCTGGGTGGCACAGCAGTTAAGCGTCTGCCTTCGGCTCAGGGCGTGATCCCGGCGTTCTGGGATCGAGCCCCACATCAGGCTCTTCTGCTATGAGCCTGCTTCTTCCTCTCCCACTCCCCCTGCTTGTGTTCCCTTTCTCGCTGGCTGTCTCTATCTCTGTCAAATAAATAAAATCTTTAAAAAAAAAAAAAAAACTATATTGAGATTTTAGAATACATTTTTTGAACTTCAAATAAGAGCTTTATTATATTATCTCCAGAGTTTAAAGTGTGAATTGGATTCATGTGCACACACTGTCTATTAAAATACAGACTTTAAAAACATTGATATATTTTTTTAAGCTTCATCATAATTTCTTGGACGAATTTCAGAGATTTTATTCTATTAAAATTGTACTTTAAAAAAGGTACTTTCATGAAATGAATGCATCACTAAAATGTATGGGCCTAAACATGTAAAAAAAAATGTAAGTGATATTAAATATTAATGAAAATATAAGATCTTTAAGTTTTGTTGGTCCAAAGTGTAATTACCAAGGGAAAATTTGAAGATAATCCCAAACATCTGTTTCCGATTGTCTTAGTACCAAAAAAAAAGTTTAGTGACTGTTAAAACCCTTTATTCCTTAAGTAGGGTATAGGATAACCCCATCTCTATTTTAAGAGAATGTGGGATGTGACCTTAATTTTTCTTCTGTCTCTTCTCTCCTTTCCTCCCCTCCCCTCCATTTCCCTTGTGTCCTCTCCCTGCCCCAAAACCAGTTGCAGACAGTTAGATTAATTATATTCCTAGGTTCATGGCCAGTTTGATCATGGCTGGGATGATGCCTGCAGCTTTCCTCTCTTCTATTCCTGTGTTTATTCCCTTTTATCTCTGTTCCTAACTTCATTTTCCTTTGCACCATAGACAACTGCTCTAACGTACTTGATTTGCATCCTTAGATTTATAATATATCTTTGTAAACTGTGTAGTGATAATTTGGGTGGGAATGAATTTTTAATATATGTAGCTGGAGTTGAGACGTGCAGAATGCTTCTGATATGTTGATTCTTTGTCAGCTTTCTAAGGTCCTTTCATGTTACAATGTTTACAGGGAATTTGGGGGTCCTCACTTCTGGATAGTAATCCACAAAGCGTATGTACCACATGGTACTCCCATGACGGATGCGTTGATTGCTTCCCACTGTCAGCCAACACTAAGAGGCTCGCATTAAACACCCTTTTACATACTTTATTGGGTGAAAATTTTTCTGGGAGTGGAATTGCTGGTTAGGACTTACCTGGGCTTAGTGACTCTTTTTTTTTTTTTTTTTTAAGATTTTATTTATTTATTCTTCTGTCAGATGGCCCAGCAGGTTGGCTGTCCCAGGCTTACACTGCCCCTAACAGTGCACGGGGCCTTCCCCCGCAACCCCACCAGGACTTGGCTTTATGCAGTTTCCTCAATATTGCTAATCTCAAATCTCATTGTCATGATTTGTGTTTCTCTGGGTTACTGAGGAATTTGAATATTAGTTAAAATGCTTTAACTTTTTTATTTTGTTTCCATTTTTGTTCAAATCCTTTGACCATTTTTTTTTTTTCCTCTGTTGGATTTCTTATCTTTTTCTGGTTGCTTTGTTAGGTTTTTTTCTGAAGTACAGTCCCTTATTTACATGGTTTGAAATATCTTCTAGTGTATTAATGTATGTTTAACTTTGTCCATATTATCCCTCAATAATTAGAAGTCCTTAATTTTAAGATACTCAAATACCTCATTTTTTTTTTAAACCTTTTGAGTTATTTTTGGAGGTCTTTTTAAGAAGTCTCTTTCTTTCCACAGAGTGATTCTCCTCCATATTCTTGTTAGCTTTATCTTTTCACATTTAACTTTTAAAACTTTGTATATGGTAAATATGGTATAAAAATCAAGTTTTATATTTCTCTTATGCTCAGAAAAAAATTGCATTAATATACAATGGGAAAATATTGAAATTACATAGAATTTATAGATTAATTTTGGAGACTTGACATCTTTATAATGTTAAATTGTCCCACCCATGAGCCTTGGGATATTTCTCCATATTTTTCAAGTTTTGGTTTGGATACTTTTAATTAGTCAGACTAGCTAGATTTAAAAACTGATCTGATATAAAAAAGTTGACTTGATTGGTGTGATCAAATTTAAGTAATAGAAAAACAAACCCATAGCTACACTGATTAATTCTATAGGATAATTATATAGATGTTAAATTGTAACATTAGCCCTTTTAAGATGTACTTTTTATAGTTCACTTTAATGCATTTTCCTCTAAACTATATCTGTGGTAGCTAAATCTTAAATGGTTTTTTTAATTTAATGATTTTTTTGCACATTTTATCATTGAAATATGATAAATGAATAGTTTTTATGAAAAGAATTACTATTTAGTTGACTACCGGTGGCATTTTTAAATTTAAGTTCATAATTCTGTAGGATGGTTTTATATTTTAGAAGTGATCTTTATGTTAGCATTGAGTTTTTGTAGTATTGATGCAAGACTCAATCACATTTAAATTAGAAACTAGTACAGAAATAGTGACAGCAGTTTTCATAAAATGAATGCATCACTAGCTGGTAAAGGTGGCCCCTTAGGTGACCTGCCTACTTTGTGGAATGCCTGGGAGTCACGATCTGCCTGTGTTCTCCTTTAATACTCAAAGAGTAGACTGGTATGAAGGTAATAAAAGAGAGTGAGGAAAAAGAACAAGAGGGGGGATTTTGAAAAGGAATTGTTTTCATATTTGAGTGTGATAAAATCCTCTCTGTCAATGCCTTTCAGCCAGAGACATTCAGGAACACACTGATGGTAAAGAATTTGGCTTAATTACTATTTTCATTGAGGGAATATTACACCATGGGGATCCTGAGGTTGTATCATAGGGTATGAACTTTGCTTGGGTGATTTGGGAGAGGGCGTAAAGAAGCAGGGCTGTTGTTCTTTAGATTGAATGCTAGAACAATTCTATGACTGGATAAAGAAGTCATTCATTTAGCAAGAGAGGAGGATCTTTGGTATTTTATGGGTTGTACTGTGGCCTTTTTCTTTTTTGTGTTTGGTAAAATTATGAAGTAATCTCGCTTTGCCTCACTTATCATGGATTCAAAGTAACTTTGTCTCAAGTTGGTATTCTGTAAGAATGTGTATGTACAACAGAAAAAAATAGCCTGATGGTGAGTGTCTGGTGAGTTTAGGACATTGAAGTCTACCTTTCTTCCCTTTCCCTCCACTTTCTCCCTTCCTTCCGCCTTCATTCATAAGTAGGTAAAATTGTTTTAAACATATATGCTTCATTTGGGAATTTCCTTTTTCACTTCCCAGTCACCCAGGGCAATGACTGAATCGTAAGGACGTGAGAGACTTCTAGCTGGATGAAAATTAAGAAACTTGGCACCACATTGTGGCTCTGCCTCAGATAACCTTGCCAGGGATTTTTAATTCTGAGTTCTATTTCACTTTGAAATAACCATCTCCCCTGCCACCTGTCCCAGTGGAGGCCACCTTCGATCCTTCGCTTTTACTCTTCCCCTTACCTGGCTTCACTGGTCTTTGCAAGGCTGGCTCCTTATCTTTCAGTCCTTAGACATCACATCCATTTCCCTGTTTCTAAGATAATCCCTAGATAAATTCGCCTCATCCACTCCACCTTACGTGGCTATTTTGTTAGCACTTATCTGAAGTTAACTCATTTCTTCTGTTGTGTGGTTCTTCCTGTCCCACTCTACTTCACTTCCCACTTCAAACATAAGCTCTGCGTGTGTAAGAACTTGTATGTATGTACAGGCCCAGGTGCCTGGCCCCTGATCAAGTTCCCAGTGCCAGATAGGTGCTTAGCAAATCATTGGTTTAATAATTGGATATGTATATGAATGAACAAATGAACAACCAATTGAGTAAACATATATTCTAAACATAACTCTATGTCTGTTGACTTTTAAAAAGAGAAACACTTGTTAGCTTATTATTTCATTGAGATATAAGTACCTGAGAAAAATGTCAGTCTGTTTCTCTGGAAATATGCCTTAAAATTTTCAAAGCGGTTTCTTTGCTATTAATGTTTTTTTTTCAGCATCTGTGTTTTAAGACTATGGGTTAGATGAGATAGTATTATAATGGTGTTTTCCTGGGGCTTAAATTAATATTTGAAGGCATTTCTCTGGAGTCATTCAGTGTAAACAGAATTTCATTTACTTATGACACAAGCAGAGCAGAACTTTGGGAGAGGTGAAGTGTGTTGAAAACAGGCTAGCTATTAGAAGTTTCCATAGAGCCATATTTTATTCATTTGGTAATATTAGTGGCAGGGAAGGAAGGGATGGATATAAAATACATGTGATAAAATACATGTGAAATTATGCCTATTAAATTTGAAGATAATTATAATTTACTATATGTTTTTACTACTACTTTGTATTTCCTGTTACTAAATTTAGTATTTGAATTTGAGAATATTTTAAACTCATTTGACAGTATTTTAAAACTAAGTTTTATCTGTCACTTCAAGGATTCAGTTGTTCATGGATTTATAATGCCAAGGTCTGATTTGTAGTGTGTGAGTGTTGGTTTGCAATGAAAGATGAAACGTGGTCTGAAAATGTTAGGTGGATAGTGGAAAAAGTTTGGAAGCCACCAGCCTTGGATCAGAATTCCTGCTCTGATACTTTTGTATTAACTTTTCAAGTTCTTTAGTGTCTCTGAGTCTGTTTCCTCACTCACAGAGTGGACAGGGTATTTATGTATAGGACTATGTTCAGAGCTCAGTGAGACGATCCATTTCAGGAGTGTGGTGTGGTATGTGATGTTATTAGGTGATGAGTAATTGAAGAACAGGGCTTTCCTTCTGTTTTCCATCAGAGGAAAAAGGAGGTATATGACTTTCCAAATGCAAGAAAATTATTACTCTCTGTAGATAATATAAGGGCATAAAGTGCATTATATTTGATATTTCTGTAAGCAGAGCTTGACATTGTAAATTGCAAAAAGTATCAATCACAATAATATTAATGATAATAGCAAATATTTGTTGAGTGTTTGCCACATGACAGGCACTGTCTTAACACCTTACTTATATGAACTCATTTAATCCTCATCACAAAACCCATGAAATACTAATTATTTTTTTCTGTTTTACTGATGAGTAAATTAAGGCCAGTGTTAAATTAGCAGGGCACACAGGCAACTTTGGCACTGAAAGATTATACCCTTTTTTATGCATTAAAAATGGATACTCCAAGCCCCTTTCATTCCTCAGATACAGTCAGTAATTACCCAAGTAAATATATCTTGATGAATAAGCCTCCTTCTCATCCCTGTCTTCTGTCTGAGAAGGACTCCGGTTTCGGCCCTGGACACACTGTCTCCTTGTGGTCAGGAAGGAAGACAACAGAAGTATCCATGTTTGAGGGCAAGGTCTGCTCTAGAGCCATGCTATAAAGACAGTTGTTGATGGTGTACCCTTGATCTTTTGAATGTTGAGAAATCATGATTACTTCGGGTAAAAAATAAAGGGCATACAGAAATTACAGATTTTATTTAAACATTATATATGGCGGTGCCTGGGTGGCTCAGTCAGTTAAGCGTCTGACTTCGGCTCAGGTCATGATCTCGGGGTCCTGGGATTGAGGCCTGCATTGGACTCCCTGCTCAGTGGGGAGCCTGCTTCTCCCTCTCCTGCCCCTCCCCCTCTGCTTGTGTACACACATGCTCTGTCTCTTTCAAATAAATCTATAAGAAAAATAAATATTATGTATGAAAATACTGAGACAGTGCTTTTCCTACAAATAGATTTATTAGCAGGGAAGGTATAAAAGAATATTATATCGGAATAAACCATATATATTTAACTGTTTTAAGAATTACAATGTTTTACCGATATGTTCTGATGATTATTAAGCCTCTTTATTGCTTTGATCTTAGTTATTTTGCTTTTTATCCTGTTCTTCCATGTAGTGTATCAGTTTTACCATGTTTGTCTTTGCTTATTTTAAGATGATTTCTTACAGTTTCTGGTTCAGTAAGTATACAATAATTTCAGGCCACAAAGACCCCTACTGAAATTTGAAAGAGCATGAAGTCTTTGTAGGTGATCTTAAGATAACATTGTTCTTGGCCTTGTGATGAACTGCATATGTATATCAGCTTTGAGACATAATAATTACTTTAAGACTTTGATTGTATTTAATCTCCTGGCTTGATGAAATGTTTGGGTATAAAGGAAATAAATTTCCCTTCTTAAAAATGTTTTATGAAGGTTTTCTCTCCCTGTGGTACTTCCTGATGGCCTGATATTATGTCATGTATAATTGCATTGACGCTCAGTCTGAATACTTCTTTTTCTTCTTGGCAGCATGGGGTAACCTTGGAAATGTTCTGAAGAGTCAGAGCAAAATTTCTGAAGCTGAAAGCGCCTATAGAAATGCTTTGTACTACCGTAGCAACATGGCTGACATGCTTTATAATTTGTAAGTATGCATTACTTTCTCTGGTTTGGTTCATCTTTGAAACCCGTGGTGAGAGACTATTGATTTAACTGCTGGAAATGGAAATGATGATAGCTGTGTTTCTGAAATAGTCTTTTCATTAATCATACCCATGAGACTCGTAGGTGGATAGTACTTGTCATTTCTTTGTTTGGGGCTTCTGCATCAATATCCATCAATATCCATGTGTATTGATGTAGTATGGTTGAATTTTTTTGATGTACTATGCCATATAACATAAGAATTGGTTACAAGCTTGTAGTTCTGTTTTTTCTTTTTTTTTTTTTAAGTTCCATTAATACTTAGTTGGGATGAGGGGTGCCTGGGTGGCTCATCCGGTTAAGTGGCTGCCTTTGGCTCAGATCATGATCCCAGGTTCTGGGATCAGCCAAGCATCAGGTTCCCTGCTCAGTAGGGAGCCTGCTTTTCCCTCTGCCTGTTGCTCCCCCTGCTTGTGCGCACGCTTTCTCTCTCTCTCTCTCTCTCTGTCAAATAAATATATAAATAAATAAATAAATGAATAAATAAAATCTTTAAAACAAATACTTAGTTGGGATCAGAAAATAAGGTTGCTATGTATAATACTTCATATAATTAGTATTTTCATTATTAATAATAGATTTGATCCTCTATTAAAGAATTGTTTGTGTCAAAGTATATATAGAACATGTACTAAATCTGGGGAGTTATCAAATAGATGATGTGGTTTCACCATCACCTCACACCTCTCCCCTCCTCCAAAGGTACTGGTAATTAAGTTAGGATAATGGGATAATTTAGAGTATTTGTGTATGTCAGTTTAGAAAAATCCCTAGGGGAAAAATTTGCTGTTCTTTGGCTGGAAAGCCCTAGGGGGTACAGTAAGATATTAATGGATACATGCAAAACCCAAATCTCTTCTCTCTTATATTTATGACACTTTTTTGTTTGCAAGTAATAGAAACTTGGTCTAACTTTGCTTAAACACAAAAGAGAATTTATTAACTCCTGTAATTGAAAATTCCTGAGGTTGACTAAATGTAGGCACAATTAGAGCCAGGTGTTTTATATTTCAGAAATTTGTCCACATTTTGTGTGTGTGATTTCCTTTGGGTTCACTCCATTCTCGGTGGGACTCTGTATCAGTTGGAAAGATGAGTCATACACCTTTATAATATCTTGACCCTTTTCAATCAAAGAAGGAGTTACATTGATATCTCTATTAATCCTGGGAAAGGTCTCTGAATGACGCTTCTGGGGTCATGTGTCCTCTCTTGCGTGAACCATGGGGCAGACTGGCAGGGGGCAGTAAGACACCTCCTTTGGCAGGGCCTCCAGAGTTGGACTGGTTTGGGGGAGGATCCAGTCCCAGTAAGAAGGCACCAGGCGTAATAAGATGTCTACTGCTTATGTTTAATGAATATGATGTTATATTGAGAGTATCAAACTAGTTTGGCAACTTAATTTTTAATATGTGTTTTTGTTCTGGTTGCATTTAAATCTTTAGTAGGCTAAATCTAAAAGACAGCTAGAAAAAAAATTTAAAAATGAATGAAAATAAACAAAATCTAGATTTTTAAGGAAAAGCAGACAGGATGAGCTCACTTTAACTTCCCGTTCCCACATTTACCTTGTATTCAAACTCTTAGACTTTAACACCAGGATCTCAGTCTCCTGGGCTGTGGTTTAAATTAGATCAGCATGAGTTTTGTGTTGATTTGCATAGTGTTTAATTTTCTCTTTTTTACCAGGAATGCTTTCAGTGGGGGGAACACCTCCAGTTTGTACAATCTCTGATTCTCGCATTCTGCTGTTTCATGCTTCACCACGTATATTACCATTTTCCTGGAAATAATTTTTTTTCCATTTTTTTTTTAACTTGAATGAGTTTATCTAGATACTCCTACAAAGGCTTTCCCCATGTCTGCTTCATCTAAATAATGCGTTGTTATTTTATTACTGATTAGTGGTATTTTTATTTCATGAAAAAAAAAACACCTTATCAGTTTGATAAATTTGCATAAATGTTCCTTTTTTTTTTTTTGCATCCGAAAGTATCATTGTCAAAGGGACCCCTTGTCTTGCAATAAGGGATGCCATTTTTCTTCTGGTGCCCATTCTCCTCAGTTTTTCAGAGGAGAAAGTAAGCTGAGCAACCCACACTTCTTCACTAAGCTTATTTTTCTGTTTCTTACCTACAGTCAGTGGTTTAAAGTTACCTACCTCCTGGTGATATCTGGCATGGATTGAAAGAAAAAAGAAATATATCTATCTAGGCTTACATTTTGCTGAGAAGAGAAATTTATTCAATTAGACCAATACACTTTACATGTAATTTAAAACCTATGTCTTATAACTTCCTCTGTGGTCGTATATTAGAACTTATGGCATGGACAGACGTCCCCAAACCTAAATGAAAAATCTTTGCTGGAGAAGTGGTTAACAGGATAAAATTTTTTTCGTATTTATAAATGATTTGTAATGTAAATGCCATATATAGTTCCAAAGTATTTTTACTAATATGGCAGGTTTTTTAAACTGCACTTAACTGTTAGCTCAAATGGAGAGGCTTAAATCCGTTAAAAAATGTTGCCAGTGATTTTAAAGTATTAGATTATAAAACCCGTGTGGTTGATAGAATTCTGATGCTAAATAATTATATTTCAAAATATGTGAATTCTTCATTGATTTTTAATCAGTTATTAATAAAATGCAACAAGATAGATATTTTACTTCCCATAATATTATAACTGTGTCTGGTATCCTATGTCCCTAGGGGCAAACTTCTGTTTTTGGTTTTGTTTTTTTCTGTTTACTTACATAGTTAGGAAAGAAGCCAAGTTTTCTCATGGACCATTTATAGACTATCTGACAAAAAGTTTTTCTTTGAGATATATATGCTATTTTCATTACATCATTTTCTCTGAAATACAGAAATTGCTCCTTGTCCTGTTTCAATTCTGAAAGAAAAAGAATGTGGTTTGCTCAGTTTTACCAGTAAGCTTAACCTGCTATCACTCCTTTATGGTGGTAGCAGACATTACTAACATTTCATATCATCAGTTACTCTTAAGGACATTTTATGACCAAAGCCTGAAACTAATGAACCCATTGTATTAGTTGACATGAAATACCCGTATTTTTTAGTGAATTTTAGAAGCTTTTGGGAATCATAAGCTCCTGTTAGGTCCTGTGCTTAACTTTTATTTTATTTTATTTTATTTATTTTATTTTTTTTAGATTTTATTTTATTTATTTATTCGACAGAGATAGAGACAGCCAGCGAGAAAGGGAACACAAGCAGGGGGAGTGGGAGAGGAAGAAGCAGGCTCATAGCAGAAGAGCCTGATGTGGGGCTCGATCCCGTAACGCCAGGATCACGCCCTGAGCCGAAGGCAGACGCTTAACCGCTGTGCCACCCAGGCGCCCCTTGTGCTTAACTTTTAATCAGTAACCTAGATTTTTTTTTTTAAACATATTCCATGTTTCTAAATCTACTTGCTTTGTAAACTACTAAAAAATTTTCATGTTGTTAGGAATCTATATTAGGAAAATAATTTGTAGATTGACATACATTATTATGTAACTTCAAAACAATGATTAGTAAAGTGAAGTCTGCCACCACTGTTCAGACACAGGATGATTCAAAGAGGTCAGAGATGACCTTTAAATTAATCCCTATGATTTTATTTTTCTGTTTAGATTTTAAAAAATAAAACTGGGATATCCAAATGTTCTAGGTCGGGAGAGAAGGAAAAAAATGATTAGAAAAAATAATAGTTAAGCAATAATACAGATGATATGTGGTTATATCTGAAGTTGAGGAAACATTGCATTAAGAGATTTTAAAACTTTAGGACATTTTTCTGAAGGATTAATATCAGGTTATATCTGAGAGGCTCATGCATACAGTTAATACTTCCTATTTATAAAATGATGGAATAATTTTAATTTTTTCTCTGGTGGCAATTACTTGAATTACTTCTGTGTGCCAAGCACTCTTAGATCTTTACATATGTTATGACAGCTTGTCTTCAAATGAGGAAAATGAAACTCAGGTAATTTGTGTTGGATCACATGAATAAAAGCGGAGCCAATATTTGAACGTAAGATGTTCTGACTCTCTATAGCCATGCAATAATGGTATATCCTCTCAAGCTGGCAGAAATAAACCAAGGGTGTGGGGGAAAAAACCTTACTATATATCTTTTAAATCCAGAAAAAAAATTAACTCAAACTACCTTTACATTATAGAAATAAAATATGTGGGATTACATCTAATAGAGAGTGTCGGTTATTATTTTTTTATGACGCTTACAAAGTTTCCTGAACTTTTGCCATAGAATTTTGTTAGAAGGATCATGAGTTTGCACAACTGAACTAAGTTCAAGAAGAAGTGCTACAGAAATTGTTTTAAATTGTCTAAATCCATTAATTACAAGATTTTGATAATGTCTCAGTCCACGCTTACAGATAACAATCCTATAATGTGAAATTTGAAACAGTACTTAAGTACTTTTTTTAAAAATTGAGATATAATTGAAATAGAACGTTATGTTGGTTTCAGGCATACAGTATGATTCAGTATATGTTATGTATAATGACATAATCATCACAAGTCTAGTTATCTGTCACTATAAATAGTTACAGTTTTTTTTCTTGTGATGAGACCTTTTACTTAGCAAATTTCTCTTTGCAACTTTCAGTTATACAGCACATTGTTATTAACTATAGTGGTTATGCTGTACACTAGATCCCCATGACATATATATTTTATAATCAGAAGTTTGTACCTCTTGACCCCCTTCACCCATTTCACTTTCCCCCCATTCTACTTTCTTAAGCAACCAATGTAGTACACGTATTGCATGCCTTATATTCAGCCTTTTTTTTCGTATTGCTGTATTTATTGAAGTCCAGCACTTAACACAAGTAATTTTAGACCAGTTCAACATATCTATGTTATAACGTTGGTTTCTCTTTGTGTGTATAATAAATTCCCGGGACAAAGACCATTGCTCTATGATTTATATTGTCAAATTTTATAAATGTATAGTCGACTTTCAACCTTTTAACTGTACCACTCACTGCATCTGAAGTATAATTGATTTCTAGCCTGAAAAATACTCAGTCATTGTTCTTTCATTGTTGTTATAGATTTGTCCTAGCAGTCTGTTCCAAATGATATTTAAACAAGTGATTCAGTAGAGCATTGAATGTTTCATTAGGTGTTAGATTTCAGAATGCCGATAATAAATTTCATGTGGTTTAATCAATTCTTGATTATCTTCCATAAATAGAGGGTATCAGTTTTGTGGATAATAGAGATTTTGCCACCATAAGTTAGTTGTCAGTTTTGTTCTATGTTGTAAGAACCTTAAGTAATCATCTAATATGAGAAGCTAGGAAAGGAGCAATAAAATAAGGACGTAAAAAGAAAATGTTAATGAAGTAGAATATGGAGAAACGATGGGAAGTAATGAGTAAGTATAAGAGAATGTTCTTTAAAAGATCAACAATTTCTGGGGCGCCTGGTGGCTCGGTTAAGGGTCTGCCGTCGGCTCAAGTTATGATCTCAGGGCCCTGGAGTAGAGCCCTGTGTTGGGCTCCCTGCTCAGCAGGAATCTCCCTCTCCCTCTCCCTCTGCCCCTTCCCCTTGCTTGTGCTCTGTCTCTCTCTCTCTCAGATAAATAAATAAAATCTTAAAAAAAATAAATGATTGACAATTTCTGGCAAAGGTAGTGTAAGACAAAATAGAAAATCTTGAGTATATAACAGAGAGAGTGAGAAAGAGGCTACAACCAGATAATGGAAGCTTAAACTAACAAAACATTGGTTATATATGTGAAAATCTTTGTGACATGAATGTTTTTCTGGGAAAATACAAATGATCAACATTAACCCAAGAAGAAGTAGGTTATTTGGAAAAATTTGAAAACCATATTAAAGAATTGTTTCCACAAGGAAACAAGTTAAGGCCTTTGACAAGTGAGTCCTATCAAATCTTAAATGAAGTGATATTTCTTGTACCAGTTACACTTCTTGTTTGTTTTTGTGAAGCTAGATAAACTGATGGCAAAAGGTCTGACTATATTTAACACCAAAAAAACAAAGGAGAATAATGACAATAATAACAACAACAAACATCAAAAACTAAGAAAAAACCCCAGAAAACAAATAAACATCCCACACAGCAAAGGCAAATAACAGAATAACAGAACCTCCAGTTATACTTGTGAATATAAATGTACACATATCCTAAAATTAATATAGTGGATATAGCAACATATTAAAGATTAAGACATCACTATCAGATAGGATTTATTCTGAGATTTATAGGGGGTATTCAGTATTACAATTCAATTATTATATTCTTTCAGTTTAAAAAGTCAGAACAGGAAAGAATTATGATCATCTCTAGAAATGCCAAGAAGGCTTTTCATCAACATCTGCTTCATAAATAACAGGTAAACTTATAAATAAATAAGACTTACAGTACACTAGGAATAAAGACATACTTCTGTAACATAAAGAATATCTGTCTAAAGTTAATAATACCATATTTAATATTGAAGTACAGTGGTCATTTCCATTCACATTCATTTTCTTGGGGTAGTGGCAATTTCTTATTGGTCATTTATCTCTTCATATATAAACAGTTCTAATTGTATTTGTTGATTTTATAATGAATTATGAAATCTGTATCAGCAGAGAAGATCCCGTTTATCAATATAAGTGATAAGATTAGTAATGGGTATTAAATACCCTCATTCTTGCAATTGTATAAGGGCTATTTAACAATTATCTCGAAATGATTCTGGGTCACAAGGAGCCTTCTTGAATTAGATGTCTGGAGTTGCATTTTCTTGCAGTTTCGGAAACAAACACATTTATATTAAAATTGGTTCACGTATTGGTTTCCTAGAGCTGCCCTAACGAAGCACCACAAAGCAGGTGGCTAAAAACAATAGGAATTGACTTTGTCACAGGTCTGGAGGCTATTAGTGTGAAATCAAGGTATCCACAGCACCGTGCTCCCTCTGAAACCTGTAGCGGAATCCTTCCTTGCCTCTCTCCTGTGGTTTCCTCGCATTCTTTGGAGTTTCTTGGCTTGCATCTGCAGAACTTGAGTCTCTGTCTTTGTCATCATGTGGTGGTCTCACTGCATGTCCTTGTCTTCACATTCACAAAAGGGGACCAGTCATTGGATTGGGGGCCCACCCTTGTTAAATTAACAATTTATATCTGTAATGATCCTGTCTCCCAATAAGGTCATATTCGGAGGTATTGGGGGTGAGGACTTCAACATATCTTCTTTTGGAGGGGAGACATAATTCACCCAATAACAGCTGCCTATTGAAAGCTTCAGTTTGAGAGAGATCAGACAGTAGTTTCTCATGGAGGAGCAGATCAGGTGAGAGATGCCTTGTTGAAGCCAAAATTTTGCACAGAATTTCAATGAGTTTATGTATCTCGTGCCAAGAACTCCTAGGAGGAAGTAGTTTAAGAGGATATAGAAGTGAGGGAAATGTGGGGTGCAGATTTGTCACTATGGATCAGATTCGGGTGAGAGATTGATAGGTTCATTCAGGGCCAGGTTTTGAGAACCCTCGAGAGGTGAGAATAATTCAAGATTATGGAATAGAAGTGGTGTGACTACCTGACAGAGCTGAGCCATTCTTGAGCTCTGTCACAAACAAGGCGTGAGAAGCCCATGGAAGGAGGACTGGTGGAAGTGAGGGGGAAAGGAACCCCTCGGCCACACGGCTAGAGTTCAGGACATTGTTTCCTGCTAAGTTCCATGGATGTATGTGGGTGCGAATGTGTTATGAATGGAGGGAGGTGTCCAGGGGATAGTAGGTAAGCAGACTGGTCTCCCAAAATAGAGAATTTGGGAGAGGCTATTGAACAGGAGTGCCTGGTAGTGTTTGCCATTGTGTGAAGTAAATGAGACGGAGAGGTTTTTGGTAAAATTTCATTGGCTTTAGGTCACTGGGACTCGGATACATAATTCATTTGGCTCTTTACTGATTGCTGGAATGAGGTAGGACAGCCTACAGGTACCTGCATGTTCTCCCGGCAAGAGCAAAGCGTAACACTTATTACATACTTTGTTTTAGTTGATAATTTTCACTGATCAGTACACAAATACAATCTTGTAAAACACTGAAACAGTACTGAAGAATATGGAGTAAAGCAGAAAAGTTTCTAATTGCATTTGTCACCCACCTTTTCCCTGCTCTGCAATATATCTTTTCACATTTTCCACAACTATTTATACATGTACTTATACATACATATTTTTTAGCTTTTTTCCTCTGCATGTATGTGGCACCATTCTTTTTAAATTTGTGTGTGTGCACGTGTGTCAAAATTTGTATGACCCTCCCCATTTGGATTCACATTAACTGGTGCAGCTTTATATTCAGCAATAGATTCAAGGGAAATTATTGTGTAGATGTTTGTAACTCTTTATTTGAAGAGCTCCCTAGTATTTTGCCCCTAAAAATTTTAGCCATCTCTGCTGCTCTGAACTTGAATTTCTTTCTTTTTTTAAGATTTTATTTATTTGAGAAACCATGAGAGCGGGGAGGGTCAGAGGGAGAAGCAGACTCCCTGCTGAGCAGGTAGCCCGATGCTGGGCTTGATCCTAGGACCCTGGGATCATGACCTGAGCCAAAGGCAAACACTTAACCAACTGAGCAACCCAGGTGCCTCAATGATTCAACAATTCTAATGTTCATCAAGATAAGTGTACTCTACTTAATCCACTTTATTTCATCCATTCCACCACCCACCTCCCCTCTGGCAACAACCCGTTTGTTCTTTGTATTTAAGACTCTGTTTTTTTTGTTTGTCTTTTTAAAAAAATGTGTTTGTTCCTTTGTTTAGTTTCTTAAATTACACATGAGTGAAATCATATGGTATTTGTCTTTCTCTGACTGACTTATTTTACCTGGCATTATACCCTTGAGGTCCATCCATGTTGCTGCAAATGACAAAATTTCTTTTTTTATGGCTGAGTAATATTCCATTGTGTATATTTACTACATCTTCTTTTATCTGTTCATCTATGGATGGACACTTGGGTTGAGTCCATATCTTGGCTGTTGTAAATAATGCTGCAGTAAACAGCGATGCATGTATCTCCTTGAATTAGTGTTTTCATTTTCTTTGGGTAAATATCCAGTAGTGGAATTACTACATCAGATGTAATTCTATTTTTAATTTTTTGAGGAACATCCATACTGTTTCCCATAGTGGCTGCCCCAATTTGCATTCCCACTGACAGTACATGAAGATTCTTTTTCCTCCATATCCTCTCCAACACTTGTTATTTCTTGCGTTGTTGATTTTATCTATCTGACAAGTATAAAGTAATATCTCATTGTGGTTTTGATTTGCATTCCCTTGATGATTAGTAATGTTGAGCATCTTTTCATGTGTCTGTTGGCCATCTGTATGTCTTCTTTGAAAAATGTCTAGTCAGATTCTCTGCCCATTTTTAATTGGAATATTTATGGTTTTTTGGTGTTGAGTTGTATTAGTTCTTTATTTTGGACATTAACCCCTTATCAGATATATCATTCGTAAATATCTTCTCTCATTCAGTAGACTGCTTTACTGTTTTGTTTTCGGTTTCTTTTGCTGTGCAAAAAGCGTTTTATTTTGGTGTAGTCCCAATAGTTTAAAATGCTTTTGTTTCCCTTCCCGTAGAAGACATAGCTAGAAAAATGTTCCTACAGCTGATGTCGGAGAAATTATTGCCTGTGTTTTCTTTTAGGAATTTTACGGTTTCAGGGCTCACGTTTAGGTCTTTAATCCATTTTGAGTTTATTTTTGTGTATGGTGTTAGAAAGTGGTCCAATTTTATTCTTTCGGATGTAGCTGTCCAGTTTTCCCAACACCAACATTTGTTGAAAAGACTTTTTCCCATTATGTAGTCTTAACTTTTTGTCATGGTTTCATTGGGCTTCATAAAAGTGTGGGTTTACTTCTGGATCCTATTCTGTTCCATTGAACTCTGTGTCATTTTTTTGTGTCAGTACCATACTGTTCTGATTAGTATAGCTTTTTAGGATATCTTGAAATCTGGGATTATGATACCTCCAGCTTCTTTTTCAGTATCGATTCAGGATCTTCTGTGGTACCATACAGTTTTTAGGATTATTTGTTCTAGTTCTGTAAAAAATGTTGTCGGCATTTTGATAATGATTGAGCTGAATCTGTAGGTTGCTTTGGGTCGTATGGACATTTTTAACAATATTGGTTCTTCCAATCCATGAATATGGAGTATCTTTCCACTTGTTTGTGTCATCTTCAGTTTCTTTCATTAATGTTTTATAGTTTTTGGAGTCCAGATCTTTCACCTCCTTTGTTAAGTTTATTCATAGATATTCTTTTGGGTGCAATTGTAATGGGTTTGTTTTCTTAATTTCTCTTTCTGCTACTCATGATTGTGTAGAAGTGCAACTACTTCTTCCTTACCAATTTATATTTATATATTTATATTATATATTTCTTAAAATTTATTTTTGCTAATGTGAATTAGATTTTCCCCCTCGTTACATTTTAAATTGGTTGTTCCTGGTGGTTTAGATTTATATTTTCTAAATATGCATGATTCCAGGTTTTTATTGTTGTGGCTTTATCACATATCTGAATTTATTTGAAGGTCCTTTTTTGAAGTATTCCCAAATACATCACATTCTTTTTTGCTCAGAAGCTTCTGCACATACTATTTGTTTTTTCCATGTAACATTTTCCACCATTTTCTCTCCTCCTGACTCGTTACCTCCCACTGCCCATTCTTTTTACCTGGCTGATAATTATATATTCTTTCTATCTCAACTCAAGTGACACTCCCTGGGAAAATTTCTTGATACTTTTTATATTTTCAGAGTTGGAAGATAGGTACCCTTCCCAAATCTCACCATAGCAACTAATACTTGGCTCTTTTTAGTCTGAATCATATTTACATGTGCTACCGTGTTCCCCTCAATTACAGTATAATTTCTTTTTTTTTTTTAAAGATTTTATTTATTTATTAGACAGAGATAGAGACAGCCAGCGAGAGAGGGAACACAAGCAGGGGGAGTGGGAGAGGAAGAAGCAGGCTCATAGCGGAGGAGCCTGATGTGGGGCTCGATCCCATAACGCCGGGATTACGCCCTGAGCCGAAGGCAGATGCTTAACCGCTGTGCCACCCAGGCGCCCCAACAGTATAATTTCTTTAAGGTCAGAGGGTGCTTAGATACCATTCTATCCCTGAGACCAAGTATAATGATAGGCACATGGGCTTTAAATTATGTACATGTTGATTAACAAGCTATTGAATGAGTTAAACTATGGATATGTTAATTAATAAACCAGTGAATGAATTAATAAATGAGTTGATTAATGAATGCACTACTGAATGGAAATAAATCAACTATGTTCAAGTTTGTTGGACAGTACTCCTGTGTCCTGCTCATTATACTTAGATGGTCCACTTCTTTGCCAGCTAGTGTTACTGCCCATGTCCACTTATCTGATTGTTCATATTGATTTATTGCACAGTTTTTAAATTTATATCTATCTATGTCTATGAAAAGAGTCACTGTCCAAAAAACATAAAAGTGGTAAAGTTCCTGTAGACCATTATTATTTTATACAATATATGTACATACTAATGTGGGATAAAGATGTTGGAATATATCATCTAATGTCAGGGACTGAGTTTTCTTTCCCTTTCTCCCATCAAACCCTGGAAATATTTTCTTTATTACAAACATCTTGAAAATAAACTATTTTTCAAAATCAGTAAGAGAAAATACGTTACTGTTACTTAACTGGATAACCAGCCAAGGGACATTTCAACAAAACAAATTCTGGTATTTTCATTTGTTAATTAGAAAAAAAAATGGGTGCCTGGGAAGGTCAGTTTAGCATCTGCCTATGGCTCAGGTCATGATCTCAGGGTCCTGGGATCAAGCCCCACATCAGGCTCCCTGCTCACCTGGGAATCTGCTTCTCCCTTTCACTCTCCCTCTGTGCTTCCCCCCCCCTCAAATGAATAAATAATGAAGTACATACTTATATTCTGATTTGTTAAAAATGAGATGATGTTTCATGATTCTGAAAATATGAAGAGTCATTTTAAAATCCTACTTGAGATATATAAGTGCCTTTACAGCTGTTTTTTTTTAATAGAAACACATTATTGAAATTTGTCTTTTAGCAATTTCAGTCCTAATTTCTAGACTTAGTGTAATATTAACCATCTCTTCAGAACAAATAGATCAGCTAAGAATATAAGTGTAGCCTTTATTGGAATATTTTTTAAGATAAAAATTAGTGTTTATTTGATACTAGGGCAAATTAACCATGCTCAGTGATTTCATCAACCATATATGCATTTGTGTATGCAAATTCTTGAGTATGTTTTAGCTTTAAACTATCCATTCTTGAGTTTGGGTCATGATTTACTCTACTGAGGAACTTTGGCTACATCTGTCTTGTCAGATGCCAGGATAGATTAAGACAAGAGAATTACTATATAATGACCTGAACATCTGCAAGATAGTAAAGAGGAAGTCAGAAATGATTTTATGGTGAAGCTGCAATTATAATACATCAGGTCAATTAAAAAAAGGAAAAACCACAAAATGAAACATTTTTTATTGTAGGCTTTATGGTGAAGCATCATATGCGATTATCAGTTAAAATTTGTATGTAACATGAAAACTCATAGCACTCAGTAGTATTTCGTAAATTTCTCTAAGTGGTCTAAGGGAAGAAACTGGATCTGTTCAGGTGCCTGGTGCAATCCCAGAGAGCCCTACTTATCTAACCAAAGCTCACAGAAGGATAGGAAAAGTTTCTGTGTGCTAAGATTTTCATGGGATTTCCTCCACTATGTTGTTACACGTACTGGAAGACTCAGAGTCCAGTCAAGTTGTATGGGATTCATAAGTTAGTTTGGTGAGCATATCTACCCATGTGTTCAAAACATTCAATTTATAAGAGCATCGGGCTGAGGAGTATTGGATGAATTAATTTATAATGACATTAGCCTAAGACAGCCTGTTACTATGAAACTCTGGCTGAAGCTCCTCCTTCCTGGAAAGTGCTGGAATAAGTGTCACTGACATTTGCCTCTGTAAATCCCGGTTTATAGACCTTTCTTGTAAGTCATACAACCTGCTCTTCCTTGCATAGTTTCACACTGAGCGCATTCAGTTGTTTTGTAATTATAGTTAGGTCAACACTTCATACTTGCTAGCCATCTTCTCCCATGCATCATTTTGCATACCTGTTTTCTGATTCATTGTGAGTTGATTTTACAGTCTAGATCAGGAGTTGAAATCTGTTTTCTTGTCACTCTAAAATCCCCAGTTCTTCTAACACCTATGTCGAACAT
The DNA here is from genome assembly GCF_017311325.1 of Ursus maritimus. NCBI lineage: Eukaryota > Metazoa > Chordata > Mammalia > Carnivora > Ursidae > Ursus > Ursus maritimus. The sequence continues at coordinate 22,098,098 of NW_024424564.1, forward strand.
CATTAGTTTTCACAAATTTCTGAGAAAGAATGAGCAATTAGAAAGTTTGATTAACATTGATTATATCTTCTCATTACATTTATAGATATGAGCACATTTGCAAATTTATGTGTTGGAAATAAGGATTCATTAATTTATTTGACAAATACTGAGTGCCTGCAGAGTGGCAGACATTGTATTAAATGGTGGGGCTATGCAGACGAAGTGTGTAGTTTCTGCTGTCAAATAGCTTGTAGTTTGGATTTAAAAATATGTTAAGTAATAAAGTAGCATCTTTTCTAAGAGATAAGCCTGGACCAAAAAAAAATATAAAGTAATAAAAGACAAAAAAATAAGAGTCATACTAGGAAGACAAATTAACAAGATATTTGGGGCAAAAATCATTCAGTTTTGGCCATGTAAGTTTCAGATGCCTGTTGGGGATCCACTAGGCATCTAAAATGTGGTTTTACAGCTCATGAGAGCATCCTGAGATAGAGCACATTGGAGTTGTAATTATCTCAGTATGGAAGTTGAAACTTCAGTGTGTGTGTGTGTGTGTGTGTGTGTGTGTGCATGCATGTGTGTGAGTGTGTGTGTGTGATAGATATAAGGATAAATGAAAGAAAGACCATGGAGAGAATCCTGGGGAATACCAGTATTTAAAGAGTTTGGTAGATGGGGCACCTGGGTGGCTCAGTCGTTAAGCGCCTGCCTTCGGCTCAGGTCATGATGGGATCCAGTCCCCAGTCAGTTGGGCTACCTGCTTAGTGGGAAGCCTGCTTCTCCATCTCCCACTCCCCCTGCTTGTGTTCCCTCTCTCGCTGTGTCTCTCTCTGCCAAATAAATAAAATAAAAATCTTAAAAAAAAAAAAAGAGTTTGGTAGAAAAAGAGGAACCGTAAAGTATGTTGAAGGAGAAGGGAAGAAGACTGGGGTGTTTGATGGTATTGATGCTGATGAATATGACAGCCGGTGGGGGGTGGGGTGGGAGGGGAAATGGCCAAAGATCACCTAGTATAAAGAAGTTAAGTATTTCTTTGAAGCTTTATGTCCCCATGGGGAAAAAAAAGAGTGACATCATGGGTCTAGAAAGTTGGATATATTATTTACTTCTCTTGAATGTAGTAGAGAAGTACATTTTGTCATCATGAAGCTGCAGGATATCCCAGAGAATAATTTTATCCTATGAAATGCATGGATACAATGACCAAGGAACTGTTCTTCACACTAGGAGCTCCTTGGTGGCTGGGGATGTAAATCATTTATGTCTTTGTTTCTAGCACATAGTGAAGTCCTGATACCTCCTTGGTACTCAGTAAATGCTTTTGAATAGATTGAATCAAACCACTTATTATTTCACACTCATTTCTTTTATAGCAATGGAAACTACTCATTATAGTATTGGTGTCTAGGATTGCCAGCTGGAACTAGCTGTTAAGCTTTGCCCTTCCCCCATAACCCAAAGCAAAATTGGGGGAAATCAGAATCCTTTAAGAAATTGGAGTCTGGCAAGAGAAAGAAGGAGATTGAATCATTCCTATGCTCATTTGTATTACAGGTTTTCTATTACAAATGTAATTTTAAAATGGCACTGTGTGGGTCATGCTTTTCCATGTAAAAATATTCATTCAAGAGTAATTGTATAGAGAGAGTTAAACTATATTCCATGTTGGAAAAATGATGAAAGGCATTTTTCTGAAATCTCATTAAAATGGCCTTTAATTTTATAATCATTTTCATCCAGAGTTCTGTAGGTAAATTTGAGGACATGTATTAGACAGCCCATAAAATAGGTTTATAAAGAAGTTCATAATCACATCCTGTTTTAATGCCTTTTGTTTGGCTTAACTTTAAAACTGATTGAAAGTTGCTTAAATGGCCAGAAGATTTTTTTTACATGTGTTTGTCCTAAAATTATGCTCATGTGAAAAGTGGGGGCTGATATGCAGCAGAATTTGAAGTAAATTAATTTCAGTTTTCTCAGAGGGAGGTTTTGCATTACGAAAAAAAAAGTATCTTTTTTCCTCTGCTCCTGACGAAAAATGAACAGATGTAAATTTGTTATTGTGTAGTTCCAATCAGTCCTCTGCAGATTTCCAATTACTATGAGTTAAGAATTATTTCCTAGACACACCAGGAAATATAGTAATATTATCTTCTATTTAATTTATTTTTTCTCTTATACAAAACCTAACTGTGGTTTTGCCTATGTGACAGAGAAGTTGCTTCAAGTATAATTGAAGTTTGAGGCCATCTGGATATTAAAATGTTAATGAATTTTTAAAATTAATATCTTGTCATCTGCTGTTTATTTTTCTCTTATATGTTATTCATTTAAGTAATTTATTATTTCTGTGGCCAAATTTTATCTCCTGTCACTCACTTCTTTCAATTCTTTGCTTCAGAGAATTCCATGAGGCCTCCCAGCTGACCCTATTTAAACTGTAGTCTCTGCTACTCACACTTCGGTTCTTTCCTTGATTCCTTTTTTTTTTTTTAACATTATATTTGTCACCTTCTAGGGAACTATATAATCTCCTATTTAATTATATAGAGTGATATTAAAATAAATAAAAATGTCTAGTTAATTTTGTGTGTTGCAAACATGTAAGGGCATGGAGGCAGGGTTTTTGTATACATCGTAAGTGCCCAGCGTAGTGCTTAACATCCAGTCCAAGCTCAATGCGTATTTGCTGAATGTACATTTACACAATGTGCCTGTGATTTTACGGACATACATTTTCCTTAAACTCCTTATATGTGAAGGGTGTGTTAAATAACAACAATTCAACCAAGTACATTTAAACCATCTTACTGGCTTCGTTAAAAGATTCATGAATTGGCAGCATCCCATCTAGAAAATAGAGGCGGAGTCTAAAGAGATGCGCAAGGGGCGCCTGGGTGGCACAGCGGTTAAGCGTCTGCCTTCGGCTCAGGGCGTGATCCCGGCGTTATGGGATCGAGCCCCACATCAGGCTCCTCCGCTAGGAGCCTGCTTCTTCCTCTCCCACTCCCCCTGCTTGTGTTCCCTCTCTCGCTGGCTGTCTCTATCTCTGTCAAATAAATAAATAAAATCTTAAAATAAATAAATAAATAAAGAGATGCGCAAAATGGAAGGCTTCCAAGAAGGAGGGTGGGGCAAGAGAGTTATTAGCAAAAGAAAAGTATCGTTTTAGGCAGGGTGGCTTTCCCCTGGGGGGAAAAGAAAGGGTTTTTATCCTTCAGATTACCTCATTTTGTGGGGGATGGAGAAAGCCTCTTTGGCTGACTCATGGATGCTGATTGAAAAGCTCCTGACTGACTGGTGAAGACTGCATTTCTGAGGGGAGGCTGAAACTGCCATTAGAGGAGGTATCAAGCCCCAGTTTGGGAATGTGGTCTAAGTGGGCCTATGGTTTTCTTCTTAACAGGTACATCTTGGATTATTTTAGAAACTTTCCTTTCCACTTTTTCTTTCTTCCTCTGTCCCTATTTATCTAAACTGTAGACTCCAAGAGCACCTAAGGATGCCCTTTCAGCTTTACTCCTCCATTGCTTTTAATTATGGTGACCCCAAATTGACTTTACCCCTAAGGGCTCTTAGTGTTGGAGATGACTGAATGGGAGTTGGCTGAAATGCGAGGGGGCCCAGTGATCCCATCTTACTCTTCTGATAGTAAGAAGAACACAGTGAGAAAATGCTCACTAGTCATCTAGAGAAGGAAAACCAGATCCAGCCTGGTGAGTATAATTACACCTTACTCAGAAAATGATAGGCACACACTTGCTTAGAGAATAGAAATTCCAGGTTAGGGGGATAATCTGAGCTTTTCTTGAATTCTGAAGATAGACTAATTTTTAACACCATTTATATTTTATGAATAGCCTTTTTATGTTTTTAATGATTGTGTGTGTGTGTGCGTGTATTCTGTAAATTTTGCCTGTTTGAAGTAAAAATCTTCAGGAAAAAAATTTCTAAATCTTCAGTGACCAAATTCAGGGGTGGGTGCAAACCTGGGATGCAAAATGTATACGCAGTCTCCAGAAATTTAGGTTTGGAAAAGAGAGTGCAGCTTTAATCAAAAGCAACAGATGAGTACCTTGGTGGCTCAGTCAGTTAAGTGTTGGACTCTGGATCTCAGCTCAGGTCTTTAACTCAGAGTTGTGAGTTCAAACCCTGTGTTGGGCTCCAAGCTGTGTGGGGAGCCTACTTTAAAAAAATAAAATAAAAAAAAGTAAACATATATTCTCTTAAAAAAAAAAGCAACAACTGATAGCAAGGAAAAACACGCAAGTTTTCTAGGCCTCATTCTGAAACAAAGTAATGGTGATGTAGTTGTGGAATATAGGTGAGGTTCAGTGGTGTGGAGTTCGGAGCCGACGACCAAGAAAGAGTTCTTGAGACCTCTTTGGTGCAAAATGGTGGTTTATTAAAGCACAGGGACAGGACCCTTGGGCAGAAAGAGCTGCAGCCCAGGGTTGTGAGGGCTGGTTGATTATATACAATGGGCTTGGGGGAGGTAAGGAAAAAGGGAGGATTCAAAAGAATTTTCATATGTTAAAGAGGACCTGCAAGATACCAGAGGCCTTGCCATTGTGAAGTTAAGGTTTTTCCCTCTAGCAAGGCATTAACTTGAAGGTAGTTGGGAATTTCCCGGAGGAATATCACATATCCCACCCAGGAGTGGGGGGGTGGAGTCGGTTGTAGGGTGTTGTAGGCTTATACTTTGTCTTCAGGGAGCCTTCTGCTCCCTCATCAATGGGAGGAATTCAGGGGTTGAGGGGCTGAGAAATTTCTCTGGGGCAAGGCCAGTATCTTTCTAAACCAAGAGGGTGAAATGGATAGAAGGGAAAAGAAAACAAAAGCAAGTGCTGCTGGAAGTACTCTTCATTTAGCGCATGACTCCCCAACTTCCCATCACTCCACTGTCAGCTCTTCTCCCCTGTCCAGCCTTAGACACCAGCTTGCCTCCTGTTCCCACACTGGGACCTGAAATGATGACCGCTGCCAGGAATAGATCCTGCCTCTCTCTGACCCCTGCTTTGAGTAAAGGGACATCCCTTCTCAGCACCAAAATGAAATCTGCAGTGTCAGTTTTAGGAGCTTTGTTATAAGTGGTACTTTCTTTCACAGTTTTTGAGTACTTCTGGATAAGCCTGTGAGTGAATTGTTTTTACGTTGCAAAATCTGTTCCAAGCCAAAAAAAAAAAAAAAAAAGGTAAACTCAAACTTTCATTTTTGGAACTCATCTTGCTTGTTCTTAAGTTAGAAATTGGTTGTATGACCTAACACCTATTCCTGCTGGTCTGTGAGATACATGATACCTTTTCCCCTTTCATAATTTATTGCTTCAACAACAGACTTTTGTTAGAGCACTGCTGTTAAGGGACAAAGAAAACACCCACTTTGTTGAACATTTATGTTTAAAGTGAGTACATTGCACTAAATCACTGTGTGCCCATGGGACCATCTCTAACCCAAATTATAACCATATCTATAGAAAGAATCCGGCACTGAAGCTTGCTTGCTTTCTTGCTTGCTTTCTTTTTCTTTCTTTCTTTTTTTTTTGGTAATATTGTTTTGAGTGTGTTGATGCCTGCGGAATTCACAAATGTTCATTTTTCTTTCCCCTGCTGCCTGAACAAACTAGTTTCAGTTAGGTTTTCTTGCTATGGACTTCCATAGCACATCACACTATATCATAGTACCCTCTATACAACTTTATTACTGCTTTTTAAATTATCTCTCTTCTACTAGTCATCAGATCTCTATAATGGCACTATGAAATCTGTTTTCAATGAATGAATGAATGAACGAATCAACAGTCTACTTACCTTGACTTTTCTGAGTAGATCAGGCTTTGGCCTATACCCATAACCCAGCTTAGTGGTTCCTGCACAGTGGTTGCCTACCATCCAACTGGTAAATGTTTCTTTTTCAAGAAATTACATAATAATTAGTCATCCATGTTGGATAGCCCCTGTAAATAGTAAAGAATAAATAGCAAATCTGTACATAGGTTTAAAGTTAAATCATTCGTAGTTTCTTTAATTTGTGTCAGGTGCTTTTTAGTTCTTAATTTTGTTTGTTTTAAATCGCAAAATTCTCTTAGAGGATGAGGTAGTATTTGAAAGATATTTGACTACGATCCCAGAATATATATATAGGCCTACCAGAATAGTATTTCTTTTCGTAAGGGAGGAATGGAGTGGGTAAAAGGGAAATGTTTCCTTTTTAAAAAATTTAACTTTGTGCTACCTCTGCACCAGGGAGTCAGCCTCATGACACAGTTGACAGCATGGGCTTTGGCATGAAGCAGACTCAGATTCAAATCTCCCATTTATGGGTCCCATGGCTGCCTTAGTCAAATTGGGTGATCCTTATTTTTCATCAGCAAAATGGGGTTATGATAGCTCCTAGTACTGTAGCCAGGATTAAATAAAATGCCTGGAAACTTGATATAATTATATAATAAAAAAAGCTAAAGAGTTTGTTAGCTGCTAATTTATTTTGTTTCCAACTGTTCATGGCTCTACCTTTGTGGGGGTATACCTACACTCTAGGAAGAGGAGTGGATCCTCAGTGTAAGCATAACTAAAGGAAACCCCTTTATAAGTTGTGTTAGGGATCTCCAGAGAAACAGAACCAATGAGGGGTGTGTGTGTATATAAAATAAGAAGATTTATTATAAGGTATTGACTCATGCAATCATGAAGGTTAACAAGTCCCAGGATTGGCTCTCTGCAGGCAGGAGACCCAGGAAAGGCAGTGGTGTATGTAGTTCAGAGGCTCAGCCTTTTTAAATACCAGTCTGAGTCTGGAGACCCGAAAACCAGGAGTTCTGGGGGCAGAAGATCAATGCCCCAGTTCAAACCAAATCTTTCCATTCTCTTTTTCATTCTATTCAGGCCCTCAACAGTTTGGATGATGCCCACCCACCTTGGGGCAGGTAATCTGCTCTACACAGTCTATGACTAAAATGATGATCTCTTCCTGAACCATTCTCAAGACATACTCAGAAATAGCATTTAACCAGATAATCTGGGCACGCTATGATCCAAGGAAGCTGACACATAAAATTAGTTATCACACAAGCGTATTTTTTTGGGTTAAGTTGATTGACATTGGAAGTTATAGTTTACCCACATTTGAAGCAAATCCAAGATATTCATATATTGGCATGGGCATATATAAATAAGGTAAGAGAGGAGAAAAATGTGTTAATATGGACAATGAAGAAGTACTGGGTGTATGAGCCAGACAGGGCAATTATTAATGCTTACTCTGCTTCCCAGTGGACCAATGCATGGTAATGAGAGGACAGTGGGATTTGAAGCCTAGCAGCTCTGAATTTGAGTCTCATCTTGAGACTTCCAGTTGTATTTTCATGGGTAAGTGGTTTAACTTCTCTCCCTGATACTTTCACATCTCTCAGATGAAAAGAGCAATATTTTATATTGCTAATTTTGAGGTTGAAAAATAATATGGAAAACATTATCATAAAGCCATCTAGTATTTTCTTTCTTTCTTCCTATTAAGCACTATTTTTTGACTAGGAATGTATATTCATACCTATTATTATTTTATGACATGTAGAGGAAAATATAGCCTTAATTATATATTCAGAAGACAGGTATAAAGCAAACTAGGCATATATTAATAGGCAATGTAGTTCTGTGAGTCCCAGATCCAACAATAAATTAGCTGCATGGATTTTTTTTAAGTTGAGTAACCATTCTGAATGGGGGGTTTCCTATTTATAAAATGGGGACTATATATTTATTGATTTATTGCCAGAATTATGAAAGTAATAATCATGGATCATCTTTTTCAGGACCTGTCACAGACACAAATGGACTTTATATGGATATAAAAGCTTATCTAGATGTCAGAGTCCCAACTCTTACTCAGGAGAAGTACATTTGTAGTGAATGCTCCATTTAATTGAGACCTCACGTATTTTTCAGACACAGTACTATAGTAAGAATCCATTTCTCTTTCTTTAGACCATATGCAAAAACCAATTTTAAAATTAGAAAAAAAAAAGCTACAACTTCTTCATCTTCCCCCTAATATTTATTGATAAGATTTTTGGTAATGCAATTGAAATATAACAACAACAACAAAAATCATTTTGATTGGATGCCTACTGCTCCATATTGGGCAAGTTAGAATAAAAAAAAATCTTCTTGAAGATTTTTCTTCATTATTATACTTGATTTGTCAAAGTCTAAACAAAATTCAGTTGAGCACAAGTAAACAGGTCTGTGTCAAAAGAAAGATAACAGAAAGAGGGCTTAATTGTATTTTCTGAAATCTGCTTGGCAGTTATGTGACACTTAGAAGTGACATCAATGAAACAGGGTTAGCTTTGGGAGACTATGGAATAGAATCAGGCATGCCCATCTGTCTGTCTAGTTCATGTCTTGTGGCAGTTGTCTTTTTCTGCATCTCTGTTTCTATTCTTCTTCATGCAGTTAAGGTCCAGAGCCAGGACATAACTTGCTCATGACCCTTTAATGAGGAAGGAATTTAACCTTTTCAAGAAGAGACATCTTTTTTATTTTGCTCACAGTACATATGGTATATACTCATCATGTACAATAACTTTGCAGTAGTTTAAACTAAGTATCCAATTAAGTTATGCTTTTTGTAGCATAAATATTAAGTATACCCTAAGTTGAGGTTGTGTGTTAACAATCAATGTCCACATCCTCGTTAGTGTTTTTACACCCAAAGTCATCTTTGTAAAAAATGTCATTTTTACCTGTTAAATTGAACTAGTTTAATTAAAAAAATAAAAGGAAGAAAAAGTTTATATGATTTGAGAAAAAAGATATGAGTAGAGAGAATTCTTTTGTTTGGTCCTCAAATACAAATTTATTATCCCAGGGTGCCTGAAAAGCCGTAGAGGTGCCACGTGAGACCAGAAAATATAACTTTCGTCCGTGGTATCTTCTTTGGAGCTCCATTTCAATCAGTTACATCTCACTGAATCTTTTTTTTTTTTCTGAGATGAAAATCCTACCTATTTCATTTCACTTGATAATTCCTGTGAGTTTCCTTCTTTCCAGTTATTTGGGGATTGAGAGGATTAATTAAAATGCTTTTATAAAAAAAAATGCCACTAATGGCATTACTCTTTTGGGTGAAGAGTGATAACTCTGACCACTCTGATGTCTAGGAGCTTAATTTAAGAGTTCCAATTTCATGCATCCATTATGCTCTTAAATTCTATAATTTTAATTAAATATATTAATTGCTATTTTTATACTTGGCAGTCGCCTAGTCTGGTTATCACTCAAAACCAGACTACTCATTTTTTTTGTATTCATTCAAATATAATTAGAAGTTTTCCTTAAAATACTCTAGCAGAGCAGTACTTGATATTACATATTATATGGTCTTAAATGGTTTAAAAAAAAAACAACTACAAAACAAAATGATGCATATGGCATTTTATCAGTTGGGAAAGTGGTGTGCAGGCGATAAGAAACCCAAAAGAACATTAACTTAGGTAGTTAAAATTGTATTCTCCTGCTTACAAAAAAGAAGTCCAGAGGTGTGTAGCCCCAGGGGTCATAGGAGAGTTTCATGAGGGGCTATTTACTTGCCACAATCCTCGGAACAGGACTTATACCTTACAGTCAGCAGGAGGGAGGAAGGGTAAGGGAGAACATGGTCCCTCTTCTTTCAGGACCTTTCCTAAGAGGTCCACAGACCACTGTGCTTTCATCTCATTGGACTGAGCTTACTCACATTACCAAGCCTGGCTTTCTGATTGGTCATGGTTCTCTTTATATGTTCAGTGGTTAGTACGAATTAGATACTTATTCCCGAGCTCTGTGTCAGTCTAAACCTTGGAATTACTGCAGTTGATTCAAATAGTAGTAACTTACTCATGTTATTAACCAGGTTTATCTTTTTCAATCTATCTTTTCTGTTGACTGTCTTCATAAAGGCAAAGTGAAATGGAATTTTCTAAGAATTAAAAAGAAAAAGCATGCCTGTCTGATTTTTGTCAGTGCATCTGAACAAATTGTTAGTGGCTCTTTGTAATAATATTGCCCTCTATATAGATTCCATTTATTACTGTTATAGTCACTTGAGATTTCTGCTTGATATCTATTTTATCAAGCAAGATGTGGGAGCATTTGTATATATGAGCATGACATGCTCTTGTCACTTGTGTTTGATAATAGAGATGAAAGATCTATTTTTCCAAGTGTCCCATTATAAACATAGCCTAAAACTAAGCGTAAGTCTTGAGGGAAAAAAAAAGCAATAAATACAACTGTAATACCATTTCACAGTTAAATTATATAAAATGTCATTATGAGAGTCATTAGCTAAATTAGCAAATTTGATAAGGAAATTTGGGTTAATGCAAAGTTCAAATATGTCTCCAAACCAATGCTGGTTAATTTCAGTTGGAAAATTTCAAATGCTTAAATACCTTAGGATAAAATTGAACATCTAAAATTTGTAATATTTTATCTCTGAGGAAAAGCATCTTAGTTTCAAACTACCTACATGTGTTAAAGGACAGTCAAAATAAAATTCAGAAAAAATTCCCCTCATTTTAAGATGAACATAATTTTGTTACTATAGTAGTCCCAGTGGAGTACTTATCTGTGAGGGATATGTTCTAAAACCCCCCAGTGGATGCCTGAAATTGCGGGTAATACCAGACCCTATATATAGTACATTCATCCCTTCGATAAAGTTTAATTTGTAAATTAGGCACAGTAAGAGAATAACAACAACAGTAATAAAATAGAAGTTATAATAGTATACCATAATAAAAGTTATGTGAATGTGATCTCTCTTTTTCTCTCACAATATCTTCTTGTACTGTACTCACTCTTCTTCTTGTGATGGTGTGAGATGATAAGATGGCTGATGAGATGAGGGGAATGATATAGGCCTAGTAAGGTAGTGTTGGGCTACTATGGACCTTCTGATGATTCATCAGAGGGAAGATTGTCTTTCAACCACGGTTGACCACGGATGACTGGAACTGCGGAAAACAAAACCACGGGTAAGGGGGGACTACTGTACTTGGGCTGTAGGACTTACAAATTATTTTGTGAACCATTATTTTGTAAACATTAAGTTATCTATTTATTTGGGTTAGTAAGTATGTTTGCCCAGGGAATAGCCAAACTATTTTTTTAATTTAAATTCAACTAATTAATATGTAGTGTATTATGAGGTAGAGGTCAGTGATTCATCAGTCTTATATAACACCCAGTGCTCATTACATCATGTGCCCTCCTTTTTTAATTTTTTTTTTTTTTTTTTTTAAGATTTTATTTATTTATTTGACAGAGATAGAGACAGCCAGCGAGAGAGGGAACACAAGCAGGGGGAATGGGAGAGGAAGAAGCAGGCTCCTAGCGGAGGAGCCTGATGCGGGGCTCAATCCCAGAATGCTGGGATCACGCCCTGAGCCGAAGGCAGACGCTTAACGACTGATCCACCCAGGCGCCTGATCCACCCAGGCGCCCCTCTTTTTTTTTTTTTTTTTTAAGATTTTATTTATTTATTTGGCAGAGAGGGAGCACAGGCAGGCAGAGCGGCAGGCAGAGGGAGAGGGAGAACCAGGCTCTTTGCTGAGCAGGGAGCCCAATGTGGGGCTCGATCCCAGGACCCTCGGATCATGACCTGAACCGAAGGCAGAAACTTAACCGACTGAGCCACCCAGGCGCCCCACATCACGTGCCCTCCTTAATGTCCATCACCCAGTTACTCCATCCTTCCACCCACCTCCCCTCCAACAACCCTCAGTTTGTTTCCTGTGATTGAAAGTTTCTTATGGTTTGTCTTCCTCTCTGTTTTTACCTCATTTTATTTTTCCTTTTCTTCCCCTGTGATCCTGTTTTGTTTCTTCAATTCCACATAAGTGAGATCATATGATCATTGTCTTTCTCTGATTGACTTATTTTGTTTAACATAATACCCTCTAGTTCTATCCGCATGGTTGCAAATGGCAAGATTTCATTTTTTGATGGCTGGGTAATAGTCCATTGTGTATATATACCACATCTTTATCCATTCATCTGTCAATGGACATCTGGGCTCTTTACATAGTTTGGCTATTGTGGACATTGCTGGGAATAGCCAAACTATTTATTACTGAAATATTGTCTTAATAACATAATCTTAATTTTAAGTTGCTTTAGCTTTCCATTGTCCAGAATGCTTCCTATGTAGTTTGTCATTTAATCTCTGTGAAGCCTGTCATTATTTCTATTGGCTGATTAAAATGATATCATTTGTCCCTTTGCGTTTTTATATGCATGGCTTGATCTGTCTGGAACATCATTCCCTGCATCCTTGACTTCTCTAGGAACCTAGCCTGACTTTGTCAGCTTGGGAAGGTGTTCCTTTTGTGTGTTCCCAAACACACTTGGTGCTCTCTTTACACTGTGTTGTGACTGTTTGCTTGTCTATCTCCACTGTGAGACAGTTCATTCAAAAAATATTTATTCATTTTTTTGTAATCTTATTGTCAGTGTTTAATAGGTTGTAGGAGTGGCACAAATTATGCTTTAATAAATCAAAAGAGGAAGAAAGTTACTATCTTTTAGTATTTCCCTAATTTTAAAGGTGTATGACTATGTAAACTGCATCCTGTTTCACCCTTGTTCTGTGTAAACATCAGCTTACGGAGCATCCTGTAAATTCTTGAAAAGTGTGCTTTTCATCTACTGATGTGCTTTATTGATACCAACTTTTGGGGACGCCTGGGTGGCTCAGCTGGTTAAGTGTCTGCCTTCGGTTCAGGTTATGATCCCAGGGTTCTGGGATCGGGTCCACAACGGCCTCCTTGCGCAGCGGGGAGCCTGCTTCTCCCTCTGCCTCTGCCTCCCGCTCCCCCTGCTTGTGCTCTCTCTTTCTCTTTCTGACAAATAAATAAAATCCTTTAAAAAAAAAATACCAACTTTTGAATATCTCAGATTTCAGCCATTTTGAAAGACCTTGTTAGAACCGGAGGCAAAAGATAGCTTTGCTTGAAGATCTGTATGTTTCTACAGTTCTGTATAGAGGGTAATCATATTACAAAGAGCCACTGACAGTTTGCTCAGATGTACTGCTAAAAGTCGGACAGGCATGCTTTTTCTTTTTAATTCTTAGAAAATTCCATTACTTAAAAAAAATTCCATTTCCCTTTTGCCTTTTTTAATGAAAAAAGTAGAAATGATGATAAATTAAATTTTTAATTGAAAAATAATTTAATCCCTGTAGCTTGATTTCTTATTTTCTCTATTCTTTGTGTAGTTCATATATGTGATTGGCAGGGATGCAGAGATAAGGTCTGAAGAAATGTGTTGCAGTTAGTACATACAAGATGCAAAATGTGGTATCTTAACTAAGGCACTGTTGGTATTTGGGGCCAGAAAATTCTTTATTTTAGTGACTGTCTTATGTCTTCTAACACGTTTACATATTTCGTGGCATCCCTGGCCTCTACCCACTAGATGCCAGTAGAATCCACCCAGATAATGACAACATAAATGTCTCCAGACATTGTCCGATGTTCCCTGGGGGACGGGGTGCGTAGGGACAAAAGTCATCCCTGAATGAGAAACACGGTCCAAACAAATGTTCCTCGTCTGTCTCTGTCAATATTTAGAATCAGCTAGGGGTTTGTATGCCTTTTTACATTTAATGTTTGCATTTAACTCTGTCCAGTGCACTATTATCATGGGTTTGACCAGTTTTCATTTATCTAGTGTCTAGATTATTGTGTTTCTTTAAAAATGGCATTTTAGACAAAGAGTGTTGTTAGGGGAAACTGGCATAAAGATGGGCAAAACTTTCACAGGAGAAAAAAATTCTACATATTCAATGGTAATTCCTAGGTTAGATGATCAAAATCAGATTAAAAATAGTTAAAAGGACTTAAGGGAGGCATTTTGTTATGTGTGTGTATGTGTGGGTTTTTTTGGGTTTTTGTTTTTGTTTTTGAAATATACAGTGTTCTAAAATTTAGCTTTTAGAATGAATAGTATTTTATAGATTCAGATGTGCTTTTTTCCTTTGACTAAAACAATATTTATTATCTGTTTCCCCAATTTGTATTCTTCTTCACTGGGTGCTTAATTTCATTGTTTCTCAAAGATAAATCATTGGGGGAGAAATATGAGAAGTGAAATATTTTCTTCTATTAGAAAATACTGCAATATATCCACCTTCACACACAGATATGTAAAAGTGACTCCACCACTTATTATTCAGAGATCAGTAGCTTTTCAATTTCTTTCTCAAAAGTCACTTCAACTTCACATTAATGTATAGCATGAGCTAGCTTCCTTAATTATAAAACAATTTCATGTAACATGAATGAAATGATTTCTCATTAGATTCTGGCTTGATGGTATATTAAAATGTGTTTTTATTTTTAATATACATAGAATCCACAAGATTTTATTGACATGATCAGCATGTAAACAAACCGTGTCTTCAATTTTAAACAGTTCTGGAAAAACCTTTGGTATGAATGATTTATTACAATGTAGCATCTTTTATAATCAGACAGCTGGGCTTCACTTATAGCACACTTCTCACCAGTTGTGTGACCTTTGGCGTGTTGCTGAACTTTCCTTGTCTGAAGCTCATCTGTAAAATGGGGCTAGTAATAACAGCCTACCTCATAGGGTGATTGTTGAGTAATAACAAGTGAATTTTATGTGACGTGCTTGGTGCAGTGTAAGTGTCAAATGAGTTTAACTTCTGTTACTGTTATCGTAACTATTTCAATGTGAAGGGGTCTATTCCTCTGCCCTCTCTTCAGTAAATAAAGAATGGGTTCTGTAGACATGGCAAACAGCAGTCAGAAAGCTTGGGTGTTGCAATGCTAGAACTAACCCATATTCTTCCTGAACTGCCAGAACCGTGTGGAATTCCTTTTCAGAGTATCAGTGCAAGTTAGCGTTTTACAAAATCTGGAGCGTGCTGGAGCAAAAGGAAACATAAGCTAGTATGCATATACCTCAATTGTCTCTCTTTACTCTTTTTTTTTCCTTCTAGAAAGAGCAGGGGGTTTATTACTAGAGAAACTGTGTTCCAGTCTTGGCCCTGCCTCTTACCAATCATAAAACCTAAAGTTAGTGGGTAAATTTTCTGAACCTCTTTTCTCTCCGCGTAACATGAGCTGATAACACTTTTTTACCATTGGCTAAGTGTTGCTTATTGCAAGCCTCTGCCAATGTCACTTTGACTCTGTGAACCTTCACTTGTCCATTCGTGAGCTGGGCCAGCGTCGGTCCCCCATCTTCTAGCAGAGTAATTTTCCACACCATTTATTTTCTTATTTGCCTTCCCCACTAGACTGTGCATCCACAGGCGAGTGCGTCTCTGTCTTGTTCACATTCGCAGCATGCACACTAGGGCATAGTTGATGCTTAGTTAAAATCTTCAGCCCTGAGAAGTCAGCCACAGCAGCCATCTGACTTGGACGCGCTCCCTTGTTACTTTTATTCCGATAATGTAGGGGATGATACTCTCGGATTTGAAGAGCCATGTGATAGGTAATCGTGGACACTTGCCTGCTGCATCACTCCGTGGGACTAGGCTCCTCCAAAGAATAAGGCAGGCCAAACAGGATTGTCTAGGTGTGGTGATCATGCTACTTATCATTTCTCCTCCTTGCATATTTTTTTGAATTGAGAAATCACAGGAATATAATACATCTGTGTTGGGGAGCCCAGGCGGCTGAACTCCTCCGTTTGCAAGGTGTGTGGGCTTTAGGCACGTTGTCAGAGATACGTGCTCCTCCCCACATGTGAATTCTGTCCAGCCTAACAGCATATGTACCCTTTAGAAATGTAGTTATGTGGAGACTAGTTAGTGGGCTGTTGCACTTATGTGGGTGACAGTAAAGATACAGAGGGCTCTCACAGAGCCATAAAGCTAAACCTTGAGAGGCAGAGTCAAGAGTTAGAAAAAATAATCTGTGGGCTTTGGAGACTTTATAAAACGTGGAATTGTGAGTGTGAGCGAAAAGTCAAAAATGAAAACCAGGTTACTGATTTTAGTAAATGCAGTGAATGACAATGCTGATTGCTGAGGAGATTTTTTTTCTTCTTTTATTTATTTCATTTGTTTATCTTTTTATTTATTCTGGAGCAGGAAATGCTGTTTTCAATTTTTGGGTGTGTTGATTTTGAAATTCCAGCGAGCACTGAGATGGATGCAGCTCAGTAAGCTGTCAAAAATAGATCGGGATGTCAGGAGAGCAGTGAGTCCTTCGGGACTGAGAACAGTCAGTCTATACACGAGCGGCACGTATGCATGATGTCATACAGAGACTATGAAGAAAAGGGAAGAAAGACAAAGTCCTCTGAAGCACCAGCTTCTTGTAAAGGAATTATGCATGCTCTTCCAGAGACACATTTTTTAGTCTCTGTAGGATGGTCCCAGGTCAAGAGAACTAGGGGAGGCTGGTCTCCAGGGAGCAGAAGACACACAGTTTCAGGAAGGAAGAGGAGTTAGTACTGTAGTTGCGTGAGCCATTCATAGAAGCACACTGTTTGGGGGGTTTGATAATGAGAGCCTTAAACTGGATTTAGGGCGTAAATGGATTTTGAGTCATTTGACATTTACACTATAGATCATTCTGAAAGGAAATCTGAGTCCGATGAGAAGAACAATAATACACGGTAGTTAGAGGTGGAGACAGGAGAGAATAAAGGTTGTAGAAGTTTTTCTTCCTTTCTGTGCTAAGAGGCACATGAACATTTTTTGTATTTTTAAGGCAAAGGAAACTGTAATGGACAAAGAGATTGAAGATACTAGCTAAAGAGGGGCTCATGGAAGGATTTTGATTCCTAAAGAAGGTAGAAAATTGGATTGTCTAGATTGTATTTCTCCTCTGGTAGGTTAGCCTTGTATCAAAGGAGAAGGACCTTGTTATCTGAATCTCAAAGGAAAGTGATAAAGGCAATTAAGGTAGTAGATAAGTTTCTGAAATGAGATAATGCGTATGAACTTAGTTAACTGAAAATCCAGCATTTTGTCAATAAAATTATTGTAAAGAAAAGTATTCCTTTTTTGGAAAGCATGTGAGTATTCTTTCTCTTTAACAGTTTTACCTTTTTTTCTTTTTTTAAAGAAGAGATGTAGATCTTTACAAAGAGTATTTCATCCTTTGTTACATCATCATCATCATTATTATTGACATGTTGACATAGAGTGTTACATTAGTTTCAGATATTTACCTACTTTTAAAGACAATTGAACATTTTCACGAACTCTTGAGTACTGTAGGAAATTTTGTTTCTAGCAGCTAAAAAGTATACTCAACAACAAAGCATATCAATTTCATGATCAAATTAATTGCTGCTCAAAACTTTTTATAAAAATGTACATTTATGTATCTACATAAGATGTTAATGTGCTTTGGGATGGTTTGATCTATTCAGATGACTTTTTTTTTTTTAAAGATTTTATTTATTTATTTGACAGAGATAGAGACAGCCAGCTAGAGAGGGAACACAACAGGGGGAGTGGGAGAGGAAGAAGCAGGCTCATAGCAGAGGAGCCTGATGTGGGGCTCGATCCCATAATGCCGGGATCACGCCCTGAGCCGAAGGCAGACGCTTAACCGCTGTGCCACCCAGGCGCCCCTATTCAGATGACTTTTAAACAAATATTAGAATTAGCGAGGTTAGGGTGCTGATTGGCTCAGTCAGTTAAGTGTCTGACTCTGGATTTTGGCCCAGGTCATGATCTCAGGGTTGTGGGATCGAGCCCTGTATCAGGTTCACGAGCTGGGCATGGTTCCCGCTCATGATTTTCTCTGCCCACCACCTCTGCCCCCAAAATAGAAAGAAAAAAGAAAAGAAATAGGTTGATCTTTGCTAATGATACAAGTGAGCAAACTTTAATTTTGAAATGATTTTCTTCAGATATGTTTTCAGTGCTGCCCATTAAATAGTAAGCTGAATGCTTTAAAAATATTCTACAAAATATGTTTTTTCAGTAGCCTGCTCATTTTGCAAAGGCCTCAGCAGCTGGCAAGTGGACTCTGCAGTTTGAGGTTGATAAGAGCAGTACTCAGGCCCCATGGAGGTGCCACACCTCTGTAAGATACCCGCTGATTACAAGAGAAAAGGCCAAAAAGCGCTGAGAGAGCTTCGTCCAGCTCTCTGACACTGTATTTTCATAGATATGACTGTAATTGATTCTGACTGAGGTCATGAGGATGGGGTCTGGAATGATGGGTTATCCGTGTGGCCACTGCCTAAGGAGCTTCCTGTGGGGTCGGAGTGTCAGTAGTCAAAAACATGTCTCACAACAGTCAAGTGAGATTTGCCCATGTTCTGCAATTCAAACTTATTTGACAAACTCCAGAAAATAAGGAAATAACAATGTGGATAACCTTCAGTCTTTTTCTCTGTTCCTTTATGGCATCTGATTAAATTCTGACTCTCTTGATCCTGTTGACCCAGATTACCTTTTGCCTTTCAGGCAGTCACGGACCAATATTTCCCCAGTAATATGGTTAGTGAGAGAGGCACCTCATGTTCTCATGTTTAAGTGTGTGTGTGTGTGTGTGTGTGTGTGTGTGTGTGTGTGTATCACTGCCTTAGACAAGTTTCCTTTTTGAACTGATGAAAAACTGTGCATGCTCTAAGAAGAGATCCAGGTGGTTTGTCATTCCAGTGGGAGAGAAGAACTGCTGGAAAGGAGAAAGTTCACTGGGGGTAAAGGGCTCTTTGAAAATACTTCTTAATGCTTTCTAATGCAACGTAAATGTAGCTGATACCTCTCCAGTATTTTCTCTCCTGGGGAATCATTTCCTTCTATTAAGAATTTATTTTTATGGTACCAGGTCAGCATTTTTACAGCCCCTTTAACCATTTTTATTTTTGAAATGTAAAATACAAATTTGTGGTTTTATGGATAGTAACACAGTCCTTCTCCAAATTTTTATTTTCCTCACGCAGAGGGTTACTTCTACAGGAGAACAGCAGGTTCGCAGAAGCATTGCATTATTACAAATTGGCGATTGGAAGCAGGCCTACCCTGGCTTGTAAGTAAATATTCAGGTTCTTCGAAAACACCTTTTTTTCCGTTTTTTATCCATGAAAATTATCTTGGTGACTTACACCCTCAGAGAGAGAAAAAAAAAAAACATGCTGTATCTGTTTCTGAAGACTTACCAATCAGATTATGAGCCTCTAACAATTCTCTCTCCATTTAATCATGTTTCGATATCCATTTATCATTTTTTAATATATTAAGATAAATGCAGCTTTTATTCATGTAGAGCTCTAGCTCAAAATATTTTGAGCTCTTTGAGGGCAAAGACTATCCACATATTTTTCATTGACACCTATACTCCTAACTGCATTGTTGTTCCCATATATATTTGTTCCTTAAGTATGTATATCTTGGTTTTCTTATAAAATCAGAACTAATCTGGAGAAACTAAGCTGGTTGTCACAGCGTGCATCATCTTCTCACATTTATATTTCCCATTTTTTCCCCTTAGCTGCGTATTTAAATACTGGCATTATTCTCATGAACCAAGGAAAGACAGAAGAAGCCCGACGCACATTCCTCAAGTGTTCTGAGATCCCTGATGAAAACCTGAAGGACCCTCATGCGCATAAGAGCTCGGTTACCAGCTGTCTCTACAACCTGGGCAAACTCTATCATGAACAGGGACACTATGAGGTCAGGCCCAATTCCTGGCCTTTTTCCTTCCCCCGTGTTCTTGATCCGAATCTCCACGCGAGCTCATTGCAGGGACACTGTGATCACTTAAGAATTTAATATGAGTTTTTATTCAGAGAGTTTTATGGTGATATTCATTTGGAAAAGAATCTCTGCTAAACAAAACTTAAGATTTCTTTGCTGTGAATTTCTCAGAGCACTTGTGACTCTTCTAGAAGGGGAAACAACATGCATTGTTTCTCAAGCTTATTTGCTTATTAGTCTCTGATTTTATGATCCAAGACACATTATTATTTTTATCTTCTATCCAGTGTTTGAGGTTAAAAAAATATATATTGTTTGTACTCTGGGTATTAAGGAAGTGATTTGGTGCTAATCCTACTCATTTATTTTCATTCTTTTTACAATAGTAATAAAATGCATATTAATTTTATTTTTCTAATTGAGGTGAGAGGAAGAGTAATGGAGATGGGATGTTGTACAGGAAGCTGGGAGATGTGTGTATGCTTTCTCTCACAAGAAGCATGCCTGCATGAGTTTCTTCTCTCATATTTAATATTGCTCCTCCTTCCCTTTCTCTCTCTCAAGCCCACACTCTTACACCTTGTATTAAGACTGCAATATAAGGATAAAGATACAATTTTTTAAAATAATTGCATTTCAAATCTCAGTGGATCTCAGGAGCCCGAAGATTTATTGCTATTTTCTTTAGATCCTACTTAGTTGCCTGGCTTGAAGTAACTATAGATTTTAGATGATTATGGGTAACTTCCAAATGTGAATTTTACTAGTTTTTTTTTTTTTAAACTGAATCATCTATGTGAACTGGAAAATTTATCTTAAAATAAATGAGCATTTGTAACATTCGACTCCTTATTAAACTACATTTTTATGTGGCCTTCTTCACTTACTGGGTTGAATATTTTCATTCCTGAAATTGAGGTAGTATGATATCAAAAGACAGCTCAATTATTTTCTTCTAATGAACCATTTAGAAATAGCAATGGAAGATTTTGATTTGGGAAGGATATTATTTTATTTGTAGTGAATATCCCTGTACTTTGTCTCTTTTTTGTTTCCCGAATTAGGATGCCCTTAGTGTCTACAAGGAAGCAATTCAGAAAATGCCGAGGCAGTTTGCTCCACAGAGCTTGTACAACATGATGGGTAAGTAGAATGTGCTAATTTAACTCATTTTTCAGACATTAAAAGAAATTAAAATCCGTGTTTCTAACAGAAGTTAGAACATTAATACACACACACACACACACACACACACACACACACACCTTATTCACAGTTGGGTGATATACATTCAAATTTTCACAAAACACATTTAATCTTTTTTTTTTTTTTTCAGTAGACTCTGCCCCCAGTGTGGGGCTCAAATTCATGACCCAGAGATCAAGAGTAGCATGTTGTACTGACTGAGCCAGTCAGATACCCCGACAAAGCACACTTAATCTAACAAGAGCAAATGAATGCATCAGCATAGTGATTCTTAAATTGGCCAGATCCCAGAGTTGTTGGAAGGTACTCACAAACCCTTTTGGGTATTGAGTATTTGGTAGACTCTAGAGAATGAAGGTGGTGAATAAAGATTTATAGCTTAATGGTTTATCAAATTCATGATAATATTTGATCATGTTATTTTCTTGATTAGAAGTTTCCCCCAAATATACACGGTGTGATATAGAGAGTCATGATTTTGATGCTTTAAAATATGAAAATAACTGAACAAACTTGTATGGTTTTCGTTGATAAGGTTTTGGATCACAATAGATTTTTTGTTTTTTGTTTTCTTTTGTTTTTAAAGATTTTATTTTTTTGAGATAGAGTGAGGGAGAGTGAGAAGAGCGAGTGAGAGAGCACAGCAGGGGGAGTGTCAGAGGAAGAGGGAGAAGCAGACTCTCCACTGAGCGGGGAGCGTGATGAAGGGCTCCATCCCAGGATCCTGGCATCATGGCCTGAGCTGAAGGCAGATGCTTAACCAACTGAGCCACCCAGGCACCCCCACAATAGGTTTTTCAGAATATTATTTTAGAGTAAGAACAGTACTGTAAAGAATGTAAATGTGCTACTGCCATCATTCCTTTTCCACATTGAATAATTAGGTTAGTTGTCTTATTTGAAACTGTGTAAGTTAGGACATGGATTTTTCTAGGTGCAAGAGGTCAGGAACTAGAATTTCTAATAGAATAATCAACCTATCATCTGTGATTGATCTGTGACTGCCTTTTAGTAAATTGTTACCATATTTATTTGATAGTAGACACCACTGAAAACTACCCATTCAGTACCTATTCAGTAAGTGACTATTGGAAAAGAACCCCTACAGTTTAAGATGCCCTGCTGATTGACTAGCTTTGGTATTTCCAGATAAAGGGGAGAAAAGAAAAGTTGCTTTTATCTTCAAATCATATTTTTCTTCAAAGCACAAATCACAAACTCACAGTTGTTTACTGTTTCTCTGTGTATAAAATAAATGAGCCTATATAATCTTTAGGATTATTTGACGCTTCTGTATTCTATGATTTGAGAAGTTTGATAGTAGCTGTTTGGCTTGAGCGTACACAAAAAAATCCCAAACCTTCCCAAACTAGAAAATATGTGGCTAGCAAACACACTCACTTTCTCTTTTTCCTAAATGAGAAAAAAATTAGAAATAGTTTAGAGATAGAATGAGGCACAGGTCCATAAACAGAAGAAAGAAAAAAAAAACACGTAATTTGGCAGAGGTCAATATTTTCATTTCATGTGTCGGGGAATCCCACTCCCGGTTAGCCTGTGCAGCAGTGGAGTGATTTAATACTCATGTGAAAGAGGGCCCTAGCGTATTTTTAGTTGTGGTTTCTTTTTTCTGTTTTAATTACTAAAATGTAAAAATCTAGCTTCATTAAGTATACTTTTGCCATACTTTGCCACTCTTAAGAATTAAAGTAGTAGTTTTCACTCTCCAGCATTTTACCATCAATCTATCCATCCAGCCCATTTATCCACCCATTTACTCGTCCGTAAAGCTTTGTGCGCAGTGTATAGGTTTGTCAGTTGAATTAACTTTTCTGTTTTAGTGCTGGATAGTTATTCCTGTCAAAATGAGTATTAGAAGGATCGTTTTCTCCAGCTTTCTCTAAGAAGGCACAATGGTTTTCATTTATGATTTTATTTTTAAGGCGAATGCATGGGAAGGCCTTCTTCCCAGTTTTCCTGAATTATCAAATAATTAAGTGAATAAAGGACTCAGCTCCTTGGCAACAGACTGCATATGGCATCTTTATTGTTAATAGGAAGTGTGGTACTCACTCTAGTTAGTGATTTCAGAAAATTCATTCAATTATTTTATGCAAATAAATTTGATTGAGAATTCAGCCGGTACCTGGGGATCTGTCTCTCATATGGTTACACAGATGCTGAGCACACACAGGCAGCAAACGATAAGTGTGTCCCTGGGGTTATTGCTTATTAGTCCTTTGTCTTATTTTTCATTATAGAAAGAGGTCATTTTGCTTAGACTCTGAAAAGCACTCCAACAATTTGCGAGGGGAGAATCCCAATATAATTTAAAATTCCACATTTCCTCCATAATTATGGTGGCTGCCTTCTGTTTAATTTTAGGTGAGGGTCTATCAGCTGAGCAGGTTTCATAGTTTCAATTGTTCACGAAACTATAATTTTCTCAGAGTGAGTTCACCTCCTAATCAAATGGGTGAAATCCTCCGAGAGTATTTGCTTTAACTCCTAATACATTTTGATTAGCCTCCATTTGACAAGAGAAAAAATGGCCCAGGAGATAAGCTGCCCTATCAGTTCATCGGTTTCATTAGTCTGTCAGCGTGTGCTGATTATCCTATCAAGTTTATCAACAGCCTTGAATGTGTCTTCTAATTCATACATTTACATATTATTAGTGCCCTTTAGGGATCAGTGATGGATTATAATGTCTGGCTAGATTCAGCCTGAAAGTATTCATTTTTCTGAGGGCTCATTCAGTGACAGTTTCATGACCACTACTCCCCCCAAGCACTTGTGTTTATACATACAAACATTATCCTTTTTCCATCCTGTTTTCTAGTTTATTTGGAGGTTAGGAGAAATAAAGGAGTATGTGTGGAAAAATACAAATATATTTGAATATTCTTTTTAGTGTAATAACTCAATTCATTGCAGTTGCTTTTTTAAAAAATGAAACGAAACTCTCCAGTTCTTTGCATTTTCCCTTCCTTTAAATGTTTTACGAGAAACTTCTATTCTGTATGCTACATGCCAGTAGTCGCCTTATCCTGAACACCAAATGAGCATATTTTCCCATTTCTGTATTAACATAAATAACAAGTTTGATTAATTTGCTTCCCAACTTAATTTTTTCTATATTTCATCTTAAGACTATTATTTTTGTGTGTGGCAATTCCTAAGTAAAGTTAAAAAAAAAAAACTATTTAAAATATATTTTCATTATTCTCTTTGAGTTCATAAGACCACAAAGCAGATACTAAGTACTATTTTATAAATAAATAAACTTTTCCTAGGTGGCTTTTGCGATTAGCAAGGTATTTGAATATATGAAATATAAAGAGACCGCATCACAAAATAACTGTTAAAATTGTTCCTAGCCGGTTGTATGACTTTATTTCTGTGGGCCTCAAGTTTCCTCTTGAGACAATGGCTAGGGTTAAATGGAGATTAACTATAGTGTGAAGTCAGATAGCCCTAGTTCACACTATGGCTTTGACACTTAAGCTAAGTGACTTTGAGCATAATACTTCGCTGAGGTTTCCCCATCTGTAAGATGGTCGTAATAGCAGCGTCAGTTTGAGGGTTGATTTAGAGAGTGTAAAGTACAGCATATTGGACTGCACGGCCAACCTGGCGAGTGTTTCCTAATGTTGCCTTCCATTGTAGTCACTGTCCTTCCTGAGGCCTGTAAGCCCCAAAAGTCTTTGGTTGTATTTTGTCAGTTCTTTTTGTATTTACCGAAGTGAGTATGATTTCTTTATAGATAAGATTTTGTCATAGTGATGGCCTTGCAGTCACAAGACATTCAACAGGGATTGCGTTTAGTTCTGTCCTGTCTATAATTTCTGTCTTTTCTCTTGAAGTCCATTTTCCTTTGTCTCAGCAACCACAGTCAAAATCCTTATTTTAGCGTTAACTATGCTAACCAAAATGAAACAACATACTCAGTTAATGCCCAATTAACTTAATTCCATTAATAGAGTACACCCTCTAAATTAAAATTGTCATATTTAGGTTAGAGTTTCTTCTTCTTTTCCTGTCATGACATGTTTTTTCCTCTAGACTTAGTCAAAATTTTTCTTTATTCTGACACCTGTTGTAGGCCTTGATTGAATCTCAGTTTGTCCTCTTCTCCAATTATAGTTGTATTTTAGGATCATAGAATGTTAGAGATGCAAGATTCTTACCTTGAAAATTCCTCCTAATGTAATCTTTTTTACTTTACAGAGTAGAAATGATAGTTTGTCTTGAAACCAGAAGGGTAGTTTCCTTTTCTTTTTTTTTTTTTAAGATTTTTTAAATTTTTAGGTGATCTCTTTATCCAACACGGAGCTCACATTCACAACTCCGAGATCAAGAGTTGTATGCTCCACCGACTGAGGCAGCCCAGCACCCCAGAAGGGTAGTTGCCTGACTTAGATTCAGTTGCTTTTTCTATTTAGCCCTTGTGTGTTACTGAAATTGGCACATTCTTTACTGTCAGTATAGCTTTTATTTATCTATTTAAAAACAGCAAAATATCTGTAGATGTAGATATATAGATATGTCTTATTCCTTGTCCAAATATATATTAAAAATCTCTTCATTTTTAGTAAAAATGAGAAAACACCTACAAAAATGAAATATGCAGGATATTAAAACATTTTTTAATGTAGGATCATTTTTAGCCACCTTCAGTTTTTCCCTTTTTTCTTTATAATTGTTTATTTCCCTTATTATGTATTTGAAAACATTGTTTTTGAATATTCTTGAGATTATGGAAAACTAAATTAGGCTCTAACTTTCAGTTACTTTTATCAGTTTGGGCCCTTCCAATCCCAAAGGTCATTTTAAGCCTATTTACTATTTAAAATAAAATTACTTGGCTTTCTCAATGCAAAGTAATTGTTGGGTTAATTATATAAGCAATTTAAGCCATTTCATCTTGGTAATATATCTTGAGAACAAAAGGGCATAATGTGTTGCCTGGAGTAAGAGAGAGTCTAGAGTTACTGCCTTGTCATTGCAGTGTGTAATCACTATGTTTAGAATAACCTCTGTGTGGGGAAAAAAAAAAGTTTAAGTCACAAGTGCTAGGTGGAGGTTACAGAGGTGGTAGTGGTATATGAAATGGAAATAGCCCACATGGTTCCTGTTCTCATGGAACTTTCTAGGTGATTTCACAGTTGGTCTGGAGCACTTCTGTACCTTTCCTTAATATGTAAATGCCTATAACTAAGATGGAAAATTATATTACTGTAATCTCGAGAATATTTTGTCTATAACTGTAGGCTGTGCTATGTTGTCTGGCCCAAACCAACCAAATAGGAAAAACCTCTTTTTTTATTTCTAGTTGTCACAATTTGCATACATATTTATATTTTCCTGTTCTTTAAAAAAATATGTGTTTACTTACAGTAGGTAGCATGTTTTTTTATGTTAGAGAGAGATTGTATTTTTCTTCCAGGGGAATGGCATGATAATGATTCTTTGCTGTTTATTGCCTTATTTCCCTTTATTTTGATCTTACCATTTTGATTCTCTTATTCCTGAAAATTTGTTTTTTTTTAATGCACATCCCTATTACTTATAAAATCCCAGCTCAGTAATAGAAAATTATTTTTCTCTGTCAGCCTGCAACTAACAAATCTTTTGTTTGTATAGGTTTGAAATTGAAAAGCTGTTTTCTCCTCATATTCTCTAATAAGGGAGGAATTTTTTTCTTTAATTTTCAGTTTTGTTTTAAAAACCCCAGCTCTTTAATTATGAGAGATTTCCTTTAATTTATTGAGCCAGTCAGAATGGGGTAAGAAACAATGAATAGGAAGCACAATGAATTTATTAGAGCAATTTTTTGTTTAAAAAGCTTGTCCAAATTTTAGAATGGTATTTTCAAGAATAAGACTTGTGGAATAAAAGAGTCAGGTGTCATAAATGACTACTAGAGATCTTTAGATTCCTTACGCCTAGGTAAGAATTGACACACAGAATGTCAAACATACCTCCTGAAAACAAAATGCAAAAAATTCTTTCTTGAAAACTTAACTCTCCTTGAAATAATGTACTTTATATGCTGAATTCAGTTGGTAGAATATCTGTAAATGATTCTGTTTTTCCCTGAGCTTTCTGTATGGCTAGGTTTTTAAAAACTGAATCATTTATTTTTGCTGGATTAGTCTAACGTGTGTGTGCGTGCGCGTGCGTGTGTTTGTGTGTGTGTGTGTGTGTGTGTACCTCACCTTGTTTTAGAATACATTTAGAATCAGGCTATTCAGAATAAATTTTTGACATGATGGTTCGTATGCTTCATGTTTTCTTCTGTGACTGGCTGTTCTTAAGTGGATTGCTCAAGGCATTTAGCATGCTGACTGTGAAAGAGATGATTTTCAACTGTGTCAGATTTGAACTTCACATCCTTCAAGTGTGGAAGCATTAACACTCTGGTAGTGTTAAGCTTTTTATGCCATCTGCTTCCCCTGTTTTGAGTTCTGGTGATTTTCCTATGATTGCTTCCACTGGCACTCTTGAAAATTAGTGAGTCAGCCCTGCATATATGAGTATGACCATATAATGGGACTAGCCATTGATCTATGTGCCTCCAAAAAGATTATGGACTTCTAGTTTTTAAGATAAATCTCTTTATTGCACTTTGATTTTCTTTATTGTCAGAAAGTACAAGACCAGGAGATCAGTGTTAGGTGTGTGGTCTACCAGTCCAGAAAAGTGATATGCAAATTTGAGCGAGTTTAGAAGTTAACTTTGTAAGATATGAAGCCAACGAGATAAGGAAATCATGAACTTTTGGCTGTGTATCAAAAACAGTAAATATATAAAATTTATGTTCAAAATCTATAAAATTTTCTCCTCAAAGTTCATTTTACATTATAAAACGGCAATGGTTTAATTTTCTTCTTTCTGCCATTCACTGTTGGTACAGATTTCTACATTATGTGCTATGGTTACAGACATGAATTTGCGAGGCATTAGTCTCTACACTACAGAGGCCAGCCTATAGTTCAGCTGCATTACATAGGTAATATATTTTGTTTAAAGTTTCAATTAAATGCAGGACTAGAAGAAATATGGTCCCTATGGGGAGTTCGAACACTTTCATGCCAATAGTAGGGTTGCTAAGAATCATGCTTGGTCTAGATGTCACTTGCTTTCCTGGAAATATGATATGAGACAGTTGATTATATTTCATCGCTATTAAAACCGCATGAGCCCACCTGTTACATTAATTCATACTTTTGCCAGTTTAGTGGTAAAGGAAAAGACTGAAGTTTCAAAACTTTATTTTTAAATTGAGTTATAAAGAAATGAATATACTCAAATTAATACCTAATTATATGCTTATTCTCTGATTTCCAGCATTTCACTATTTCTGCTTGGGGGAAAAAATGTTTTCTGATGCTTCAGTAGAAATAAGAAAAAAAAGCATACCTTTTACCCTTTTATTGGGCAATATCCATGAAGTGAATCTTTTACTCGGCAGTAAATATGGATTGGATTATTCTTTAAAAAATTGAGGTGATGTTATGTTATACTTGGGAAATTAAGTAGATTTCAAAATCTGGCATCCTTAAAAGATGCCAATTTTGATAACATTTAGGTGAAATGGATATAATCCTGAGTAAGAAGAAGATCTTGCTATAAAGGATACAATCTTGGAAAATCAACGTCAAGGAAACTGTAAGTTGAATGTATTTAGAATAGTTAAGTAATACAAATAAAGTTTAAAATTAAACATATTACTTGGGGCACATGGCTGCCTCAGTCGGAAGAGCATGTGACTGTTAGTCTGAGCCCCACGTTGGGTGTACAGATTACTTTAAAAATAAATAAATACACTTAAAAATAAATAAATGCATTACTAATTGTATGTACTTTGTTGTGTATGTATTTGTATCCCTTTTTCCTAATAGGTAGGGAAAGACTGTTTTCTACATAAAAATCAATCATTTAACTTCCCAAATGAACTGTTACTTAGCTTTAATTTTATCTACACTGATAGAAGTTATTGTTATACTCAAAATGAATAAAGAATTTAAAAAGAGCATGCAAAGTTTTCTTCCAGAATGCAAGTCCTTTTTGCCAACATGTTACTTACGGGCATGGAGTTTTTGAACTGTTCTAGAATCTTATCTTCAAGTAATCATTACAAATAGGGTGAATTTTTAAATACCTGATACATCTTAGCAAGTAATATTCATATAAAAAGGATGGCATAAAATATTCATTATGTATTATAGAGACTTACTGCTTGATCCAGAAGTACATATGAAATATATTTCCAAAAAGATACGTACAAAACTGAAAATGCTTTTATTATACTCTTCTGACATCTTCCTGCAGATATTCAAGTCTTATTTCTTTGAATACCTTATTTTCATTAATTTTCTACAAGCTAGTACAACATTTATTCATTCTTTTTTCTTTTTTCTGGTGTAAATTTTGGTATTTAAAACCCAGTTTGGCGCTTCCTTGTATTTCTAGTGATCCCTAATTATTTCAGTCGTTATTAAGCCATTTTATTTACTCCATTGTAGTTCTTTAGAGTATTTTATTTTTGGGGAGAGGATCATCATTCCACCAACATGCACATGAAAACACACACAGTCTCATTTTCTGTAGTTTGGAAAATTCTGAGCATTTAAAAGGATTGGCTCTGATATTTGTTGATTAATTATTTTTGGTGATTTATTTCCTTGAAAACATAAAGGGAATTGATTAGCCTGAACAACTCCAGGATCCCCAGTTGCATGTAGAGAAATATTGACAAAGGCTCCTGGCTTTTTTCCATGTTAAATTTTGATGGCATATCAGATGTTTCCTGTATATAACCTTACTCTAGAAATTAGGAACCTTTTTAACTTTCACTGAACTTTAAACTGTTTCTTGATTATTAGTTTTTTTACTTAATGAGATGCATATTCAGTTTTTTCCCCCGTATTTCTTCTTTTTGCTTATAACTACCCTTTCTGGCTTCCTGGTTTCTTCTTAAGTTTGATGCAGTAGGACTTGGTGAAGCGTTAACATGTTGGACCTTTTCATAACCCTTCTTTATTTAAGACTCGTATTCATTTTACTACTAATCCCTCCACCCCAGTGGAAGAAGCGATAATTGTTGAAATCTGTTGTCAGGTACAAAACAGCCTCTAATTTCTGTAACCACTTTTAATTTCTTTCTTTATCTTTTCCTGCTCTGTACAGTAGCTACTGAGCATTTCCCATCAGAACTAATGTATAACTAAGGCAACCAGACTGTGTTATTTTACAAGGATAAGATCAGGCTGAGGAAGGGATTAGGATGAAAATATAAGAGATTCACAAAATTTTGACAGCCTATAGTTATAGCAAGTTTCTGACATATATAAATAAAAAAAGCCAGACCCCCTAAGGTTTCTATGTTAATGCCAACACAGTGAAGTAAGAAGTGAGAATTAAAATCACAGCAAGTTAAACTCTTGATGTAATAGACTCCTGATGTCATATGGTTCTGTCAGACAACAGGTTCTAGAAAAAGGAATTACTTGGAGATTTCTCTTCAGTGACATACTTGGTAAAAATACATCTAAATCTTAAATTGGTACATAGTCTGATCAATTATTTATCAGATCTTTATCACGACTCTTTGGAGCCAGAGGCTTCTGAACTTAGGTTGGAGGACCGATAAAGAGATAAAGAGATAGAGATTTGTGTCCCGCTCTACACATCTCCCAGTCTAGTTTGAGATCAGGAATATTATAATTGGTAAGATAGGTATATAAAAAAGGGGAAGGAGGCTTGAATACATGCAGAACCGAGTACAAATCTTGGATAGGGAAACTCAATTTTTTAAAAATTTCCCTTTTAAATTGATTCATAAAGTATAATTCAATAGCATAAACATTTCAGGAAGAATTTTATAAAAAATTTGATGAAATGATTCTAAAGTTTATTTGGTAGACTTAACAGGAAAACAGAGCCAAGAAGGGTTAGATAAAAATAATGGGAGAGACATGCTCTATTCAATATTAAAATATTAGAAAAACCTACAGTAGTTAGAGCAGTGTTGTACACACTACCTACGGTTCAGAATTTACAAAAAGATTTTGTAGATAATGTGAAATTAAATGTTGGTGAGGAATAGGAGTTCTTATAAAAGTTGATCAGGGACAATTGATTAAATGATATTTGGAAAAAATAAAATTAGCCCCATGTCTCACATTGTATGGCAAATGTTTCTCATGTGGAATAAGTAGCTAATTTTAATAGTAAAGCTATATAATTAGAATATATGTCCCTATGATAAAAAAGAATTTTTTATGCATAAAACGCCATGACAAAACTACAAAGGAAAAGCCAACTTAATTTGCATAAATAAAAGTTAAAGTAGTCTGACATGAAAAACCGGTTTAACCATCTTTTGCATATCAAAAGATATGTATCTTAGTTGAAAAATGGCTTAAAACTATCAAAAAAAAAAACCCATCAAACAATGACCTGCAAATAAAAAAATAGTCATGGCTAAGAATTTATGAAAAAAATTTGTAAAAACTATATGAATTTTCATTAAGAATTAAAGTAGGAAAATTGAAATGATAGCGTTTTGTTCTTTTTCAAATGGACATTTAAAAATGTATTAGAATCTGATTTTGATGAGGACTTAGAAAAGTTGTTCTCCTTATATAATACTTGTGGAAGTGAAATTGGTACAGTATTTTGGTGGGCTAATTTGGTACTCTATGCTGAACATTCAATTTGCTAATGCTTTTCAGTTCAAGAGTTCCACTGCAATATATGTATTCTAACATAATATTAACAGATATGTGATAAAAAGAAGACAATTACAAAATGGGTTGATAATTGCTGAAGTAAGTACAGTACCTGCATAAAAAGTTGGGAGAGAAATTTGAATAAACAAAAAATTGAATATTGACCTTAAATGAGAAAGTTTAATTTTGGAAAAGAAATCATCATATTTTTATTTAATATAGTAGTAAAACAGCAGGAGGAACTTAAATACTTAAAACTAACAAAATAATTTATTGTATAATTGATATTTTTTCAGTATTTAAAACAAATTCTAGAAATACATCAAAATTTTACCACTATCTATGAGTGGTGGGGTTCATTTGCTTTAATAAAATTATGATCTTTCAGACTTTTTAAATAAGCAGATATAAAGTTTGTAATTAGATAACAAATGTATAAATATTAAGAATTTTAAAAAGGAATAATTGGACTTAATCTAGGTATGGTTAGTCTTGACTAGAACATCTAGAAAATGCATGAATAGGATAGTCCCTATTTAATGAAGATATTGTCACAGGTTTGTGAAATGACCACATGTAAGATACTAGACAGTAGTGAATCTGCAAATGATTTTGTATATCATTTGGGGGATTATAGAGTTATTTACTTTTAGCCCCTCATTTTATAGATAATAAATCAAACCCGTCAGGTAACTTACATGTCTACAACCATACAGCTATTTAATGGAAAAGTAATAATTACAAACACAGCTGTCTAAGCTGCTGTTTTGGTATGTAATTCATAATTCAGTGCTACATCATAAATGTAAGTAAGTTCAACAGGTAGATGAAACAAATCAAATTAATCAATTAATGAAAATGTATTTCTTTTTAAAATTATGTGGCAAAATTAGTTCCTAAGGCAATAATTAAAAGAAGATACACCAAGGAAGAAATCATAACAAACATGAATTTTGATAAATTGCTCATTAACAGAAAAATGATCACATAAAAACACTAACTATAAAAACCACCCAAGATATCTGAGTCTTACATGGCAAATAAGCGTTTCTTAAAAATGGAATGATCACCTTAGTGACCAGCCAAGTCCTCAAGCTTTCCAAATTAGATTACACTAGAATGCCCTGCCATCAGGCAGAGTATTCTAAAATTCTGAGTATTGGCAGTGATAGGCTTTCACTGGATTGGCAGTGGGAAGCCTGCTAGAAAGAGTGTGGGGCCCCTTTTCTGAGAGTTCCCTTTCTTTAGAGGCCAGAAAAAAATGTGTTAACTTCTGTGAGGCCTTGTACAAAGACAGGTTTTCTCCCCGGTGTGCTGGTGTAGCTGGGCAGGTGCAGCTCTCCGTTGTCCACACCTCATTCGTTCGTGTTGCACTGTCGTCATTTTGCTTATACCCACTAACTGTAGTATTGCTTACTTGATCTTTTTCTTCATTCTAAATCATGTATCTACGAAATTACATTTTTATTTATTAATTTTTTTAAAGGTTTTGAGAGCACGTGTGTGCATGGGGGGTGGGGAGGAGGGACAGAGGAAGAGGGAGAAGCAGGCTCCCTGCTGAGCGGGAAGTCCCACACCTGGCTCCATCACAGGACCCCTGCATCATGACCTGAGCCTGAGCCGAAGAAGACAGAGGCTTAACTGACTGAGCCACCCAGGCGCCCCTGAAATTACATTTTTAAACACAGATTAAATGAAGCATAAGTACTGGACAGTTTTTGTGTTGTTTGATGTGCACCAAAACATCAAACTTTGGAAACTACTAATAAATACATTCCATTGTCACTTGACTGTAAGTACATAATATCTCTGTAAGTGATATAATATGACTGTAAGTGAATAATACCTCGTTAATCTTTATGCTTACCGTCATATGCATTATCCATGTTGGTTACCCTAAATTGGTATGAAAGAAAGCATTCAAGTGTAAAAAAAGGAGACATTTAACAATTGCTCAATTATTATAAATGTTGAGTAAGGGGTGATCACTTTTGGTAAAGGTAGACAAAAAAGTTGGGCATTTTTGTTTGTTTTAGTTTTTTTTTATTTTTAAATAGAGAATTGGGAGATGTGAGAATTGGGTGAAGGCAGTCGAAAGGTATAGACTTCCAGTACAGGATACGTAAGTACTGGGGACGTGATGGGGACACATGATGGCTACCATTAGTGCAGCTGTATGGCACATTTGAAGTTGCTAAGCAAGCAGATTCTGAAAGGTCTTACTACAGGAAAAGAAAATGATGTTTTTCTTTTTCAAAAAATATATGTCAGATGACGAATGGTAACTGAACTCATTGTGGTCATCATTTCACGGCATATGTAATCAAGCCATTGTGCTCTACACCTTAAACTTACACAGGGTAGTATGTTAATTGTATCTCAATAAAATGGCCAGAAAAAAAATAGGGAATCTACACTGGATCTTAACACAGAAATATACTATCGAGCGGGGACAGGAGAAACAAAAGGTAGCTGGAGCAACTATGGGTAGTATGTCCATTACATACTCTATTCTTTATCTGCAAGCCAGAGCTGTCCAGTAACTTGAAACATGAGAATCACTGAGATCTGGACTATTACATCATCAATAATCCAGCATTCTTTCCTTTAAGGAGTTAGCCTTTGCCTGTGTTATTTAGACTCAGGGCTTTTTAGGGAGGAAGACTGACATTATTTGTTCTACATCTGAAACTGGTTTATATCTGCTTGAAGCCAGCCTGGAGGTATCCAAATCCCTTTTGTCTGCGAGTGAATCGGAAATAAATCTGGGTGATGAACCTGATCGCTACATCATCACAGCAGATCTTCTCATTCTTAGGAAAGTGCCTCTATTATGTCATTTTTTTTTTCCCAGGATGAGAAGGAAAAATAGTCATCATTGTTTCTTTCCTCCTGGGTGCTATAAAGATTTTTTTCTATTATTGTAAGTTAAGAATTACAGTACCAGAGAAGATGACTTAACGATCCTCCCTCCACTCTCTTCCTGATCAAGTATTTTCATTTCCTTCCTTATTGAATGTAACATTTTCTTTTCCTGTGGCCATTTCCTTCATGGAATTTTTATGATTTTAATATTTTAATCAAGCTTGAAGGATTACATATATATCATTCTCTCCTAAAACTGAATCCACTGATGGCACTTTTTGCAGTTATTTTATCTCTTAATTATTTTTTTATAGTATTTGAACAGAATGGAATGGTAGAAGGAGCCAGAGAGAGCTTTGATCTGAATCCTGAACCTGGAATTTGCTTAGTTTTGAATTTGAACAAGTTGCTTAATCTCCGGGAGCCACGGTCTCTTCATTTGTGAAATGAGACTGATGTTAATTACCGTATAGGGATAATATAAAATATAAATATGTTTAAGACATTAGTAGGTATTTGATAAATAATAAGCTTTGTATGGTGGTAGGCAGCTTGATGCCATGGAGAAAAGCGTGGGCTTTAGAGCCATTCAAAACTTGTAGAATAGGATTATTAATTGTCCTTGTGCAAGTCCCTTATTGTTCCTGAGCCTTCCTCCTCATCCATAAAGTGGATCTTCTAATCCCTAGTACAAATTAGAAGTGAGAAGTATGAAGCTTCTCCCTTGTCAGTGCCTGCGGTCTATCCATTCTTGTCTGTATATTATTCGTTCTCCACATCTTTACCGAGTCACTTTGAAAACACATTTAAATTCATCCATTATTTTTTCTTGCATTTTAGAGTTTGCATCTTGATTTTATTATCACTTTTATAGGCTGTTTTTGTGTTAAGATTAACCATAGAACTTGAGGGCATCTCCTAGGATACATATTCTCCTCTGAAGTATTGAGTAACATGTGCAGCAGAAGCATTTTTAAAGGTCAACTGTAGATTATTGTTCTTGCGTACTCCTTTAATTCCGTAGATAAACCCAAGGCAAAGGGAAATGATCTTGATGGCCAATGTATCACAAGCTAGAAAACAGTTTTCCAGGAGTGAGAACGAGTACATGTTTCCCCTGAGCTGGAGAGTTGAAGTTTGTGGTTGTTCCCTACCAGCAGGTTGTTAAAGCAGTGTGCTCTGAGGTCAGGTTGTCCTGGGTTTGAATTCCAGCTTTACCACTTTCCACCTTTATGACTTGTGTGTTTTATTCAGCCACCCTGCTTCTCAATGTTCTCATCTGTAAAATCCAGGTAAAGACATTCCTTAGTAAAAAATGAGTTTCATGTGTGAAACAAGTAATACAGAGATTGGAAATTACTTCATCTTTCAAGCCAAATGTGAACAGTTGGTAGTGGTTGAATGCTCCTCGTGGGGCTGAGTGAGAGAACATTCTACATGCCCAAGGAAAGAGAACGAGAGGAGTAGTCAGGCATGTGCCCTCTATGGCTTGCTACCCTAATTCATAATTAATATTCACTGAATGATTGTCATTGTTATTACTGAGATACAGTGAATGGTTACGTGGAGTTCTCTGAGTGGTAATGGGTAGTACCTAAGTAAGTTGGTCATTTACATTTTTTGTATACTTGCCACAATGCATTATTACATTATATATCTCATAGCCCTTTCATATTTCCCCATCTCACAAGTTTTTCAAATTAGTAAATTACTTGAGATTTATTACTGAAGAAAATGGGCCAGCCACTAACTATTTAGTAAGTTAATATTTCATTTCAAAATAGCTTTTTAATAATAGATTTATGACTTGGAAAAAATAGAACACTTTCTGAAATGATTTTCAGACAACAACTTAAATATACAGATTTCAATCTCAAAAGCACTGTGGAATTGGGGTTCTCTCATGTTCTTTTCATACGGAAAACCTACTGTTTACTAAAATTCTACAAATTAGTTGAATTTTTTATAAATGAAGAGTAGAAGTTATTTAAAGGTAATGATGGCACAGCTTCTATAAGCTGACCTAGGAGCACTTTAAGACCCAGAGAGGAATTTCGGGCTGATTCCAGACAGAATCTATAATCCCTCCCATCTTTTAACTCCAACTCTGACGTTAGTCTATGTTTTCTGCTGGCTTTAGAATCTACTGTTGAGATCAATATTTGGGTATAATTTGTCATTAATTGCTTTAAATTTATCAATACTTTAGGGATTGTTGCATTGTTTTTTGTTACATAAATCATATCATGTATTGTTTTAGTATGAAGAAATGGTTTGCTTTCCCTAAGAGAAAAAATTACTGTTTGCTTTTTTTGAGAAATATTTGTTAGCTCAACATAGCAAAAAAGAAAAAAAAAATCTGTCTGACAGTGTTTTCATTTTTATAAAGATATTATAATAACAATACAAGATTACAGAAATAGGAAAATTAAAAAAAAATTCATGCCTAATCCTACCACCAACAACTGTAAGCATTTTGTGTATTCCATTCCAGTCTTTGGTTTTTGCTTCAGTATTTCTTGCAATGCACCCAAGCATTCTATTTAATCTAACCAAATTCTTAAATGCAAACACATTTTAAGTTTTAGATTAAAAGAAAAGATTTCTGGCTATCATTTTTATGACAGTATAGTTTAAAAATTCTTCTGAGAACTAGAAACACATTGATGTATGTGAGTGGTATGTACATTTTTGTGCATATTACAGATTTGTCACCAGTATTTTTTACTAACAAGCCGAGAAAAGGCACTCAGAAGGTCAGGAGACTCAAATCAATTCAATTCATCAAACATATTTGTATTGACAGCACTGTGCTAATACAAAGAGAATATGATGAAAATAAAAGGAAGCTAGGTCTTCCTTTGAAGCAAAGATATATAGCCAATGTGGGTAATACATTTAGCAAAAGCCTCTGATTATGCCTCTAAATGGAAAAAGCTACCATAATTATGATTAGTTAAGCTGTAAAGGTCTGCTTGAGAAATAATTCAGGTTACTAGTCTATTACCTGTTCTTAGAAATTGAATGCCTTCTATATTTGCAGTGCTTATTAAAACTATAATGCTTAACTTAAAAACACAAATCACCTTAAAATATAATATTCTCATCAGGTAA
Organism: Ursus maritimus; assembly: GCF_017311325.1. Lineage (NCBI taxonomy): Eukaryota > Metazoa > Chordata > Mammalia > Carnivora > Ursidae > Ursus > Ursus maritimus. Next base: position 22,135,696 of record NW_024424564.1, read on the forward strand.
GTATTCTTCCATACTATAAGCAAATAAGGGAGAGGAGATGTTAATAAGTAGAGAGCTGATATACTTTTGGCTTTATTTCCAGTTTTTTGTTTTTCTCTTGCTTGGCTGTTTGTGAAATGCTCTTTGACACATAAAATTTGCATAACTTGTAAATAATAACTGATGGCTGAAAGTCTTCAGACTAGCTTTGTACATGGTATAGGGCATGCTAAATAATTGTCATATATTCACTGGATTTTCCAAATGATACTCACAAATTTTATTTATTAAAATATAAAATGCAAATAATTTCTGGAAAAAACCTAGCACCAATGCTTAATCCAAAATATTTCTAACTCCTCCAACTAATCTTATTTTCTCAACAATGTCGTCAATCTTGGCAGGACCTTAATCTTCCTTGTCTGGGTCTTCATAATTCTCTCTACTTAGTATTTATTCTATAGATACTTGAATTTCTAAAGGAATAAATGAATGTGAATAAAAAAGAACAACTGACTGTACATAAGAGAAAACAAACTTATCTTTTTTTTAAAAAAAAGATTTATTGATTTGAGAGAGCGAGAGCACAAGCCAGGGGGAGAGGCAGAGAGAGAGAGGAAGAGCATCTCAAGCAGACCGACCTCCCCTCCCCGCAAACTGAACTTAGAGCCCAATGCGGGGCTCAATCTCACAATCCTGAGATCAGGACTAGAGCCAAACTCAAGACTTGGATGCTCAACCAACTGAGCCACCCAGACGCCCCCAAACCTATCTTTAGGAAAAAGAAAAAGAAAAGACAAAGGGCCTATGCTTGTGGGTCTAGTGTTACTGGGTTAAAAATCAAAGCTTTATTAGTTACTAAATTTTTAAATTTAGCCATTACACTTAATTTCTCCAAACACAAGTTTTCCTATTTGTAAAATGGAAATTATGATGACTTTTTGGGAATCAGATGAGATAGTGGGTGAAAGTCCTTGCTACAGCATCTGAAATTTCATGGAATGTAAACATGATGATGTGATACCATTGCAGCTGTTGGAAAGCTGTGTCATTGGGTTGATCTTCATGACTTTCTTCCCAGGTGAAGCATACATGCGATTAAGCAAACTCCCTGAAGCAGAACATTGGTATATGGAGTCATTGAGATCCAAGACTGACCACATCCCTGCTCATCTTACCTATGGGAAACTGCTAGCTCTAACAGTGAGTAACTACCTTCCTTCCTCACCCTTTAGAAGATGGTTTTCTCCATGCAGACTGAGGTGGATAGAGTTTAAGGTACTGGTTCTCAGCCAGTTAATTCAAACTGTTAGGAGGTAATGATGGTAACACTCTCAGAACTCTGTATAGAACCTACAGAAAAATGTATTTCTGTAGGGTTTGCCATAGATAAAATGTGGTATGTCATGATCCTTGGTGTTACTTAATGGTAAAATAGAAATGGTGGATCCCAAATATGGATTACATAATGAATTTGTCACAATAACAATGTTTGTATTAAGATTATGTTCTACAAACCACCGTTAGCCCCAAATCGGCTACACTGTAGAATGAAGTCTGATTCTTTCCAAATAGCCAGCATTATGTAAGGCTTTTCATGTGTGTTGAGTAGTGTTACCTGGAATTCCTACTAATTAGAAATCATTCTGTAAGAGAAGTGGAGCCATCATTTGGCCACCACTATGTGACAAGTAGCCTCAGAGGCCGCATTCTCATAGAAGTGGTGTTACTTTGAAGCAGTAGAAATTGCTGGTATCCTACCATTGTGACTTATAAAATTTGTAATTTTGTGTGTTTCAAACTCAACTTAATGTCTTACACTATAGGGGATTGTTCAAAATATTTAAGTAAATTTTCTGAGTTTATCCAGCTAATAATAAGTAGTAGAACTAGCCTTCAGCCCTTCTGAATCTATTATCTGTGCTGTTTTAGTTATATCACCTAATCTCTCTTCAATATTAATAAAAATAAATGACTCCTGGAAAAGCATAGAGCAGATGGTCAGGAAAGTAATTCCGAAGTGAATTTATAAAAAAGTACCTTGTAATTATGTAAAAGTAATAATATTTTATTTTCTACAGAAGATGGTAGACTAAATACCTAAAATTATTATGTATCCTTTTGAAGATACCACTAAAATGCTATTAATGAAATTACGTAGGCAGACTCAGTAGCCAGACAATATACCACTATAATATATCTAGATATGCTCAATAAAATAGATACACTCTTAATGCATAACTGAGTTCAAAAAATAGTGAGACAGTTTCCTAGGGGCTAGCAGTGAGGGGTAACTGAATGCCAGAACAGCAAACAGTTGGCTGATCTGCAGCTGATTTGGGATAGTTGACCAATTGTGGTAACAGGAGGAAATGGGCTTTTTGTTTGTTTTCATTCTTCCTGGAAATGGAAAGCTTTGGACCAATGGAAGGCCAGGGATTAGATACCTAAATAAAGGAGGAAGATTCATATCTTCAGTGAAAGACTAATCTAGAATAAGTTTGCATACTGATATATGAAGGCAGCATGAGGGTTTGCCTATCTCGGCATGGGATTTGAATGGCGGAGGGATGAGTTTGTACTGCTGCCCTCCCTTTATCAGGCTTAGAATTTTGAATTTACTTGCATGATGATGAAATTCCTAAACCAAGAAAGTAAATAAAAATCACGCCACTGAAAACTCTTGCTGAAGAAATTACTGGAGATATCCTTCAAAAGAACACAATTAAGGGGCGCCTGGGTGGTGCAGCCATCAAGCATCTGCCTTCGGCTCAGGGCGTGATCCCGGCGTTATGGGATCGAGCCCCACATCAGGCTCCTCTGCTATGAGCCTGCTTCTTCCTCTCCCACTCCCCCTGTTTGTGTTCCTTCTCTCGCTGGCTGTCTCTGTCAAATAAATAAAATCTTTAAAAAAAAACCAAAAAACACCACAACTAAATCTGGAAGAAGTTGCTGAGTATGTTGCCCAAAGAATGGTGAATAAAGATGGTGATCATGTGGGTAAATAAAGAATAATAATCATAAATATTTTAATAAATATTTATAATATTGAATAAAATATTGAGAAGGAATAGCCTCACAGGAACAATCAGAATGGTGGGGGAAATGAAATTTAAGCTGATCTTTGGAAGTCAGAAAGTGGAAATTGATTGTCAGAACAGAGTCCACCATCTGAACTAGCTTTGGAATCGGTAACAATGAAAAGAGATCTCATATACTCAAAATGAAACCCAGAGAGACTCAAGACTAGAAGGCAGCAGGCATGGAAGAGAGTGAGTTAAGGAGCCATTAGTGAATGGGATAATCAGCTGTCAGCTGTGTCTGGAACAGTCCAGTCTCTCCACCCATGTTCACAATGCCAACAACCAGGCATTCACCTCCAAGGCAGAGAAAGAGCTTGTAGCGGTGCAGCAATCTAATAAGAGAGGTTCGTGATTCAGGAACAGCTTGCACAATCGAAGGTGAAATGCAAAGAGCACTGAAAAGATTCAGTGTCTTCCAGTGGAATACAGATTGTCAGTATCCCTCCCCCACCACAAGCAGAATACCAGCAACACGGAGTTTACACTCACCCAGCACCGTGTGTGCATACACACACACACACACACACACACACACACACACACAAACACACACACACCGCCTCCCAAGAAATTGTCGAATTCTTATCTGGAGAAACTGAATCACTGTAGGGAAAAGAAATCTATGTACCTACATTTGGAGATCACCTGTAAGTAGCTAGCTCCCAAACCAGATGCACAAAAGTGAATCTTTCCATCCGGGCAGCACACCTATAGCTAAGGAACTCCATTCAGTAACTTTTAAATAACAGGAGGCAACAAGGATCGTCAGTCGTATTTAGAAAGCCTCAACTGTGCAAGATTAGAACTGAAGCAAATTATTAGGTGAAGGAAACTGGAGGAAACAGAAGAATTTTTTTTTTTTTTTTTAATCCTTAGAAATGGTAGGGACTCCTGGGTGGCTCAGTCAGTTAAGCCTCTGCCTTTATCTCAGGTCATGAGTGCAGGGTCCTGGGATCTAGGCTCTTGTCAGGCTCCCGGCTCAGTGAGGAGCCTGTTTCTCTCTCCCGCTCTGTCCCTCTCCCATGCTTGTGCTCTCTCTTGCATGCTCTCTTTCTTTTTCTCAAATAAATAAATGAACTCTTAAAAAAAAAATCCTTAGAGATGGTTAACAGCATTTCATAAAGCGGATGCCATAAAAACATAAATAATGAAAAAAACAACTTTTAGAAATTAAAAAGATGGTGGCAAACAATTTTCATTTAAAGGCTAGGAGAAGGGGCACCTGGGTGGCTCAGTCAGTTAAGCCTCTGCCTTTTGCTCAGGTCATGATCTCAGGGTCCTGGGATTGAGTCCGACATTGGGCTCTGTGCTCAGTGGGGAGTCTGCTTTTCCCTTTCACTCTCTCCCTCTGTGCTGTCCCTTTCTCTCTCTCTCTCTCTCAAATAAATAAATAAAATCTTAAAAAAAAAAAAAAAAAGGATAGAATAGGGGCACCTAGCTGGCTTAGTCCATAGAGCATGGGACTTGATCTCAGGTTTGTGAGTTCAAGGCCCGCATTGGCTGTAGAGATTACTAACATAGATAGATAGATAGATAGATAGATAGATAGATAGATAGATAGATTAAAAAGGGTAGGAGAATAAAGATGAGGAAGTCTTCCTTATGCAAAAGAAATGAAGAAATAAAAAATATGGAAGAAGAAATTATAAAAGAAGTTAATATAAAGGCCCAATAGAGAAAGAACAGAGAAAGGGAAAGGAGAACATTACTCAGTATTGGAGGGTATAAGTTGCTATTTTTGCCATTTACAGGATCACTATTGGAAAAAGTTTGTTTTTTCATATAAAAATCTTTTCCTATTCTAACAGGATAATTCACACAGTTGCACTTAGAAACAGAATTCATATATACCTCTTGCCACAATTGCTGTCTTTGAAATGTTTGTATGGAATTCAAATGAAACATTTTTAATTAGATTGATAAATGGCCACCTTCAAAAAAATCTGTAAAAGTTTCAGATGTCTGATTTAAAAAAACAAAAACAAAAACCATCATTTAGCAAAGAAAAAAAGATGAAAGCTCAAATGTACTTAATTCTGAATATACCTAGACCATGACACTGCTTTGGATATAGAAACCATGTGTTCTTTTTTCTTCTTCATTTCAAGCCTGAATATTTTAAGGTTCCTGTACCAAAAATATGATTTTACAGGCTGCTTTATTTTTTAGAAGTCATTTTTTTTAAAAAAAACAAGATTTGGAAGTTTTAATTTACTGAAACATATGGAAGGGAAGGAAAGACTCTTGTATTACAATCCAAATTTTAATTCCCCCCCCCCACCAACAAAACTTTTATAGTTTCCGACTAGCTGATTAGATGAAATACAAGCCTTATTATGGAAAGGCTTAAACTCATAGTGCCAGAACCCCCACAACCATCTTCAGCAGTTTCTTTTTGAATTATGAGATTCGGCAGATTTCTTATCCCAATGGATTGTCTTTGTCTAATTTTGGTTTGTTGGCCTGGTAATATGCCATTGACCTAACATGGAATTGGCAAGGTGGAAAATGCCACACATTTTGACTTCTGAATGCTTTAAATATATTATAGAGTGGAATTGGCTATTAGTCTCAAGAGAAGAGGAATAGAAATGGTGTGTGGTGTTTTTACTGTTCAGTCAAAACTGACGACGGGCGAAATATCTAAAAGTGACATGCAGCTAAATCAGACTTAAGACTGTAGTATAAGATTTCGTATAAGAATTATATTTTATAAGAGAAATTAGAAAAAATGATTATTGGTGGTTTCATTACAGCCAGTATGATTTTGTGCAAATTTTTCTTTAAGAATTTGAAGTATTTATGGTATTTTAAAAAGTTCAGATCGATTTTGAGTTCCCCAGAATGCTTTGACAAATTCCATAGATCAAATCCGTTTTTATTCCCCTGAAAAATGTCCTTTATCTCTCTTTCCCCACTCAAATTTTATTACTTCTTTGAAATCTTGCCTGACTCAAGCAGTTATTTTTCCTTCCCCGTACTTTCATAACACTGGTTTTAGTATTTCTGTAATAGCACTTCCCAGGTTGATGGCAGATGTAAATGTAAATCTACATCTTTTGACCATAGAGGAGGAACTAACTTTTCACTTATCTTTTTTATCTCTTCAGTATGTGGCATTTCACTATCAGGTATAATTATCCCTGTACTCTCTTATACCTTTCAGTTTCTAAGTTAGTTAAGGGCTGGTCACATGACTTCTTAACATTTTTGTTCCCCTGTGCTGATCCTTGTTTCCCCATTAATCCCTTCATTTAGTCTGCGTGTGTATTGCAACTTACTCCTGCATTCTAGGCATCACTCGACTCCCAATGATATGTACTGAATAAATGGATGAGAATGGCATAATGATACAGTGGACATGGTGTAATCTTCCAAGACCCTAGAAGAGAAGGTGGGCATAAAGGGGTTGTATATTTCCTGAGTGCTTGTGATTGACGTGTTATTTTGGGAAACTTTACAAAGAGTATTATCCTCTTCTTATAAATGGGGAAACTCAGCTTCAAAGATTTAAGCAACATCTCCAAGAATAACAGCTACTAAATAGTAGAATTGGATATAACCTTAGGGTTTTCTGGATTAAACATCAGTAATTTTCACTGTATATTAAATAGTTTAAAAAGTGGCATCTTTGTTTTTTTAACCCCTTGTCACACCTGATTGTAGATTCTAAAAGTAAGTCAGTACTTAATACCTCCCCGTTTTTGTAACATTTTTAAACATCACCTCTAAATACTAGTTTAGTTTGAGTGCTTAAACACATTTTTATTTTTAGACATCATAGGTCGTGAACTTAAGACTTCTGTTTTTGGCTGTTGGCCCTTTTAGGTCCTACACTGTAACTAGAATACAAATTTTCCAGGAAACCATAGGAAACAGCTCTGCCTTAGGGTCACTGGTACTCTCCGTGTTTAAATATAATTGGACCTGGGTGACATCTCTTTAAAATAAATGGAACGTTCATACCAATGTCATGTCCAATTAAAATACTAAACACGAGCTCTCTTTAAAATTGTGATTTATTCCTTGTTTGAACTTTGTTACCTAGGGCTAATGCCATGAATTTAAAATTGGGCATGCATTAAGAGAGAAAGGAAGGAATAACATTTCCATTATTTTGGTATTTCTGATGATTTTTATAGTTGTTTCTAAAGCTATGTGTTCTCTATTTGTGTGCACATCCTTACTTCAATTTTTCTTGGTCTTCCTCTCTTTTTGTCCTATTCAATTTATTTAAGCCAAATATTTTGCGGTTTTTGTGAGCCAGTAAAATTAATATTGACTTAAATTGTAGTAAAAGCTCCTTGGCTGTTAGCTTATTTTCCAGGTTTGGGTTAGTACGAGAGAAGGAAGGATATGGGAGACTCTGACAGTAATTCTTGATACAGAAAACCTTTATTTTGGCTACTGCATGGAAACACTGAGCCAGATTTCTGTGTCTAGCCAAAGTTAATTGGGCTACATAAAACTCCAGTTGTGAAAGTACTTGAGGTTCCATAGTAAAGTTCCATTCCCCAAGGCCACGATGGTGTCGAGGTAGTCCATCTGGAAGGGCAGTGCTGTGTGTTTCCTTGGGTCTTTTGTAATAATTATTGCTGTTTAGACCTGAGATTATTTTTCCATTTGGTTCTCTTTAAAGCAGAGCTCTTCTCATTTTGTATGTTGGCTAGCGTTTGAGTTGCTTTATTACAATCACTGCACGGCATGTTTAGATTGGAGGGAGAGGGGGACAAATTTTCCCTGTGACTCTGACTCAATGATTATTATGGAGATGTTCAATTCAAGTTGCAAAATTTATTCCATGAAAAGAGAAGGCATAAAATCACATATATCATGCTACTGAAATATTGGATGAAATATAGACAAAAATTTAATTTACAGTATTCAGCTAAGTATTTTATACGAAGTTACCTCGTTTAAACATAACTTAGCATTCTGGAGATAACACAGTTATCATTGTATTATTTTTACTCTGAAGCATAATGAATCTGGTAGTTTGCTTTTTTTTAGAAACCACTCACTCATTTCAAGATATGCATTTTGTTATTTAGAACCAATCTTACAATTACTCTACTTATTGCCACTAAGTGACAGGAATCCAGATATTTCAAAATATTCCAGACTTTTATTCTGTTTTTGTATGTCAGTTAGAAGTAGTCATGTTTAGAGATATTTTCTTTTCCCAAGTAATCTCAGGAATCATAAAAATTAAAATGATCAAGTCCTCAGACATTAAAGGTCACATGAAATAATTCTGGCTGCTTTATAGCTACATATACATGCTGCTATGTTTGAAAAAATAAAGCTTTTTATGTAGGGGTAGATAAGGTTATATTGCTTTTAAACCAACTTACATTGCATTGTTATTTTGTTGATTTGGGTTCTGCGTTTGGTCTATAGTTATCGTCTAGCGCAGTTTAAATAGCCCAGCAGGCTCAGACCTCATAATCCCCCTGTACTCTGGCATCCCACATTATTGGAATGATGGAGATGGAGAAGTGGTATTTCCCTTAAATATACCTTGGCTTTCTTGCAGGAGTCTAAAAAAATCCAATCCTTTATAAAAACCTACATTTTTACACACATTTTCTGAGCCTGAACTTCATTTCATGCTCCATAGTAAACAGTGGGATACAAAGACCAGCAGGGCATTTCCTTTACCTCAAGAAGGCCTCAGTGTCTTCTATTTAGGAGAAATTCATAACATGGCCATCCATAGCTTCTGTGGTTGTGGGCTGCCATGCTTATGACTTTTGTCATGGCATTTGTTGCAAAAGGGGCAGTTATGTAGGTACCTTAATCTTACTTCCTTACTCTTTAATTTTTATTATAGGCGTGGGATTCCACACCACTTGGTAGGCATTTTTCTTCTACTTTACAGTTCTTTAATTTCTTGAATAAGCCTCAGTGTTATATTCTTATACTACATGGTTATTCTGCATGACTTCCAGCTTGTTATTCCTTGACTCTCCTGTCATGTAATACAGCATGGAAACATTTTAATGTGAGTTAAACACTTTCTGTTTTATGTTTTTGTATTTTCCTCACTTGATAATTTTTTTTTCCTATAGAAGATTTGAGTAAATTTCCTTGTTAGAACAGCATCCTGTTCTAAGCCTATGTTTATCTTTAGGAAAGATGGTACACACAACATATATTTTCAAAAGCAGGTATCTTTTCTCCCAAGAAGTTGTTAGATCAACATTTTTGCGAAAGGAGATTGCCTTTTTTTTCCCCCATGGCATCTGGATATGGACATATGTATTCCATATATATTCTCACACACACGCGCACACACACACACACACACACACACACATACACACACACACAAAGGAGGCCACATTTGTTCTAAGATGTGAAAGTTTTCATTTTTGGAGTCTCATAAATAGGTTCAAACCATCCCAAGCAAGAATATGTTCACAAACCCGTAAAATTTTTGTGTTTTCCTTCATATTTACCCACATTACATTTGAGGGGTACCTCCTACAATTAGCTAATACTCGTTATCCTGTAGTGAACTGGGCATTTTATATATGCTATTCCAATATGTCTTCATGCAGTGGCACAGTCTAGACACCTACTGTATAGAAGGAAGCTGAGGTTCACAGAAGTTCAGTCAAGATCAGTGTCCAAAGCCTATTGGATTATACCACCCCTAGATTTTTCTGAAAACTGTACTATTTAAATTGTTCTCCAGTCTTTGTTTATTATGATAAAACATGCATAGACAGTGCCTCATGTGCATGAATGTCTAACTTCCAAATGCACAAAAATTTATTTTTAAAACAAATCTTCATTCAGTTTTTAGATTTTCTTGTAATGCAGTTCTGAAGTGAAGAGATACTTTTTGTGTATATTGTTAAATAAAAAAAAAGAATTTTAATGGGTAACTGTAAAATGAATTCAGGTATCTAAGGATGTAAAGTAGCAAGGAAATAGTAAAGTTTAAATTTTTAATTTATATGTGGTATATATGGTATATGGCACTCCATAAATGGCATCGAGTTTCTCTCATATTCTGCGTTTTGAAGGAAGCACTGTGATATTCCCAACTGAAAGGGAGGACAGTGTGGGATGTGGTGACTGCTGACCTTTACCTGGTAGAACATTGAGTTGGAGCCAAAACACCTGAGATTTATCTGCCTAGATATTTATTTCTTCTCTTAGTGGGAAGCATAATTTTTTTCAAAGGCTTAACATTGTGGGACTCTCATTCTGAGGTATAATTGAGGCTCTTTGTCAAAAGTGACACGATAAGGTACATTCCTGACTGTTCACTGTAACTCATGTTCATTGTAATAATACTGTAGGTGGCAGCATACAAGAGTCACCCATAAATAGGACCCCTGGGCCAGTTTGCTGTTAGCCATGTGGCATTGGGTTTAAGGTGGGCACAGACCGTGTATTGTATGTACTATGATGTCATACTGTGGTAGAGATAGGCAGTGTAGTTGTTAGATGTCATAGTCTGGGAAGTTTTTGTCCCTGAGAAATAGAACCTGAAGATAATATCTAGTATATAGTTTTTTCTATTACTTATTTCATGAGGCGAAACAGTAATAGAAGAACAGAATTTCTGTCTGCTTGAATCAGAAATTTACTCACTTTAGGCAGAAAATTACTAACCAGGAGCCTATGCACTTAAATTTTTAAGATACCTTTGCATACCTCACAGAGATTACCTCAGCAGAGGTATAGGATTTAGCTGAAAATCTGTGATTTTGGTTTAAGATGTGTCTGTTCTCTTTTCCTTTTTTTTTTTTTTTCAACCTAGCGTGCACATTCTTCACAACTGGTAATTATCTTCACTCCATTTTCACTTATGTGGAAGACAAGTCTTTCATCCTGTCTCCGTCCCTACTTCCAACAGTACACCAGTACCGTGCTCTGTATACACATACACACACACATATGTATGTATGTGACACATATCGAAGTTGATAACTTTGCTGTGACTATAAATATTAACTAAGTTGATCCAGTAAGTTTTACTTGATAGTAAAAAGAGGGATTTCAAATACAGTGCAACTTGAGGGTGCCAAAATTTTGCCACTGCCATTATTGTTTTGATAGTTTCTATTAAAATTTTATGCCCAAAATGTATTCCATAGACATTAGTATGTCTAGATATTACTTAAAAATTTTTTTAGTGTGGGAAAAGCTGCATACTGTATTTCCTTCTTAATATATGTTAATATTCCTACTATCTATTAAAGGCTCTGAAAGTCGTTTTGTATTTAAAGCCCTACTTAGTGTGTTTGTCATGGATCCCTTCTTTTTAATATGAATCTCTTATCATCCAGAGAAAAGAATGTTCTGCCAAATGAACTCTGAGGAAATATATAATATACCAAATTGAAAGGGGGCGGGACAGAAAGAGTGCAGAAGTTCTAGAAATATACGTAAGTGAAAAAGGCACTGAGTTTTACCTGGTAGACCAATGAGTTAGAGCCAGAACACCTGAGATGTTGCTAACCTAGTAATTTCTTTCCTAAGTAGGCATTCAATTTTAAACATGCTTTCCTCTATAATGAGTAGACAGAGTTAGTAGGAAAGTTCCAGAAATCAGGACAGAGATATCACCAAGGTCAACACTTTGGAAGAAAAAGTTTATTCATATTGGGGCTAGGACTACTCTAAAAATAGCTATTTGTCTAAATCAGTTCAAAACCAAAATGAATTGAACTATAGTTGATAATGTTATGATGTGGATGTGTTTGGAATCTCCAGAATACAGGTAGAGAAAAACAACTTTGTTTTTATGCTCACTAAATTTGAACTGTAATTTTGAAAGAAGAAATTCACTTTATTAATTTATGACTAGATATAAATTATCTTTTGTTTTTTATTTCTGAAATAGAAATAGCATTTGATCATGGAGGTATTTAAGATCTTTTCCTGATGTGCCTGTGCTAAATGCTTATACTTAAAACCTACAAAGAGTAATACATAGAAGAAATAGCTTCAATTTTGCTCGAGTTTTTTTCCTTTGCCTGGAATATTCTCATCTTCCCATTTAGCAGTTTGAATCATAATAGGTGTTTAAAAAGATTTTTCTCTTATGAATTTGCTGTTGTTACAAACTATTTTGAGCATATAGGAAAAGAGAATGTACCAAATACCATGTATTTTCAAGTCAAATAAGCCAAAGGCTAAAATCTTGTGGCATTTACATCAGGTTTTTAAGAAACTAATTTTTTAAGTAAACACTTTTAGAACAGTTTTAGATTACAGAATTATTGTGAAGTTGGTGCAGAGAGTTCTAGTATGCCCTCGAACCAATTTTCTCTATTAACTCATGTTCTAGTATGGTACATTTATCATGATTAATGAGCCAATATTCATATATTATTATTAAATTAAGTTTATATTTTATTCAGATATCTTCATTTTTTCCCTACCGTCCTTTTGTTGTGCCAGGATCTTACATTTCACTGAGTTGCCTCGCCTCCTTTGCTCTACCTGGCTATGACAGGTTCTCAGGCTTTACTTGTTTCTGAGGAGGACTGGTCATATATTTTGTAGAATGTTCCTCAATGGGTCTTTGGCTGATACTTTGTGATTAGACTGGATTTACTAGTTTTGAGGAGGAAGATCATAGAGATAAAATATCCTTCTCATCATATCAAATCAAGGATATTCATATATTATCAATATGACTTACTGCTGTTTATATTAACTTTGATGACCTGGCTTGAGGTAGTTTTTATCGGATTGCTCCGGTGTAAAGACTTTTTTTTTATACCTTCTCTTTCCGTATTATAGTCTTTAAAAGGAGGTTGCTATGTGTGGTCCATATATAAGATATTCTGTCTCAGAGAATATCTGCATGAATTATTTGGAATTCTTCTGCATGAGAGATTTGTCTCTTCTCCCCAATTATCTATTCAAGATTTTATGTTCGTTTATACATTGGATTATAACATGGTACTACGTTATTTAGTTTGTTGCTCAGATTAGTTCTGTTGCCCAGTTTTGACCAACAGAAACTCTTTCATAGGCCTATACGTCCTCTTGACATACATTCATCATTGCGTGTGTGCGTGTCTATTTTTCTTTGGGAACTTTCTTAACCTTCTGTCTCTAAAACATTCTCCAGGCTCATCTTACATATTTATGGCCTAAGGCCTAGAATCAGGCATTTTCCCAAGGATCCTTGGTTCCCTTTATTGGAGAATGGTTTAGAAACCAAGAACTGAGTTCTTAGGTGTACTTACTGCTACTGGGGTGTTGTTGCTTCTGGGCTCTTCTCAGGTGACAGAAATGTATGGCTATATACTCACCGATGTATATACACATACCTATAAAATATATTCTGTATGTAACTGTATCTGTTGTAAACTAAACACAAGTTCATACTGATGCCTTTAGCTCTAATCCATTACCATATAAATCTTTCTAGTTTCCTTTTCTTCGTTGTCTGTAACGTCCATTCCAACAGAGAGAAACCTGGCTTCCGCCATCCACCATACATTTTCTTATCTGTTCATATTCTACTATTCATGTATAGTTGTTTTAGAATTGTTCACCTGTACTGCCATAGGAAAGAGCTTTATCATCTAGAGGACTGTTCTTATGTGAAATTTCTTTTGCCTTCTGTTTTACACACTTCACTCATTTTCAAACTTAGCATAGATTAGCCCCTTGGTCCCTCACCCCATTCTGTGAGCTTGTTTCATGTATTTGTCATATATTATGATTCTGTTGTCACATTCTGTATTCCATCCTGGTATCCCCTGACCTTCTCATTAGGCTCCTCTTTATGTGTAATAATTTTCCTTTTTTTAAGGTCTTTTCTGTCTGAAAGTAACCTCCCAACTTTATTTGATTAGTGTTAGCATGGTTTATCTTTACTTATCCCTTTGCTTTACTTATCAGTCTTTATATTGAAATTGGGTTTTTTCTAAACATGTAGTTGATCTCTTTTTATTATTGTTATTTTTCACTCTGACAGTCTCTGTCTTTTAATTGGTATATATATAGACCATTCACATTTGGAGTGATTATTGATAATATTTGAATTAATGTTAACCATGTTTGTAAATATTTTTTACTTATTGTCAAAGGCTTCTTTTTCTTTGCTTTTTTCCCATTTTGTGTGAGGTCAAAAAAACCCATATAACATAAAATTACCATCATTACCATTTCTAAGCATATAGTACAGTATTACTAACCATATGCACATTCAGATCTCTAAAAATTTTCCATCTTACAAAAGTGTAATTCTGTGCCCATCGAACTACAGCTCCTCTCCTCCCTGCAGCTTCTGGCAAACATTGTTCTATCTTCTGTTTCCAAGAGTTTGACTAATTTAGATATCTCTAGGAAGAATCATGCAACATTTGTCTTTCATGACTGGATGATTTCACTTCATGACAATTCATGACAGAATTGTCCCCAAAGTTCATCCATTTTGTAGATTATGACAGGATCTCCTTCTTTTTTAAGGCTGGATAATATTTGTGTGTATAGACCACATTTTCCTTATCTGTTCATCTGTCAGTAGTCACTTAGGTTGCCTCCACCTCTTGAACATGGATGTGTTGCACATAGCACTTCAAGACCCTGTTTTCAGGTTTTTGGATATATACTCAGAAGATCATGTGGTAATTCTATTTCTCATTTTTTGAGGAACCACTATAACTGTTTTTCCATAGCAGCTGTACCATTTTACATTCTCACCAACAGTGTACAAGACTTCCAGTTTCTCCACATCCTCATTAACACTTGTTGTCTTCTGGGTTTTTTTGTTTGTTTTTGTCGGTTTTTTGGTTTTTTTGTTTTTGTTTTTGTTTTTTGGGGTTTTTTTTTGATAGTGGCCAGCTTAACAGTTGTGAAGTGACATCTTAACTATGGTTATGATTTGCATCTCTATAATGATTAATGATGTCAAGCATCTTTTCATATGCTCGTTGGTTATTTGTTCTTTGGAGCAATGTCTATTCAAGTCCTTTGCCCATTTTTATTTATTTATTTATTTGTTTATTTGTTTATTTATTTATTTATTTATTTTTAAAGATTTTATTTATTTATTTGACAGAGATAGAGACAGCCAGCGAGAGAGGGAACACAAGCAGGGGGAGTGGGAGAGAAAGAAGCAGGCTCATAGCGGAGGAGCCTGATGTGGGGCTCGATCCCATAACGCCGGGATCACGCCCTGAGCGGAAGGCAGACGCTTAACAGCTGTGCCACCCAGGCGCCCCCCTTTGCCCATTTTTAATCAGATTATTTGCTTTTTGTGGTGGTGTTGACGACTTGTAGGAGTTATTTCTGTATTCTTGATATTATCCCCTTATCAAATACATGGCTTGCAGATATTTTTTCCAGTTTCATGGGATGCCTTTTCATTTTGTTCATTTGTTTTCTTTTGCTGCACAAAACTTTTTTAAGTTTGATGTGGTCCCATTTGTCTACTTCTGCTTTTGTTGCCTGTTCACTTGGTGTCATATCCAAGAAATTATTGTGAAATCCACTGTCATAAAGCTTTTCTCTTGTTTTATTCTAGATGTTTTATAGTTTCAGGTCTTCTGTTTAGGTTTTTAACCCATTTGAGTTAATTTTTGTATATTGTATAAGGTAAGGTTCCAACTTCTTTGTTTTGCACATGAATATCCAGTTTCCACAGGACCATTTGTTGAAGAGACTATCCTTTCTTCAATTGCATGGGCTTGGCCATATATATAAGGGTTTATTTCTGGGCTCTTATTTTTGTTCCACTGTCTGAAGGTCTTTTCTATCTTTATGCCTGTGCCATACTGTTTTTATTATGCTTTTTAATGTTTTAAAGTCAGAAAGGCTGAGACCTCTAGCTTTGTTTTTCTTTCTCAAGATTGTTTTGGCTATTTGGAGTTCTTTGAAAGTCTATGTATATTTTAAGAAGTTTTTGTTGTTGTTGTTTTTCAAAAAAGTGCCATTTGGGTTTTGATCAGGATTGCATTAAATCTGTAGATTGTGTTGCGTAGTATGGACATTTTAACAATATTAACAATATTAAGTCTTCTAAGCCATGGACACAAAATGGCTTTCCTTTATTTCTGTCTTCTTTAACTTATTTTAGCAATATTTTATAGATTTTAGTGTCCAAGTCTTTTCCCTCCTAGGTGAAGTTTATTCTTAAGTATTCTTTTTGATGCTATTGTAAATGGTATTGTTTTCTTAATTTTATCTTTGGGTTACTTATAACTAGGATATAAAAAAACACCTGCTTTCTGCATGTTAATTTTGTATCCTACAACTTAACCTGTGTTTATTAGTTCTCAGTTTTTTGTTGGAATCTTTAGTGTTTTCTGCATATAAGATCATGTAATCTGCTAACAGAGATATTTTAATTTTTTCTTTCCATTTTGGATTCCTTTTATTTATTTTTCTTGCCTAATTGTCCTGGCAAGGGCTTCCACTAGTATGTTAAATAAAACTGGTGAGAGTGGGTATCCTTGTCTTGTTCCTAATCTTAAAGGAAATGCTTTCAGTTTTTTACTGTTGCATATGATGTTAACTATGAGTTTTTTATATATGACCTTTATTATGTTGATGTAATTTTTTCCTATTACTAGTTTTTTTTTTTATCATGAAAGGGTATTGAATTTTGTGAAATGCTTTTCCTATATCAATTTAGATGAGCCTGTGAATTCCCTCAGTTATTATTTGTCTAGAAAGTCTTTATTTCTGCTTCACTTTCTAAGGATAGTTTTGTGAGATATAAAATTCTAGGTGTGTGTTGTGTTTTTTGTTTTTTGTTTCCTCTCTGTCAACATTTTGAATGTTTCAGGCTCTTTTCACATAATGGTTTCTGATGAGATGGCCAATGTAATTCTGAACTTTGTTCCTATGTGTGTAAGATGTTTGTGTTCATGTGTGTGTATTTTTTCCTCTCACTTCCTTCAAGTTTTTCTCTTTGCCTTTGGTTTTCTACAGTTTAGATATAATACACGTAGGCTTATTATTTTTGGAATTTATCTTGCTTGGTGTTCTCTGAGTGTTCTGAATCTGTAGTTTGGTGTCTGTTATTAATTTTGGAAAGTTCTCCATCGTTACTAGTTTAAATATTTCTCCAATGCTGTTCTCTTTCTTCCCCTTCTGATATTCCAGTTACTCATGTGTTACATATTTTGAAATTTTCCCATAGTTCTTTTATGTTTTGTACTTTTCATTCATTTTCATGTAATGATGCATTTCAGTTTGGAAGGTTTATATTGACCTATCTTCAAGCTCATTGATTCTTTCCTTGGCCATACTGAGTCTTCTGATGATCCCATCAAATGCATTCTTCATTTCAGTTATGATTTCTAGCATCTCCTTTTAATTCTTTCTTAGAATTCCTTTCTCTCTGCTTACATTATGCATCTGTTCTCGCATGTTGTCTACTTTTTCCATTAGAGTTGTTAACATATTAATCATAGTTATTTTAAGTTCCCTTTCTGACAATTCCATCTGTTTCATATTCTAACATCTGAGTCTGGTTCTGACGCTTGCTTTGTCTTTTTGGACTATGTTTTTCTTTCCTTTTGGCATGCCTTGTCATTTTTTGTTGAATGCCAGACATGTTGAATTGGTAATAGGAATTCAAATTAATAGGCTTCTAATGTGAGGGCTTGTGTTAATCTGAGTAGTAGTTCAGCATAGTTCAGGGTTTGTTTTAGCTATTGGAGCTGGAGGCTTTAAATTTTTCTAGTGTCCTTGCTTTTATCTTCTCTCTTGGTGTTAGGCTATCTTTAGTACTGTTTCTCAGAGAGACTCTGTGCCTTGCAGCTTTTAAGCATACTCAGTATTATTGTACTAGAGTCCTGTTGTGATGTGGTAAGGTGTGACGGAGGGGGAAATGTTCTATAATCATTCGATTAAATCTCAGTCTTTCATTTGGCCAGTGTCTCTGTCCTGTGAACTTCACAAGTTTTTCTGCTTATATAGCTACTCCCCTCTCACCACGTTCCATGAGACACAAAGGGGAGAGGAAGATGAAGTAAGAGTGCCCTTCCTCCACAGCTCTGTGAAAAGGCTCTGGTAAAGTCTCTCAGTCTGGAGAGGAAGGCTTTTGTTATCGAGTAGGCTCTGGGTATAATTCACAAGGATTATTCTCCTTCCCCTGACCTCACCGGAGAGGATCGTTTTTTGGTTCTTCACTATAAGAACCTGGTCAGGTTCCTGGAAGTAAAGACCATGAAAAGTTGGGAGCCCATCAAGGACTGTGGCATAATTCACAAGGATTATTCTCCTTCCCCTGACCTCACCGGAGAGGATCGTTTTTTGGTTCTTCACTATAAGAACCTGGTCAGGTTCCTGGAAGTAAAGACCATGAAAAGTTGGGAGCCCATCAAGGACTGTGGCCTTTGGGAATCTCTTACTCGTGAGCTTGTTCACACTCAGCCTCCAGCAAGTCATCAGTATTACTTAAAATTACACTTTGCTTACCAGTTTATGGCTCCAGGGGTTTCTGTATCTGATAAGCACATCTCAGCTATGATTTTCTCTAGTTCTATTTCTTTCTTTATCTCAGTCTGTGTCTGTATCTATATCTACATGTGACTATATTAGGAATCACAGATATTTATGGGATGTAGTATATATTTTTGTTTTCCTATAGTATATTGTGTGTAGCAAATGCTCAGTAGGTATGTTCTTAGTATTTCAACATTGTAGAAGCAGATATTTAGAAAAATGTATTTGAAGATGTAGCTTGTTTCCCTTTTCCATTAGCACTCTGTCATGTTAGAGGGGATGCACTTATATGAACACTAGCTCTGGATCGCCTGGATTATCTACCACTTATTAGTTGTGTGATCTTGATCAAGTTATTTAACTTCTTGTTACGTCATTCAACTTGTATGTATAATGAAAGCAAAAAGATTTCCTTGTTGAGAGGTTGGTCAGAAGTTAAATGAGTCTATATGTGTACATAAAGGCATTTAGAACACTGCCTGGTGTGCATATTATAAGGACTCAACAAATGTTAACCATTAGCAGAAAGAACAATAGCATGATTCTTATTCAGGAGATTTCTGTACGTTTTTGTGTGACATAGAACTTTGTTTATTATTTGGCTGCAGTCTTTCTTGTTCAGCCTTATCAGCAGTTACCTCTATAACATTAAACTTCTGATAGCTCCCTACGTATGTTAGTCTGTTCATTCTTTTCTTTTCCAAATATGCTGCAGCCATGGCCTAGGCTAACTTTTTCCTGTCTCCAGTTGGCAAAGTCCTACCCATCCATCCAGTCTTGTCTTTAACACTACCTTTCATAAAGTAGTTAAGGATTCCTCCAGACAGCCTTAGCACTTCTCTTCCAGAATTCTTATTACAAGAGTACATGGGTATCTACTGAGTACTGATGTATCACTATCGTTTGTTTTTTTAGGCAGCGAGAGGAGAGACCCTGTCTCTTCCTTACTGTTACTGACTTGGTGCTTAGCACATAGTTATTCAATAAATATTTATTGAATCAATGTAAGTGAAATGATTCCGAAAGAGATATTGTCCAGTTCACAGAAAAGTTTTCTGTCAGGGCATAGCACTGACACATCACTACCCTTCCCTATTGACTCAATTCTTCCATTATCTGTGCTCCCATGAAAGCAGGCCCATCACCTTCTATTATTGTTAACTGTTTTCTTGTCTGTCTTCCTCACTAGAATGAGAGCTAGTTTAGGATATAAACTCAGTTGTTCTCATTTTTTAAGATGCCAAGGGAGGATTCTGTACAGCAATAACTAATTGTCGAACAAATAAGTTATTTTAGTGTTGTGTGGTGGGAGAAAAGAATGAAAGAAGGAAGAATGAAACTTTAAAAGGATAAATGGCAAGTGTGTTTTATATAAGTAATTAGAAAGGGAAAAATGTTTGAAGTAGGTTAAGTAAGTAAAAAATAGAATTTATATTTTTGTTTCATTCTGTTGGTTGAAATTTTCAAAGAATGTTGGTGAAGATGTGGAGAAAGGGGAACCCTCTTACACTGTTGGTGGGAATGCAAACTGGTGCAGCCACTCTGGAAAACAGTATGGAGGTTCCTCAAAAAGTTAGAAATAGAACTACCCTATGATTCAGCAATGCACTAATAGTTATATACCCATAGGATACAAACATACTGATTCAAAGGGACACATGCACCCCAATGTTTATAGCAGCGTTATCAGCAATAGCCAAATTATGGACAGAGCCCAAATGTCCATCAACTGATGAATGGATAAAGATGTGGCATATATATATAGAACGGTATATTACTCCTCAAAAGAATGAAATCTTGCCATTTACAATAACAAGGGTAGAGATAGAGGGTATATGATAAATGAAATAAGTCAGAGAAAGACAAATACCATATGATTTCACTCATATGTTGAATTTAAGAGACAAAACAGATGAACATAGGGAGAAAAAAGAGAGGCAAACCATAAAACGGACTTTTAACTATAGAGAACAAACTGAGGGTGGCTGGAGGGGAGATGGGCAGGGGGATGGGTTAAGGGGGTAATGGATATTAAGGAGTGCACTTGTTGTGATGAACACAGGGTGTTGTATGTAAGTGATGAATCACTAAATTCTACTACTGAAACTAATAATGTACACTATATGTTAACTAACTTAAATTTAAATAAAAACTTGAAACTGAAAAAAAAATGTCAAAGATCCTCAGCGTTAAAAAGGGATTGAAGAGTGAATTTAAAGGGTCACACAGTTGGATAACAACATTTTGGGGTGTAAAATAATTTTTCTTCTTTTGGTCTCAGTAAAAATGATAACGGTATTCCTATGAATATAGAAATCCTTATCATTATTGAAAGATAGGAATAAAAAATGCAAAATTGACTCTATTCCTTTTTTTCCCCATTAATAACATAGTGGGATGTGATCTTCTGGCTATATATTTTGTTCCGATAGCCTTGGAATGTAATCTCAGTAGAGTACATAATATAAATCACTCATTTCAGAGGGAATTTGTAGAATTTCATGAACAGTGGTAGTGATGATAATGGATGTGGGTTCTTCTGACAGGTATAATAGAATACAGATAATCCTCTGTTCTTTTTTTTTTTTAAGTATGATATATGGCAACCAGGAATAATAATATCTTTTATAGAAATTATCATAATATTTATACATTTTTCTTAAAGAATTATCTTGACATGTAAGTTTGATAGGGTGGTGAGCAAAATGAAAAATTCTCTACTGGAGTAGTGATTAAATTGAGTTTACACTGATGATGATTATAGAAGAAGCAAGCTTTTCTTTTTCATGGTTTTGCTACAGTTTTGTTGGAGTTCATTTATGATCTTTGGAAAGTATTAACTTTCAATTAACACAGTACCAGTCAATTTGAAACAAATATTAAAATAACTACTATATTAAAAGACATTTAAGAAATCTTTATTTAAAACTCCGAGGAATTTTTTTTTTTTTTAAGATTTTATTTATTTATTTGACAGAGATAGAGACAGCCAGCGAGAGAGGGAACACAAGCAGGGGGAGTGGGAGAGGAAGAAGCAGTCTTCCAGCAGAGGAGCCTGATGTGGGGCTCGATCCCACAATGCCGGGATCACACCCTGAGCCGAAGGCAGATGCTTAACCGCTGTGCCACCCAGGCGCCCCCGGAGGAATTTTTTTAAATGATAGTGAACATCTCCATATATCTGCCAGATGAATGGATTTAGTAGTACTCTCGTAAGCCATCAACATCTAAAAGTCATTGTCCCTGAAAAAAAAAGATACATCCTGTTGCATAAAATCTTTCTTAAAGATAATATGATTTATTATCAGTTAGTCTTATGTAGGCACATAGCTTAGACTCTTCATGCTTTTCTAACTTCATTTGATCATTAATCTAGTTAATTAGCAACATGCAGACCTACCTTTTCTACTCTGTTCCTTGCTTATCCTTCAGTACAAAAGCTCTCTGCTGAAGGTAATGTCTTCTCTGGGCGTTTTCTGTACTTCCTTCTACTTCCCTATCCATTGTCTCTCGAGTACTTCTTATTTCATTGCTTGTTTTTAAAAACAAAGAAATATTAACATGGATATCTATAGCCATTTACTTTGAAAACTAAGTGTGAAACATGACAGGTTTGAATAGAATTATATTTTGATTAACTAAGATTTCCTTCCATGAAATACCAGGCATTTCCTGGTATATAATTCTCCTGATTTCTTCTTACTCTATTCTAAGATTGGTAGCAGCTTGAACCATGCTAACTACTTCAACCTGACCTTGCCAAATCATGTCAGGATTTCAAAGAGAAAATGGACCTTTTGGAAAATGCATATTTCTGGATGGGGGGAAATGTTTTCTTAAACTGTCACTAGTATTTATATGGGTTCCCCAGTTTTATCAGAAGTGGTTCTAAGTTATTTTTACTGTAACATCAGTTTTGAGCTTTGGTATTCTCCCTGTTTTGTCTTTTCTTCAAATTATCTGAACTCAAAGTTAGATTTTGCCTACAACATTCTAAGACATTTCAGAACAAGAGACAATTTGGTTGATAACTGAGTATTTTGAGTCACAGAGTTCTTCATGTGGGTGTGTTACAAGAATGCTATGTAAAATACTTGAAAAAGAAATCCTCTACTTCTGTGACTTACCTTTGAACAAATGGATTTAGGTATAGAAGTTCTAGTTAAGAAAAGAACTAAGTTTTTCTTTGCTTAAAATGTGTTGCTGTGCTATGCTTTTAAAAATATATTTTAGTTCACTTAATCCTTTTAAGATATTGAACAGTAGCTACTGCTGTTCCTATTATACAGACATAATAGCTAACATGTGTTGATCACGGACTGTATACTATACCCTGTTGTAAGAGCTTTCCTTGATCTGTCTCAGTTACAAACTTTATCAGGAGGTATCGTTCTTACCCCCACAAGGTACTAAATTTCTGGACACATTAAACAATTTGCTCAAGTAGCCCAGCTATTTAGGGATTACTCTTGAGGTGATCACACTCAGATCTATGTGATCTCCAAGCCTGTATCCCTCTTTCTATGCCAGTGCTTTTATCTCTCTCTCTCTCTCTTTTTTATTTTACAGGTAGGCTCCATGCCCATTGTGGGGCTTGAACTCCTGACCCTAAGGTCAAGAGTTGCATGCTCTGCTGACTGAGCCCAGGCAGGTGTCCACTATAACACATCTTTGCTTATTTTAAAATAAAAACTCCTTTAAATGATTTAATAATTTAACAGCTTATATCTTTCCCCAAGTCTTCAAAGTACCATGTTTGTATTTTCACAAACACCTGGGGGATGGCACTGTGTACTCCCAAATTACACATGCATTCCATTTTGAGCATTTGAATACGTCAATATGTTTCTTGCAAAGCCTCCTCTGTGTTTATAGCGGTTGTACAAGGAATGGTGTCAAGCTGACTACACTGCCCTCCTATATACCTTTGCATTGCTTTGCTAAAAATGCTCTTATGATTGGCTGTGTCAGATCAGTCCCTCCTGGATCTCAGAGATCCACCTGCCAACTTAGATGTCAAACTTCAGAATATGATGAAGACAGTTTGGGAGGTTGATGCTTAATGAGTTCTGTGCAGTCTTCATCACACATTTTTCTTCCAAAGTCAAGAAGCTCTGAGATGTTGACAGTGATAATTTAGCCTTGAGCCGAACTCCTATTAAATTGTCTATCGAGAGGCAAAGCAGTTCAGACATTCTTTTCTCCATCTCCATGTCACCTCTCTACTCAAATTTTCCTATTAGTGGCCCATATTTTCTTGTGATTTCACACATTTTTCTCTTACTGTAAGAAAGAATTTTATTTTGCAGTAATGCCAAAACCCATGTGTGTATGTGTCAGCTAGCACACTGTACTGCTAGGACTTGGGAATGAGCCAGTTCGGCGATATGCTTGTCATGCGCATTTATACATACAAACCGTTCTGCTGGTAATGTGCCAGCCTCTGACCATTTGCTACGTGTGTGTGTGTGTGTGTGTGTGTGTGTGTGTGTGTGTGTTTCCCCTTTCTGCCTAGTTTAAAGATTCCTGTAATCTTATATGTACTACCTCTGGCTACCTCACACTCTGGAAGTTAAAGCAAATGAGTGTTGTTTATTAAACAATGCTGTTTGCATTAGATCTTTTTTATAATCCACAGAAAATTATTATTCAGAGAAGGTGGTTGAAGAATCACTAGCCTGACAGGAAGTAGATATTTGCAAAGTTTTGTTGTTAAATAACCTTATTTTATTAAACAGATGTGTTTTGAGTTGGTATCAAGTGAACCTTTATAAGCTTCAGGTCCTTTGGTGGTAAAGCAAGGAAAAAATTGTCCATTAGACTGACTTTTGAAATAGTTTTCTTAATTTGGATCTTATAAAGAGAACTTTTAAGCCACCAGGACTTGGACTGAGCAGATAGTCAGTTGTCTTGATTTCTGGCCAACTTTTCCTCCATCTGTGAGCCAGCTGAAAGATGCCACCTCCTTTTTGAGACCTCCCCTGACTCATGCGGGCAGAATAGATGTCTTGGTTTCTGTTTTCTCCTTATGTACTAAGCATATGTCTAACAAGAGCCCTTTTCAGTATGCTCTTGCAATTGGTGAGGGCCCGCTTCCAGAGTCACCATGATATTGCTCCGTTTCTAAGAGCAGCAGTGATCTCATTTTATTGCCACCTATCCTGTGCCTGACACCGTGCTAGGCATATGGTAGGTACTCTGGAAATACGCGGTGAGGAAGGGATGGATGCGTGGACCCCAGCTCTGTAGAGCTTATCTTTAAGTAGCATCATGATTCCTAGTAGTAAACTTCAGGACCAAGATTATAATGTAATGACTCAGAATTTGCAGCCAGAATGTCTCTGTTGGAACCTCAGCTCTACCAGATGTAGCTTTTATACCTGGGGCAAGGTACTTAACCTCTCTGCGCCTCTGTTTCTTATTTTATAAAACAGATAATGGTACTATCTCAGAGGGAGTATGACAATACACCTGAAGCACTTGGCACAGTGCCTGGCACATAGCAAACCGCTCTGTCTTGTTTCTGTTCTTGTTCTATAACTTAGAAAAGTAGAACTGTAATGTGCTGAGACAACAGACTACTTGAAAAATGTGTTTGGGGAAGCAGAGATGAATGGAAACTTAATTATGCCTGACAAATATCCCATGGTCTTGTGCTGTGAAAGGATAGCTTTGTTAATGCCTTCTTTGTTAGGAGTGTGTTGAGGAATGGAAGGCCAGGGTCACAGTGAGACCTCACTGATGCTGCTAATGGAGCCTAGAGGTTCCATCTGGTGGGACGTTGCAGTGTTACAAAGGCCATGGTTTGACTCTTCTAATTTAGGTGAACACTTGTGAGAGGTTAAGAAAGAGTCGGGTTTACTACAGAATTTTTGTCCAAACCAGGAAGGGCGGGGGGTTGCTGTTATTTCTACTCTGGAACAGTGAGGATAGACAGGATATTCCAGGCAAACCAGAATTACAAGCATAGTATACACTTATAATATATATATGTAGCCTGGTTGGTGGAAGAACCTTTCTAGAATATTCTACCTTTGACAGGCATCTTTATCTTGAAAATACTTTCAGAAAAAGATAAATGGATCATTTATCCCAACTCCATTTATTTTCATTCGTTAGTACATAGAATAAGCTACAGTTGATTTTTAGTCTCAGGTGCTATCCCCAATCTCAGTGTTAGCTGATGCTCTGGGGAAAAGAGCCAATACCTCTTCCCTCTCATAAACTGAAAAGCAGTGGAAGCAAAAGAGGATGACATGAATTAAGAATTTAACTTTTCTTTAATCGGAATTTTTAACCAATGATTACATCCCTGAACTGAATTCCACTTTGTAAACAGGGAGTTAACCAATAGAGTTTTGTTAACCTAGGTCCTTTGACCGACAACTGAGGAAAACGAACCTATTCAAATTAGTGGCTTTCCTTGGTTTCACCTTTTTGGTTTCAGAACCAAACTAGAATTCAGGTTTCTGTTACTGAATCCAGTGTTTTGTTCAGTACCATGGTTAAATCATCAAAGAATTTTGCGTCTAAATGAATCAAATAACTCCCCATATCCTTTACTGCCGAAGCTTTCTACCAAAAAAAAAAAAAAAAGTATAAAATTAGAGAATTATTTACATCTGGCTTTATCCTCTTGTGAGAGCATTGGATTTGAGAGCCAGTGGCACCCTGCCAGTGACAAATGGAGGCACTGAGATTGCCTTCCCATCATCCGCTACCTTTTATGGTGCCGAGGGATTTCTTGCTCTCCTTTGTGACCCAGCTGCAGAGCAGCTGTGGTTGAGGCTCCTGCTTTTCCACTCTCACAAGGCAGCGTTCCTAACCATCCCCATGGGATTTAAGCTTCTGCAGCAAGTGTGTCAACTCAGCTGTGTGAGCCAAGGCTGCCTGGGGGGCCCTGGGGGGGGGGGGCAAGCAGCCTAGCTGCTTCCCATGCTATTGCTGAAGAGTTTGGATGGACTGATCCCGCCAGTGCTCTTGAAGCTGGTTCTGACACAAACAAGAAGCACTCACTGCACAAACCAGCCTAGCCGAACGGTTGGACTTGTTGCGAAGAGCTGAGATTCAGGCGCTTTTCCAGTTCCCCTAATTCCCTAAACGGAGATCAAATGACATGGACCGGCTTTATCCATCCTAGTCAAGTTTCCTGTTGGAAACCAATTTTTATGAACTTTTGGTGCCATCTTATGGACCACAGAATACTGATAAAAATTGTGATTTCTTTTTTCCCCCCGGTATAATGGAGGTGTTGACAATAATAACAGTAGGGGTGACATTTTGGATATCACTCCAGCCTCACGATTTAATCAGATTCACCCACTGGAGTCTGTGCCCTTTTATCACTGAAGCAACAATCCCAATGAAAGTATGCATTTAAGAAATGTGTTTTTAGTGTTTGCTTTTTCAAGACATTTAACATTTTTATGCATTTATGATCACCTACTATGCATCTGACTTGGCTAAGTGTTGATGGAACAATTCTCCTGAAGTGGTTTACAATTAGAAAAAGGATAACAAATGATAGAGTATTTATGTTAAGTGTTGCAACAGAAGTAGGAATCAAGTCATTGTTGGAGCACCCAGGAGGAAAAGACTCAGGTTAAAGAATTCTGGGCAGGTTTAATTTGGCCAAGGCCGTGATCGGAAAGTTATCCAAAGCATCCAAATATTGATTTGGGGTTATTTTGCCTGCTAATTTTCAATTAAACTGGGGGGGGGGGAAGCTTAGGCATTAATTTTTAGGCCCATTTGTGACTTAATGTTTTGATTTCTGTGTTCTTTTTTAGAACCCTCAGTGTGTCTCATCCCCTTCTGCTGAAATTGTCACTCCCCTCTCCTTCACAGCCAGACATACCGACAGAGCTGGCTGCAATTGCAGTGTCCATGTCCTTACCCCCCACCCCTCAGACTTTCCCCCACCTCCTTCTGGCTTCAAGACCTATTATTCCATAAAAACACACCTTACTGAGGTTACCAGTAATCTCCGTGTCATTAAATCCAGTGGGTGATTTTCAGCATTTGACATAATTTACTATTTCTATTTTCCTGAAATACTGTTTTACTGTACCATTGGCCTTTTGATTCAGCCTTATTAACAAACTGCATTTCTTGATATCTCATATGTCCCAAAGGTACGTCAGTCTTTACAGTTTTCACAAAACTAATCTTACTTCCTTATCCTAATCGTCTTCCTCCATTATTTACACGCTTGCTTGTTTGTTTTTCTTTGATTTCACAGTCAGAATCCTAGAGGTCGTCTTTGTTACCTCCATTTCCCTCATCATACCCTCTCCCTCTCCTGTCCATCATGTCATTTTATCTGTAGTTTCTAAATATCCCTCATGTCAGTCTAGTATTCTTTATCTCCATTAGCAACCCCATCGCTGTTTTTTAAAAGCCTGGACTAATCTGCCCCCATGCCTTCTAATCCCATTGCAACCCATTAGCCATGCTGTCCTCAGAGCGATATTTACAGAACAGCTAATGACAACTTGCTTCTTGGAACCCATAAGCCAGGTGTGTTCTACTTTCCGTGCGTTTTCATATGGCCCGCCCTTTCTCTGTTTCTTGCATCCGAGGCTCTATACAGTGGGTTTGTGTTCCTGTGCCAGAGATTTTACCTTTGCTGTGTCTCACCTTAGAATACTTTTTCTCCCCTTCAACTAGTTAATGATACATACCTTTCAGATTTTTAGAGCAAGCAGCGATTCCCTTGAAAAACTTTTTGGAGGACTCAGCTAGGTCAGATCAGCTGTTCTAAGTGTAAGTCCATAGCCCTTATTTTTGTTGTGCTCATAACAGTTCGTATTTTGGAAGTGTCACAAGGGCAGAGGTTATATTTTTATTCACCATTTTCATCCTAGTGCATAACACAGTGATAGGCACATGGTAGGTACCCAAAAAATATTTATCGAATGAAGAAAATCAATGAATAAATTTAAGGAATTGCTAAAAGTTCATTATTGTAATTAGGTATTTAAATTATTAATTATTAAATTAAATTATTATTAAATTAGGTATTGTAATTAGGTATTTGGTTTGTGATTTAAAGGTAAATTACATGCATTACTCTTAACGTCTAAAAATAGCCAGTTTTAATATTTTAAAATGATTGGCATAATTTTATTTTTTAAAGATTTATTTATTTGAGAGAAAGAGGAGGGGAGAGGGGCAGAGGGAGAGGGAGAGAGAGAATCCCTGGCAGACTCCCCACTGAGCGTGGACCCCAATGCAGAGTTCCATCTCATGACCTTGAGATCACGACCTGAGTCGAAACCGAGTCAGACACTTAACTGTGCCACCCAGGTGTCACCAGAAATGATTGGTGTAATTTTAAAGTAAAACATTAGGATATATTTATATGTAATGTAGTTATAAATTTGATTCAAACGAAATTTTTTTGAAATTTTATTTCAAACATTTTAATAAAATATCTGAATTCAGATGACCTTCATCAGACATTTTAATAAAATATCTGAATATTGTTCTTACAAATTGGTATTACGGGTGGAGAAGAATTATGGTAATATGTTGATTTTAACTTGACATCGAGCTTAGTATAACAGTGTGAGGTAACAACTGAAGCAATTTGCCCAGATGGAGCTTACGATGTGGTTGTATCCTATCAAATTAATTATCTCCCACTGAAATGTTATTACAGTATGTGTGGATGACCTCTTTAAGCTTGAAGGGAAAATATGCAAGTGAACAGATGTAGAAAGGAAATGAACACTTGTAATAGAACAGGAAATCTGAGTAAGCTAAACACCTTCAGTTATATAATATTTTAGAAATTAGCTGTTTGTCTTTATACCTTAAAATCTAACTTTTTTACTCATAAAGTCAAAACAGTGTAGAAAGAAACATATAAATTAAAATTTTTAAATTATTATTTTAAATATGAAAAGCAAGTTACTTAAAGTTATTTTAAGATATATTTTCTCTTTTCTGAAGACATTAAAATCTAAAAGTTCTTTTTCGTTTTTGTTTCTTTGTTCTTTTTCTGTATTTTTTTTTCTCTTCTTTCTTGGCATTCTTGCAAGTTTTCTCCTTTTACTTTCTTCTCATTCAAGATACCAGGTATCTGGTGTTTTTTCTCCTTGCCAATGCTTGGTCTGTGGCCTCCTATCTGTCCAGTCTTACCTAAACTAGTTCTCCATAGTCTCTTGCCCTAACATCTCATTCAAGTAGAACTAGATTACTCCACTGTGTATTTGCCTTCCTACCAACACTTACTCTTTCTCATTTGAATAAGCGAACCTGCCTTCACCTAGGTGCCACAAGCCACAGATGCGGGGTCTTCTTTGATTCCTGTTTTCGTGTTCTACCCATACCCAGTCCATCAGCCATCTAACCTCCTGCGATTAGAAATCTAACCACATCTTATCACTTCCACTGCTTTCACCCAGTCTCTACCACAGGGTATTAACAACCTTCTAAGTGGTCTCCCTGTTTGCTCTTCTGTGTCCATGGTGTTCTTCCTCGTCAAAAGAAATTCCAGTGCTTGTTTCAGCATCACTAACTAAAATTGAACTGATACAGAAAGGATTAATGTGGCGTCTGTGCAAGGATTACACTCATGAATTGTTCCATATTTTTTGAAGTTCTCAGAGTCTGTATGACCCTTTGCTAGTTAACACCAAGGAAATGATAGGAATCAAGGCAGCATGTGGTATCCAGTATCGAAGCTGTGATTTTTAGTACGGAAAAAGAAAAATTAATTCCAAACTCAGTACAGTGTGTCCTAGGCCCCACACAATCTGGCCCTTCCTGTCTCTCACGCTCATTTCCTGTAATTCTCTCTGGGACTTACTCCACTGCCACCATATTGGTTTCCTTGTTAAGTCCTAACTCTCCAAACATGCCAGATCTTTCCATGGTTTGCTTACTCCCTTCACTTACGTCACTTCTCAAATGTCACTGAAGGCATTTCTGGAACAATTTAGCGAACATCACCCCTCCCACATTTGTGTATTGCTCTCGTCCCTTAGCTAATGTTAATTTTCACCAAAGTACTTAAGAGTAACAGACAGTGTCCCTGTTGATGTGTACACTACCCATTCTACCAGTAGAATGTGAACTGCAGGAGGCCAGGAACTTTGTCTTGATTACCAGGACCTGGAGCACAACCTTTTATACGGTAGGAGCTAAATCCATGTCTGTGGAAGGAAATGTCATATCTCTGAAGTCTTCTCTTTCCCTTTTTAGGAAGCTAAGTTACACTGTGTTCTCAAGACACTTGAGTTGGATACTAACACAACAGTTTTTTAACAGCCTAATCTAGATAGGTACCTATCTCCCTCTCAGTCTTAAAATACCAAGGGACCAACCCTCTCATTCACCTCTGAAACTTCAGCAGTAAAAAGAGCCAGTGATGTGGGAAATAGGAGGTTCCTCTTAAGGATATTTTTTCAATTTAAAAAAAAATGTGGGAAATTTGGGTATCTTAGTTGGTTAAGTGTCCGGCTCTTGATTTTGGCCCAGGTCATGATCTCAGGCTTGCGAGATGGAGCCCTATGTCAGGCTCCGAGCTGGGCACGGAGGCTGCTTAAGATTCTCTCTCTCCTTTGTGCTCTGCCACTCCCCCCCAAAATGTAATTAGGACATAAACTGCAATTTATAGCCTGCTTGTTTCATTTACCAATGGATCATGTAGATCTCTTGTGGTTTACATACGTTTTTACAAAATTATTTTAATAGATAGTGTTTCATTGACATGATATCTGTTTAACCAAGTCCATGCTGATGGACATTGAGTTTGTATAAACAGTACTGCAATGAAAATGAATAGCCACTTCTTGGTATTTACAGATATTTCCTTAGAATCAATGCCTAGAAATAGAATTGTTTGGCCGAAGTATATCTATGATTTAAAGGCTTCTGATACATATCATTGCTCCCCAGGAAGATATTACCACATTTTTACTATATTTTTGCTATTTGTTGTATGAGTGCCTGTTTCTATGAACCCTCAGTAATGTTGACTTCTTGTATTTTGGGGAAACTTCACTGATAGATGAATAATAACATTTCAGTGTGTTTTTCTGCATTTTAGGTAAACTGAATATTAAGTTTAACATGTTTTTATAGGGTTTTTAGCCATTATGTTTTGGTATTTGCAAACTGCTTATTTGTTCCTATTGCTCATATAACATATCTCACTTTCAGGCCAGAAACTCAGCTCTATGTGAACAATCCACTTCCTTATCTTCTTTGAAGGAGATTCAGTCTGTTGCAGTCTTTCATCCCACTTGGTCAGCCATTTAATTTCAGTTAATTCTATGGCCTCCTCCCCTTCCAAAGGTTCCCCTATATCTGAGAGGCTCAACGGTGTTCAAAAAAGCTGGGAAACAGGCTGCCCTGGACACGTTCATATTACCTTGAAGTCTGATGGCTCTGCAAGAGGACCTGGGATTGGGTTTCAGGGAAGCTTTGCTCAGGTTGGGAGTTCTGGGATCCAGCCTTGCTCGGGCAAACCACAGAGCATCTCTGCCTGTCCGTTCTTGACACCCACTGCAAATGCTACCCCTGAACACTTTGAGGCCCTCCCTGTCGCCCCTAGCTTCCCTCAGTGTCATTTGACATAATTTTTCAGTGAGTTTAGTTCTTATACAAAATATTCCAAGCAGGCAGTTTCTGCTTGAGGATGCTCAGGAAAAGAGGTCACAAAAGGCCTGGAATTTATGGGAAGGGGGACTGGGAGGACAATTTAGGGAGGAAGAACATAAACTAGTATCAGTAAGCTATTCAGACACATTCATTTTTGTATCTTACTCTATTATATTTTAAAGCTTTCTAGAAGAAATATTATTCCGTCTCCAAGAAAAAAAAATGTCATGGTCAGATTTTAGGTATCTGATATTTTGATGGGGAAGTATTTTAGTGGTATGGAGAGAAAATATTTCATCATTAAGTTACCACATTTTTTGCCTCTAATTAAAGTTAGCTCAGGTTGATAATATATAATGATGAGGGGTACGAGAATTAAATGGTTTGATATAAATCATCTTGGTTTATAAAAAGTTAGTTGAATTGTTAGGCTTTTTTAAATAATTTTTTTGTCTTTTGAGGAGGAAACCCTTTTATTTCCTAAAGGCACTTCATACGTAAACACGGTGATGTTAAAATAGCCTATCAAATAATGCCCTTTCCACGTGTAAGTTGGTGGTCTTCACAAATTAATTTTTCAAGAGTATCTTTTTAGTTGCTTTTCCTTCCTTTTGCACTCATTAAACCACAGTCCATGTTTAAACAACACATTTACCAAACTATACTTAAGCTTTTGGACCTGTCGTATGGCTGCTTCCCTTTCTTATGTATCGTCCATATAGATAGACACTTGCTTGTGAAATGAAGATGTGAATTTCATTGGTTGTAAAAAATGACCATCATTCATAATTGTCAAACATCGTCCAAGAGGAAACACTAAAATGTACGGAAGTGGCCTCTGGGTACACAAACGTGCGAGGCTTCTATACTAAACTTACAGCAGCCTCTAAACAAGGAGCAGGGACACCGAAGGGAAATTGTCTGGTTTGTTCTTTGTGCTATTCTAATTGGTACTCCAGCCGACACTGAAGACACAGGTAGTCCCTGATTGCAATATAAATATTTGGTTGTAAATTAGAGTTGTTCTGAGGAACTGTTTTTATGGTTTTATAGACAGTAGTTCATGTTAAGTTTCCAGATGTGAAGTGGAGAAATTACTACTTTGATCACAGTTCTGTACTTTACTGAAAACGTGTGAACATGTGAACTAAATAACTAAGGAGTAACTATAAGCTGTTAAGTTATATAAAGACAATAGTGATAGCCTATTTATTTTTTGACTGGTTGTATTTACACAATACTTGGATGACTGTTGAAGGACAGTTAAAGTCTTATGGGGGCAATTTAGTTCATGGGACAAGATTAATACACTAATTACATTTATATATAAATATATAAATTAAAAAATATATATATATAAATTCAATTTAAACAATTCAATTAAAACAATTCAAGTTAAAGCCTAATAATGTAATTCTCTCTCTGTTTTAAAAATATTTTATTTATTCATTTGAGAAAGAGAGTGAGGGAGAGAGCAGGAGCGGGGTGAGGGGCAGAGGGAGAAGCAGGCTCCCCGCTAAGCAGGGAGCCTGATGTGGGGCTTGATCCTGGGAGTCCAGGATTACAACCTGAGGCAGAGGCAGATGCTTAACCAGCTGAGCCACCCAGGTGCCCCGGTGTAATTCTCTCTTATACTTAGTATTCCTGAGTGCTTTAAGTGGGAGTTAGGAATGTTTGGGGGGAGTGTATGTATTTTGTATAAAAATATATATGTTTAGGGGTGCCTGGGGGGCTCAGGCGACTAAGTGTCCGATTCTTGATTTTGGCTCAGTTCATGATCTCAGGGTTGTGGGATTGAGCCTTACGTTGGGCTCTGCGCTGGGCATGGATCCTGTTTAGGATTCTCTCTTTTCCTCTCCCTCTCCCCATCCTCCCCCCTCTCTATAATATATAAAAATAAATAAATATATGTGAATATATATATTTATATTTGTATATTTTGTAGTTGAGAAAAGTGTTAATCAGCCATCAGAAGAGGTGCTGCTTGCCTTGTACACCCACTTGGGTGGGGACCAGTTTCTGAACAGTGGTAGTAGCATTCAGTTTAATTAGAAAACGAAATAAACCAAAAGTGATACCCACACTGTGGAACAGGCTATATAAAATTTGCTAACTATTTACCTAATGTGTGTAGGTTTTATTGCTGCCAGTCAGAAGAGGGGAGGACCTGATAAGGCCTAGTCCTAAGAATGATTTTTCCATGAGTTTAAATAATACTATCTTTTATCTACTTTTTTAGTATTTAGTATACTATTACAAGTAATATACTAATGTTAATATAATGTAAGGATATTGATAATCTCAAATCCCTAATCCCTGGATACGGGTGCAGCCCTTGTCCAGGGAAATGTCCGTTCTTCCTGCTCACTCTCCCCGATCCCACAGCCACTGCTCCCAGATCCCACGGTGCTGCTCACAGTCCAGCTGGTTAATTCTCAGTACTGACACTGTACTCACTGCAAAGTGTCTAATCTAGGACTGTTCCAAGTTCAGATATTAAAATAAGAAAAAGTATTTACCAAGAATTTCTCTAGCTATTTTATGTCCTTGCCTTCTTAATCATCTCATTGTCAACTGCTCTATTTTCCAGGATACTGAGTTTTTGCTGTTTTAACTGACTTGTGTTTGGGTACACTGAATGGTCATGTACAAACTCTAAAAACTTACCTAGAATTACAATTTTGCACAAATGAAATATCTGCTCTCCAAGCACTTTATATATGAAAGGACTTGGTCTGGTATCTTAAGAGTTCAAGTTGTATAATTAGCAAAGTAGTAAGGATTTGTTTAAAAGTAATCATATCATCACAGTTAAGAGAAAAAGGAAATTACTAGCTGTTGAAGCAAGTTAAGGCTTGAAGCAAAAAATGGATATGAACAAGTGAAAAAATGAGCAACATTACAGGCTGGAAGAAATAATAAAGGGAAGACATAGAAGCTACTGTTAAGGCAGATGAGGAAATTGGCCTGATAAGGTAGAGGAATTTATCCAGGAAGATTTGAGCTAGATTGTGGAAGATTTTGAAAATTAATTTGATTATTAAATAGAACGAGCAGCAACTAGGAGCTATTAAAATATTTCTAAGCAAGAACATAACCTAAAAACAGTTTCATTTAAGGAATATTAATTTGATGAAGTTTGTTGAGTCAGGACATCTGAAATCTGTATCCCTCTAGATGTGAAATGAGAGGGGCTAGGGCTACTACTTACGGCAGGGGAAAGTGTTAGGAATGAGAAGCATTTTATAGAAAAATTGTGAAATTTAGTTTCTAGGGATGCCTGGGTAGCTCAGTCCATTAAACTTCTGCCCTTGGCTCAGGTCATGATCCCAGGGTCCTGAGATGGAGTCTTGCGTTGGGCTCCCTGCTCAGTGGGAAGCCGCTTCTCCCTCTGCCTCTGCCTGCTGCTCCCCCTGCTTATGCACATGCGCTCTCTCTGACAAATAAATAAAATCTTTTAAAAAAATTTAGTTTCTACCATGACATGAAATTTGGAAAAGGATTTTTAATTTTGGTAATTAGGAACCAAAGAGTGGCATTGAAGTTGGAAGGAAGAACTCTTTTGAAGAAGTAGAAGGAAGAAATATCAAGAATGTCAGAGTTTTATATGACAGATCCAAAGCTAGTTATTTCCATATGATTTGTGATTTTTTTTTTTAGCAGCCCTCCAAAATTGGTATTAATTATGTTGACTTTCCCAAATGAGGAAAAAGAGACTCAGATGTGTTCCTGAAGATACTCAAAGTCCCTCACATAGTTAAGTAAGTAGAGCCAGCAAGATTCAAACACAGGCGTGTTGACCCTGGGCCAGTTCTGTCAATGAGAATTGGAGAAATTGCTTGCCCACAGTGCTCTGTAGCTAATTCCCCTGCTTATTGGGTTATGTGTTCGTTATGGTCCTCTTGCGACTAAGACTCGGGACCAAGCACAGTTCCATCCCTGTTACTTAGAGCTTTGAAAGGCAAACAGTAGGCCTCCAGTAAATAATTTTTAACCAACAAAAACAAAGGAACAAGCACATAAACAAGTCACAGAGATGGTGGTAGAAACTGAGCCTCCCAACTCACATTTCCCTTATTTGTCACAGCTGACCACAGTCCCTTTTACTTGGTTTTCTGAGCCACCACACATGTTCAGACATCAACCAATATACAAAATGAGTCACGGTGCTTGATGCGAGGAGTTTGTACAACCAGTGGCTACTCCATAATGCTTGCTTGTACGAAATGCTGACAAAATCTAAAAGTACCAAGAAAAGCCTGCTGAGAAATGACTTTTGCTTCTCTACTTTCTTAACTGCCGTCTTTCCAAAACAATAATAGTTGAAGGTGTAAATTGGGTTAAACGTAGTATTAACCTCCCAGGCACCATATTTCTTCCTAAGACCCAGTAATATATGCATGTGGTTGGTTTATGCATTTGGTTGACTCTTGATTTTATATACTCTTGTGAGGATTTGATTTTCCTCCTCATTATTTGGCACTTGACTAAATAAATAGTGATCAAAGCTTTAGAAAGATAGGTTTTGCATGATGGTTTGGTACTCCCTCCGCCCCCCCACCCCCCGCACCGTCCCCCAGAAAGAATGTTCTGGCCTTCGATGTGTTTATTTTGCATCTAGGAGATGTTGGGACTCAATGCCTTTAATAACTTGGTCCACTGAGCAACCAGAGACCACTGTCCTTTGAGATCTGATGCATGTTTTAACGCTACATACTATTGTTTTGCCAATGGACTCCACACAAGCATTTTATAACCCCATTTACTGTGACATTGATAAATGAGCCAGTTTCTTCTCTATCCTGAAAAACTTAAGTGGAAGAAGGTTCACAGACCTTTTGTATATTCGCATATAACATTTGTATAGACTCTTTACAATGATAGTTTTCATTTTGCATCTTTTATTATCTTCTGCAAGTTCTTTGTGCATCATTTTCTAATGATGATTTAAAGGCCGATCACGTGTTTCTGAGACTGTGTATATAACAAAACATATCCTTTAACATTCAGAATTCTGCATTCTATTGCATACTGTGTGTGTGTGCGTATAATAAACATTTATTACAAACTTATAATATACCTAGGTACTATAATAACTACTTCTTATGTTTCATCTCAGATAATCTACTAATCTTATGAAGTAGATTTGATTATCTTCCTTTTAAAATTAATGTGCTTTATTTTTAGAGCAGTTTTAGGTTTATAAAAAAGAATTGAGGGGTGCCTGGGTGGCTCAGTTGGGCATCTGACTTGATTTTGGCTCGGGTTGTGATCTCAGGGTCATGGGGTCGGGCTCTGCACTCGGCGCAGTCTGTTTAGGATTCTCTCTCTCCCTCTCCCTCTGCCCCTCCCCCCACTTGCACTCCCCTCCCCTGTCAAATAAAATATTTTTTTAAAAAATTGAACGAAAATTTCCCATTTACTCCCTTACCCTCCTACTACCCTACACAGTTTTCCTATTCTTACCAATTTGCATTAGTGTTGTCTATGAGTTTTGACAAATATATAATGACATGTGTCCACTATTACTGTATCCTACAGAATAGTTTCACTGCCCTAGAAATTCCCTGTGCTCCACCTATCTTCATTTTTGTAATAGAGAACATTATAGCTACGAGATGATATAATTTTCTAAGGGTCACATGGCTACACCAATGCCTAGAATCTATGATCTGAACTTAACACATTACACTGCCTGGTTCACTACAGTTATTTAACTGTTTTAAGGAATCCTAACTTTGTATGATTCTTGCTAAGTCTTAGTAACTTCATTAAAGCATTGTATGTGTGGGGAGCATTTTGCCTGTACTTTCCTTTTTTTCCTTTGAAGTTAAAGTGTTATGAGAAATATGGCAGGGAATTAAAATTTTAATTATTGGGTGTTTAGTGAGACTTCTGAGTTAAGGGAAGTTATTGACTGGAGTAGCATTAGTGAAATGAAAGAGGAAATGAAGGTGCTGCTTGTCTACTGTCCGCTATAGACGGTGGAAGCTCTATGTAGGCTGGGTCCTACTGGCGAGAGTAATGGTGAGTAAATGTAGCAACAGTGAATTTTTTAAATGAATGAGGGAACAAAAAGGATGGAGTAGACAGAAATGAGTCAAAGTTGAATGGTGGGATGTAGAATATTAGGTTAATTACACACCTGTACCTTTGCAAGATTTATCTCCATAACAGTGGTTTAGAAAATATCTGAAGAAAGAGAAAAACATTGCCTGAAGTTCTCGTGGTAGATAGTGTGTAAGTTAGAAGGAACAAGGCGATCAGATGAGTTCTCTTAATCTAGACCGTGACTTCTGGACACGTCTACAACCCAGTGCCTTGTTGCCACTCAGACAGCATAGCTCTTCATTCCAGCCTTGCAGGGCAAGACAGACTTGCCCCAGGAAAGTTATTCTTGGGGCTCTTCTACCTCAAGCCACCCCTTTGTGTTACTCTGTAGGCAATTTTAGCTCAGAAGTGTGACACAGTAAAGAACATAGAGTTTTAGGATCTGCAAGGATGCATATTGTTTCATGAAAAGTCAGTCTATTGCCTACAAGCCTTTCCCCCTACTTTTTGCTTATTTTCTTCTGGGGATGATGGTAATGTTTACTTACAATTAAAACTATAGCTAGGAAGAAGTCCAGCTTTAGATTAAATCCTGGCTTAGGAGTATTTTAGTCCCAAATGGCATCAGCAAGGATAAGCAGTAGTTGCGTGAGATTCAATGAACTGTGACCTAGTTTCTTCGTATGTAAAGTGAGCCATTAGGACAAAATCATCTCAAAAGCCAAAATACTCCAAATTCTTTACAAGGAAGAAGAAATGAAGAGGAAACAAATGGAAGGGAGAAAATAAAATAGAAAATGAAAATGATGTTTTCCACCATTCCTTAAAACTATCTCATCCTTTTGGTTTTCGTGAAACCTTTTTTTCACTTTTTTCTCTTGCCTTCCTGGCCTCTTCTCTGATCTCTTTGATGAACTCACTTTCCCTGTCTATTCTTCTGATCTTGGTGTTTCCCAGGATTCTGACTTCAGTCTTGTCTCTCGGCATACTTTCCTCGGTCATCCTTGTTTAGATAAAAACAAAACACTTTTATGTGTGTGTGATGATTGGTAAGTAGACATCAGTCTACTTACTTCATTTGGGCTCAGGAGGTAAAGAATCCTTCATGATCTACTGCTGAATCATCCATTTTCTCTGTTTTTCAAGGGTCGTAAGAGTGAGGCTGAAAAGTTCTTCTTGAAGGCTATTGAGCTGGATCCCACCAAAGGAAACTGTTACATGCATTATGGTGAGTGGTTGATAGTTTTTTCCACATCCCCCACATTTACTGTTAATGTTGGTATGAGATTTAGGATTTGCTGGCAAAGAGCATTTTGAAAGGGCATGGACTTCGTTGTTGCAGATTTCGCCCCATGCTGTGGTCTTAGCTTCTCATTCAAAGCAGTCATGTTATCGAGGGCTATGCATTAAATTTCCCATTAGTAATTTTCATAGGACTTCAGTGGGGAGAGGCATTTTCACAGTTGTCTCTTTCAAGTCCAGTGTGAAGTGTAAATAAGGTCTCATCAGGAAAGCATCTTGCTCCTTGCATGATGCATGGTATAGAGCCAGAATATTACTCTTTTATATTTG
Source organism: Ursus maritimus (assembly GCF_017311325.1). Lineage (NCBI taxonomy): Eukaryota > Metazoa > Chordata > Mammalia > Carnivora > Ursidae > Ursus > Ursus maritimus. The sequence goes on from NW_024424564.1 coordinate 22,175,430, forward strand.
TAAATGCTAACTTATTGTTCACTGACCGTATATATCATTTTGAGGTTCTAGAGGTTTATGTTTTGACCACAGAATCTTGCTTTCTGGAAAATAGAAATACGCCCAGGCCTCTAGATACCTGAGATTGGGATCAAGGATAAACCGTAAATGGTATAAAAGATGTCTTTCTCATTCAGTTTAGCCTTGGCCTTAATCAGTCCAGAATGAACTTATATAACAGCTCTGTCACACTCCACTCTATTATTACTAGTGAGTCATGTGTTAAGTGAGGTGAAGTATATAGCTAGTTTGGTGTTGGGTAAGATGTACTTATTTCTACCACATTTGTAGTTGGCATGGGTTTCAAAGAACCAAAAAGCATTTAATTTTCCTGATCCTTTGGGAGAAAAATGATTTTTTGACCACTCTTGTTGGCTTTGATGTGTTATTATCAAGTAGTAAACTGAAAGATACATGGTGGTTAAATCTTGAGGAAATAACTAATATCCATCTTAAAGTGAATTCTTTCTTCCATTTTACAACTGGTAAAACTAAATTCAGTGACAGGCTGTGAGTGTGGAAAAATGGAAAAAGTAAAACGAAGGATACACTTTACCAACCACGAGTCCATTTGTTTATTGACATTTTACATCTATGTTTATAAATCTCGGGTCGTGATGCTTTATCTTTCCAGCATAACGCAGCCTGTAATTTCACATGGGTTATTGCATAACTAGTCCGGATTTTGTTTCACAATGCAGTTATTGCCATGTTAAATTGGCAGTCAACTAATTTCAGTTTGCTGCAGAATTTATTTTATTTTTACAGGATTTCTCATATGAAGTATTTTAAATTAGATTTTCTCATGCATACTATTTTGGGCACCCCTACTGTGCATTAAAGTAGGTCCATGATTATTTTCCCTGAGTGCTAGAGAACTTCTTCTTACTGCATCTTTTGAAGTAGATTTTTTTTTCCCGTCTTGCCTTCTGTGTCTCCTTTACCTCAAACTAATTCTGCTTGATACATCTTCTAATCTTGTTCCCATAATTTTATTATATGCTTTAGGTTTTTCACAGTCGATTCCTTTACATTTTATTTGAATTGTAATGGGAAAAAGCACTGTTGTCTTCATTGTAAGAGTTTGCCTCCTTACTATTCTGACTTGTCTGTCTTTACCCACTTCTATTGTTTTATTCTTTTTTTATATGACATCATCCTCCTGATTTTTTTTTTTCCAGTGTTGGTGGTAGGGTGAAATTTTTGGATTTAGCTTTAACAGAAAATGCAACAAATCCTTTATCGTATAGTTACTTGAAAAATAGTGATAATGCACATTCTGTAACTGTGTGTGTAAAAACAGATTCTTCTTAGCACTCCTATATTATTTTAAAGTTTTTAGTGCACATACACTATTAAAAGTATATGTATTTTCAATGGGAGGAATGACTACATAATTCCCTATAATTTAATGAAAGAGTTTCAGTACTTTTTCCCACTCTGGAATGGGAAATAAGAAAGACTCAAGATGAAGCATCAAAAAGTAGTAATGAAGGGGGCACCTGGGTGGCTCAGTCGTTAAGCGTCTGCCTTCGGCTCAGGTCATGATCCCGGGGTCCTGGGATTGAGCCCGGCATCGGGTTCCCTGCTCAGCAGGAAGCCTGCTTCTTCCACTCCCACTCCCCTTGCTTGTGTTCCCTCTCTCGCTGTCTCTCTCTCTGTCAGATAAATAAAATCTTTTAAAAAATAAAAGGTAATAGTGAAGACAAAATAATTTACAAATGGACAGGAAGCCCATAACTGAATGCTTGATATTCTTCTCTGTGTTCTAAAAAAATGTACATTTGATTTAGGGGAAATCTTCAAATGACTGAAGTTTAGAACTGGAATTTTCTTTTAAATGGTCTGCTGTAATCCCTCTGTTGTACAAATAAGTTGACTGAAGCCTAGAGAAATGAAATTGGCTTGCCCAGTTTGTTTGAAAGTAACTAACCTTTGGGTCCCTTGATAACTGCCATTGCCTTTTCTTCTCTAATGTATGGGGAGATACACAAGCAGATATGCAGGTAGGTAAGTAGGTAGATACTTTGAATTAGTAGGTCCAATTATGCAGTTTTAGAATGTCAAATGCATATAATCATAATTCAGCTTAAAATGTTCAGGAAAGGATTTTTATTCATTTTAATGTGTATACAGTGTGTCTGATGGTGCACGGTACTGTTCTGTTTTCAGAAAGTGAGTAGTGCTATGTATGAAATAAATAGGGTGAAGTTATTTTTAGAAGGTGATGTGGTAGGAAATGGGGAGCTTCTTGACAGCAAGTAGTCAAGGAGAACATTTGTGAAGAGGTGATATTTGAAATCTGTAAGGGTGAACCAGCTATTTGAAGAGCCAGGTAAGAGCATTTGAGATAGAAGAAACAAAGTTCAAAGGTCAAAGGCAAGAGCAAACTTGTGTTGACAGCAGAGAAGGAAGGCACCTGTGACTGGATTATATTGAGCCAGATGAGAAGGGGGAGAAGATGAGACTGGAGAGAAAGCAGAGCTGAGTCCGTTGGGTTTTATCAACCAAGCTAAGGAGTTTGCAGTTTCTTCCTGGGGCAAATGAAGGTACCGTCTGGAGGAGACAGGACTAGGGAAAGGTCTAGGGGAACTCTGTTGCTATGTTTTAGTCAAGAGAAGATAGTTTAGACTTGGGAGTGGTTGTGGGAATGTAAATACTTATATTGAAAGTACACACACTTACTTGCTTTAGAAAATTCTAAGTTAATTGAGAGTGGAGAGACCCTGATTTTCATTTTTTTTTTTTTTTAAAGATTTTATTTATTTATTCGACAGAGATAGAGACAGCCAGCGAGAGAGGGAACACAAGCAGGGGGAGTAGGAGAGGAAGAAGCAGGCTCATAGCAGAGGAGCCTGATGTGGGGCTCGATCCCGGAACGCCGGGATCACGCCCTGAGCCGAAGGCAGACGCTTAACCGCTGTGCCACACAGGCGCCCCCTGATTTTCATTTTTGCACCAATATCTAGCATATTGTCCTACTCATGGTAATGTGCAATAAATGTTGGTTGAGCTCAGTTAGAGGTTCTCCATTTTAGAATTGAATGTAGGTTCCAAAATAGACCGAAAGTTTGTTCCATTAGCATTTTTATTACTTCTTGTCCAAGAGGATACATAATATGATTCCTATCAGTTCTCTGCCAACGTACTGGTTGTGGATATTCTTAGGATACTTATACCCACAATTGAATGAATAATAATACTTCCTCAGCTTAAAAACAAATGTTTAAATAAAATATGCATGTTGGTTTGTGTCCTTTTTTTTTTCCCCCAATACTTTTGCAAATGCCCATGAAAATGCCAGCATTGGTGAGTTATGTTCTATTGGAAATTCACTCTCCTGGGTGTTGATGTGCTTTTGATTTGCTTGTTAATAATACACATGACTTTGAAAATACCATCCATTTGGGACTAGACAGAGGGAATTACAGAATTTGTATTGGCTGCAATGACCATTAAAGGCAGTGTTTAAAAGTACTCTCAGTTATTTTTATTTTTAATCCACTAGTTTTGTGTTTTGGGGGAAGGCTTGCATGGCAAATTGTCTTTTTTTCTTCAGGTTGCCTTGCAACACAGAAAGCTAGATAGATTTATAAAACTGGTTCAATAAATTTGTTAAACGTAGGACTTTCTGGTACCAGTAATAGCTGGGATTAAGATTACTTATCTGTAAAGTGTGAAAGAGTTGATGTGGGCTTTCAAAATGTTTTTCTCTACTAAGATTTCATGTTGTTGCTAATATATACTCAATTTCTCACTGATCTTGCATCAAAATTTTAAAGAATGTGTATAAAACAGGTTTCAAACTATGGTATCAGTGATAGTATAATGTTGCATTCATACGTCATCAAGCTTACAGTGTATCCCATGTCCACATGGAACAAGTCATGTAACGTCTTTATGAAAATTAGTTTATAAATGTCGAAGACGAGGATTTGGTGCCTTGATGTGTCATTTGGGCCTGTAATTCAAGGGATTCTCCATGGTTTTCCCAGTGGCTCCAATGGAGAGCTTCTGCCAAAAGAATAGAAGTCAAGACAAGAAATCTTTCTCTTTTTTTAAGAATTAGGAGGAAAACCATTTTGTCAAACAGAATATATTATATTTTTTCTATGTGCATAGTAGTAAATTTTATGTAGATTGAAACAACTTAAGTCAATATGCATTTGTTATGAGATACACACTATGTATAAATCTGGGTAGATGGGACTTCATTAGGACAAAAGCATAAAAAATGAAAAGGAAGCAGATTGTGATAAATGCTCTTGAGAAGTACAGTTTTATGTAGACCTTGGGTGGTTTCTTCTTTTCCTGTCAATCTCTAACTGTATGTTTTTAAGAGTTAAGCCTTTAGCCTCATTTTCTTTATTACAGTTACACTCTCTGGGTGAAGTTGTTCATTCCAAGGGTTCAGCTATATAGTGATGAGTCCTGAACCTCTTGGTCCAACTCAGTATTTTTCAAGCTAGATGTAGGGAGACAACAGGGAACAAGACAGGCTCCAGCGGAGTTTCCAAGCTGGTAAGGGAGGCACATGTTGTAAAAATGATCATTTAATTATAATTTCAATTGATTTTATAAAGGAATAGAATGAAGGGGCCTTGATTTGAGGGCTGGGGTGCAGGAGGACTATGCCTGATGAACTTACACATAAACTATATTTGAATAAATAGTAGGAGTTCACCAGAAAAAATTAAATATATGAGGGGATATATTGGAGAAAATAAAGCAGAGAAAGTGCTTGATGCAGAAGGCACAGCATATAATCTGGAGGATTAGTTCAAGGGCAAAACTAGGACCATAGCTAGAAACTCTGAGAAGATACATTCTAGCTCCATAGGAGGAACATACAATTTATGAGAGCCGCCAGCTTATGAAATTAATGCCTATTGAAGATTTTCTAACTGTGAGTTTATAAGAATGCTAGAAAGAATTCAAGCTTTGGGAATGGAAGAGGACTGATTCAGACAACCATGAAATCATTTCTAATGTAAAGGGGCAACCATTTTGTCCTTCTTTCTCTTAAACCCATGGAGAAGTGTACAATTTTTTAAATTGTTGTTATCTGGATTATTATTTGGCTCTACTTATCAATTTTAGAATCCTGAAAACGTCTTACTACATTTATCCTGATCTTTCTCGATCCTATGTAACTCCTGTGAGGTAGGAATAGATCTCAGCTCCATTTGACTGAAACAATGGAAGTTCAGAATTCTCGAGTGATTCTCTGGATCAGAAATTTTCAACACACATAGTGGGAAAAGAACTTGAAAAGTCCAGCTCTGTCAAGTTCTAAGTCCAGAACTTTCTATTATTAATATTATAATCTGTTTGTCTTCAGGATGCTCTTAAATGTCATTTTAAAAAGTAGGTCCTGGGGTGCCTGGGTGGCACAGTGGGTTAAGCATCTGATCTCAGGGCCGTGCGATCAAGCCCTGCATCAGGCCCCACACTCAGCACAGAGTCTGCTTGAGATTCTTTCTCCCTCTCCCTCTGTGCCTCCTGCTCGTGCTCTCTCTTTCTCTCTCTCTCTCAAATAAATAATAAAATAAATCTGAAAAAAAAGTAGGTCCGGGAGGAAATTGTTAAAATGTTATATTTGATATTTCGTCAGTGAACACTGAAAGGGGAGGTTAAAAATGCATGATAGGTCAAATTGGAAAGAGGTCTGTATTTTTTATTATCGTAATTAAAGCTAGTCAGAAGATAGCAGTGAACTGGGGTTGATTGTGTTGTAACATTTTATTTTAATCACTTCATAAACTTCAAGAGTAATTTAAAAAATGAAACAATGAACTAAATAATGGTATTTCTTTGATTTAAAATGAAAACACATTTTTGGTGAGTTTTTGTGAAATTGTATTGACATACAATTATGTTTAATGCTTAAGACCAAAATATTTTATTAAAATATCAGTATTTGTGGCCCTTTATTGCTCCAAGGACAGCACACAGTTCACAGATGTAGAATTAGAACATGATATTTCTAAATGTCATTCCAAACTGTCATTTCTTACCTTTGATTTTTTATTTTTAAATTTGCTGTTATTACAATGTGTCTAATAGGTTAATATTATTTAATCTTTTTTTTTAAAGATTTTATTTATTTATTCAACAGAGATAGAGACAGCCAGTGAGAGAGGGAACACAAGCAGGGGGAGTGGGAGAGGAAGAAGCAGGCTCATAGTGGAGGAGCCTGATGTGGGGCTCGATCCCATAAAGCCAGGATCACGCCCTGAGCCGAAGGCAGACGCTTAACCGCTGTGCCACCCAGGCGCCCCAATATTATTTAATCTTTTTAATCTTCAAACCTGTGTGTATTTTACGTGAGGTATTTTTGCAAGCCTTTTGGAATTAAAACTTTATCATGAATAAAATGGGAAAACCAGGAAAGGGATTCTCTAAGCTTATAAGCAAAGAATAAAGGAAAAATTAAAGGCTTAATGTATTTCCAAAAGAAATACAGTTAAAGGACAAACAGTGAAGTGATAGGAAATAATTTCCATAAGATCACAAGATAAACATCAGTCTACTTAAGACATGAGAAGTTGTAAAACTACAAGGAAAACAGTATATAAAGACCGGGGGATATGAACAAATAATTCCCCAAAGAGGAAATATAACAGATTTTAAGATAGGTAAATATAGAATTTCATTAGAAATAAAGAAATTCACTTTCAAATAACAGTATATTTCCTTAAGTTACTCTAGCATTTATTCTCAAAAATTCTTATGAAAATATCTGTTAAGGAAATATTTTTTTCTGTATTTAAGATTATCAACAAAAGGTAGTAATTGGAGCACAGCATTGCTGTTTGTTAGAGGCAACAATGGAAAAGCATCTAAATTCTTGAAAAAGGAAAATGATTAAGTTAGTGTTACTTCCATTTGATGAAATATTTAAAATCCTAAGTTAAACTTATAAAGAACATATAATAACAGAGACAACTGCCTATGTTATTGTACATGAAGAGTGATTAAATTTTACAAAATAACTACGTCATTAGAAAAGCAAAGCAAGGACACCTAGGTGGCTCAGTCAGTTAAGCGTCCAACTCTTGATTTTGGTTCAGGTCATGAGCTCAAGGTCGTGAGATCAAACCCCGTGTCAGGCTCTGTTCTGGGTGTGGAGCCTGCTTGGGATTCTCTCTCTCCCTATGCCCTTCCCCACTCCACGCATGCACTTTCTCTGGAGGGAAAAAAAAAAGAAGGAAGAGAAGAAGGGAGGGAGGGAGGAAGAAAGGAAGACCGAACAAGCTATATTAATAATAGATGTTTTATCTTTTTGGACTCTTGCAGCCTTTTGGGGTGGGGGCAGGCTTAATTTCTTTTTTATATTTTCTTTAATGAGTACATTATGAAGGAATGTATATTTGATAAAATGTGAAAGAATAAGTATCTTTATCGTTCAGATAGTTGTAGAAAAGATATCAGGAAAATTATAGTAAGCAAGTAATTATGCAAAAATTATTTAACTGAACTCAACATGTAAAATTTAACATGTAAAAATTAAATGAGAGAGGAATAAAAAGAGAAAGGCATCTTGCCTAAATTCTCTATTAAGTACCATATTTCCATGATGAATTCATCAAATATAACAAAAACACAAGCATTTACTTAGGACTTTTGTGTCCTGAGAATTCTCATGGACTTTTCATTTAATCTCCACAAAAGCCTAGTGGGGAGGTTACCTGACTGTTTCCATTTTACGGATGAGCAAAGCGAAGTCATTGAGCTGTAAAGTAGATTACCCAATATTTCAGTGCCAGTTAATACTAGAGGCAGTGTTTGAACCAAGGCATTCCTGACCGTTAACATGGCACCGTCTCTTAATCACTATAGGAGATTAACAGAGATTTTTTTTCTGTCCATACATGCTCTATTGGTAGGTTTATTGATACATAAGATATGTATCAACTACACTGAAAGTTGGGAATCACCCCCCCCCTGTTTTTTATTACCATCACCTTAGGTATTAGGATTTCAACATATGGATTTGGGGAGGGCACAAACATTTAGACCAAAGCATCCACCATATTTTATCATAACTCTAAAAAAAAGAAAGATACTGTTGATACTATTATTATAAAATGTACAACGATTATAGGATGTTTCACAATATTAGGATGATTGACTCAATTCAAGTAATATGATATGACCTGACTCCAGCGTTTTGAGAATTTACATGAAGAGAAGTGTTTGGTTTCATGCTGGGCACATCTGTGCTCCTTAATGCTAGTGCTGTTATTGAAGTTCAGTATTCAACAGTTATGTTTCTGCACCAGTGCTGAGTGTTTTTATGTATCTTTTGTTGTTTCAGTAATCCAACACTGTGCAGAAATAATATTGTCCCTATTTTACAGACTTGGGATTTAAGGTATCAGGAGTGTACGTGACAATATTGAAGGCCCAGCAAGTTGGCAGAGGAAGGATTTGAACCTCCTTTGACTCTTAAGCCTGGGATAGGTTTATGGTTTGCCTTCCGCTTTCAAAGATATACTCTTACCAAACGGAAGCCTGGTGGGTCCCCACTGGTGGCAAAGCCCCAGGATGTTGAGTTTTTGGGGGACTGCTGGTGGAGAAGTACCTTCTCATAATCAGGTACTTAAAAGCCTCAGGAAGGAAGGGCCGCTTGAGGTCATCAAGATAGGGAGAGAGCGTGAAAGGTAGAGAGGGAGAGAAGGAGCTCATGTAAAGAGGAGTGAAAAGAAAAACGAGGGCACCAGACCTCACCCCACCCAGCATACTGACATTTTCTCATTTGCTCTTTCTGATAACACAGCAAGGTCATCCCCGTTTGCAAAGCAAAGAAACCAAGGTTCAAAATCAAAGAGTCATGAAAATAAGCACAGTGACCTTGCTCTGGGGATTCTAGCACTGGCTGCTGTGCCCCACACAAAGAAGACAGCCCCTCAGTATTTTTGCAAAAAAAAGAATGACTAGAGAAGGATGGACTGACCTTTAGTTAGTTTAACTCTTTCCTTTTCTCATCTCTGCTTTCAGTTTTTGCAGGGGAATAGAATCCACTTTGTTTTAAATCATAACTAGATGATGCTTTGCTAAGAAAAAGGTACAGTTAAGTACTAAGTTCATTTGGGCTGCTGTTAACAGCACAGCATACGTGGGTAGTTTATGAACAAGAGAGATTTATTTCTCACAGTTCTGGTGGCTGTCAGTTGAAGATCATGATGCGGGCAGATTCGGTGTCTGGTGAGGCCTCCTTCCCCATTGACAGTCTTCTCACGGTGCCCTCATGTGGTGGCAGGGGCAAGCTAGCTCTGTCAGGACATTAATCCCATTCAGGAGGGCTCTGGATTTCAAAACATGAACTGGGGGGGTGGGGGGGTGGAGGCACAAACATTCAGATTATAGCAACAATTTACATATTCCATTGACCCTGTCTTTGTATGGGACACCAGAAGCCACAAAAGAAGATGGTAAGAACTGAGTTAAACTTTAGGGAATAGAGGGTGCAGTGGATTTTGGAATGCGGCTCTCCCAGACCAGACCCTCTGTTGATTACTCCTTGAGCATGGTCTGCCTTTTGCTAGTCCCCGTGTTCCTCAATTTCTTAATCTGGAGATGATTGCAATCATCAGGTTGTGAGAATTCGTTTACAATTTTATAAAATAACTATCATGTCATATATGTTCAGTAACTTGTAACAATACCATTTATTATTTTTAAAATATAGTAGAACCCATAATCATATCTTAGAGAACGAACGAATCATACAGAAAAATTTTTGAATAAGGTATATGAAAAAGAGACAGAAATTAGGGGAAGAGGAGACAATAAAAATCTAGATATTAAAGAGGAATCTGTATCCATCAACATGCAGACAGAATGGAAAAGGAATAATTGTTTGCAAGAAGAATGAATATTATAAGTAACAAGTAATTGGGAACAGAGAGAGAGAGGGGAGAAAGAGAGAAAGCAAGGAAGGCAGAGAGCGGAAAAAGAGAGATACTGTTTTCCAGTCTTAGCTCTTTCGATTTAGCAGTTGAATGCACTTTTAGATTCTTGTTTATGTTCTGCCTTCCACTTAATTGAAAACAATTGTTCCCAAAGTTTGCTACCCTGTCATTAACTCTTCTGTGCCTCAGCGACACCTCCGTAAATGAATACATCAGAAGAAGCCATTGAGATGGTGTTGGAGGGCACGGTCCGGTCCGAGGAAGAGGATGTGAGCATTTGGCTCTTGGAGCCACCGGTCTGCATTCTTATTACCACCCCAAGCTAGTCCCAGAGGCACACTCCCTTCTTACTGACTTCCCCTGTGTTTGAGCCTCATGTCTACCTCATCTCTTTCCTTACAGTGTCCTTGTCTAGGAAATGACACTCCTCATCTCCATATCTTTGATTAGGTCCCATCCTCATCTAGTCATGTCTTCCCCTTCATCTTTAGGTGGTAAAACTCCTCAGATCGTGTGAAACCTAGCATGAACTTGTTTTCCTTTATATAGTGCACTTGATCTCTATTAAATCTACATATTACTTATACCTATAGTAGATTGTCCTAATCCTCCCTTCCTGCTCCTCCCCCCACATGTTCTTTCCCTAATGTCTTCTCTTTACTTCCTCCCCAGTCCACCGTCTTGTCCTCCTTGCCTCCCCTCTACTTCCCACTCTCTATCTGACAGTCTTCATAACTCCCTCAGTGGTTTTCTGGCATCTCATAACCCTTTTGGAAAGAGTCAGGGGAGAAATAAATGCAATAAAGCATCCCTAGTCTTCCTGAACTCCTTCCTGCTTGAGCACAGAGCCCTGGCCTGCTGCTCCTCTAATCTCCTTTGCGGTAGACACCTTCCTTGCCACCTGTCCAATTCAGGGCAAATTTTTGGTCTCATGTTCACATAGGGACAGATCTGTGCCCTCCCAGCCTCAAAGTGAGCAGTCTGGATTGCTCTCCTGGGCATCCTTTCCTTGTTCATCTGGCCCACCTGTTTTCTTGGCCAGTAACTACCGCACGTTTATCACATTGGGTTTGTCTCAATAAACCAGAGCCGTTATTAAATCAAGCTGCCAAGAGCACAAAAACACAAAGCAACAAAACTAATAGAAGGGAAGGGAAGAGAGATTAGTTTCATGTATTTTTTTTTTAAGATTTATTTATTTATTTGAGAGAGAGAGAGAAAGCACACATGAGAGTAGAGGAGGGGCAGAGGGAGAAGGAGAAAGAAATTTCACGCAGAGCCTGACGCATGGCTCAATCTTATGACCCTGAGATCATGACCTGAGCCAAAATCAAGTGTCAAACACTTACCTGCTTAACTGACTAAGCCACCCAGGTGCCTCGAGAGAGATTGATTTTATTTTTTTATTTTTATTTATTTTTTTTAATTAATGATTTTTTATTATGTTAGTCACCATACAGTATACCCCCGGTTTCCGATGTAAAGCTCGATGATTCATTAGTTGCGTATAACACCCAGTGCACCATGCAATACGTGCCCTCCTTACTACCCATCACCAGCCTATCCCATTCCCCCACCCCCCTCCCCTCTGGGGCCCTCAGTTTGTTTCTCATAGGAGAGAGATTGATTTTAAAGAGTAAGAGCAGGGGTGCTTGGCTGGCTCAAGTGACTCTTGATACCAAGGTCATGAGTTGAAGTCTCATATTGGGCACAGAGATTACTTAAAAAAAAAAAAAAAAAGGCTGGGTGGCTCAGTTGGTTAACACCATCTGTCTTCTGCTCAGGTCATGATCCCAGAGTCCTGGGATCAAGCCCCTGCATTGGGCTCCCTGCTCAGCGTAGAGCCTGCTTCTCCCTCTCTCCCTGCCCTTCCCCTGCCTTCATGCTCTCTCTTGCTTACTCTCTCTATCTCATAAATAAATAAAATCTTTAAAAAAAGGTGGGGGGGGTAAGAACATACCTAAAAATGCAAGGAATTCTCAGACATTCAGCAAGCCTTCCTTCATAGAAGCAAAAGAGATGATTCCCCTCCATATTTTTAATCCTCCCAGGTCTAATTAGCGTACATTAACATCCTCCCTTTGGCAGCATCTCCTTTGGGCAGGTTGTCTTAAATCCTGAGCATTGCATTATCCCCAACCCTGTCTCATCGGGAGTGTTTACTCACCTTCCTTAATAGAAACACTCCATAAAGGGCTTGCTTCAGTTCCGCCTTACCCACCTGTCTTGTTACCATTTGATGTCACCAAAATCAGCCCGCATATTTCCACCATCTTCCAGGCTTTTTTCCCCTGTTCCAGTCATCTGAATCTTTGAAAAAGTTTAGACATGTGCTTCTGGCTATTCTTTTTCATGACCTGGCTGCTGATTATATGACTAGTGCCACTGTGTGAAAATTCAAGTGATACTTTGCCCTTGTGCCCTTTACTCTGTGTATATTCAATATTAATTATAAGTTGAACAAAGGCAAACAAACATTTACCTCCATCCGGATATGATCCACTTAGCCTGTGAGACCTTGCATCTCCTCAAATTTATATCCGTTTTGTGGTTCAACTATCTCCATAATCTCCTCTTTCCTCTACTAAGTTGGAACTGTTTGAAGGATAAGTGTTGCATTTATCTTCCCCCTTGTCCTCTGCAAGTATGACTACATCTATGTGTATTAGGCACAATATACATTTCTTGGGTTGGATATGTTAATCTGTAGTTTCTTCTTTTTTCCAGACTATTGAATTTATTCCAAAGTACAATGGGATATAATAGATTTTAGCCAAATTGCATAGTTTGAACTATTCTGGAATTAAGGTATCTTTGAAGGCGTGATTGATGCCTGGACTATTTGTCATATTCCGAGGGAAATGCAGAGATCTAAAACCAGGGCTGTCATGTTGCTTATATTCCAGAGGCACTGTTCATAGAGACCTCACTGTGAATGGCAACCTTGGAAATTTTGCAATACTCAGCATGCTGTGGCCATTTACTGCAGCCCTGCCTAAAATCACTCTAAGGCGAGAGGATATGAATAGGCAAGTGCCTGGTGACCTATGCTGGCTAGATTCTAGCTGGCTCTTGCAGATCAAGAAAGTAACCACATGGAGATATAGGTAATACAGTCTTGTTATTGAATGTGTAGTTATTAGATCCCCACACTGTGCCAAGAAGTAACAGTAAGCCACTGTGGTATCTGGGGGAAGAGCACTCCAAGTGGAGGCAATGGCAAATAAACACCCTTGTAGCAGGAGTCTTTATTTCTCCAATGTGTTAGGCAACAGCAAGAGGCCAGTGTACATTGAATAAGTGACCAAGAGGGAGAGTAGTAGGAGACAAAGGAGATGAGGTCAGAGAATGGGGTAAGAGGTTGGGGGAGGAACTCCTTGATGACTCTATTAGGCTGTGTAGTCCAGTTTAAGGGCAGTCACTTTCCCTAAGTCAGCTGTAGAATGATGGGCACTGACTCCCATTTTAATAGGATCATTCTGACTGCTGTGTTGAGAATACCCTGTAGGTCAAGGGCAGAAGTTTGGAGACTGGTTAGGTGGTTATTGCTGCAATCCAGAGTAACGTGGTGGCTTGAGACAACGTCCTAGTGGTAGGAGCCAGTCAGTTGTGGATCTGTTTAGATGGTCTGATGTCTTCTGCCAAGGGGAAGTATTTTAATGCAAATGTTAAATTCTAGCTGTTATTTTATAAATAAGATTTTCTTGTCTTTCAACGTTTTTTAAAGCTACCTATGATTTTTCCCAAAGAGAATTGTGTCATCATGACACTTATTACAGATTGTTGTAGCTCCTTGATTGAGTTGCACTGATCAAAATAGTGAATTTTTCATATATTTTAGTAAGAAATGCCAACCCCAACTAATCTGGGGAGTTCATGTGCAAAACTTTTACAAAGCAGTATTTGAGCGTAGGCTTATGGTCAGCTTACATTGTTATGGATTTCTACCTTTCAGGCAGTTTTTTAAAGCCAGGAATTAATGAAGGATTGATCTTTACCAGCTTGTCATATTGAAATGTTGGTACAGATCCACCAAGTAGTTTAAATGGTTCAGTTAGAGAATTGTCCAGAGAAGAAATGGTATAACTGTAATACAGAAGCACTTGAGTCCAGAACTGTCAACTGGTGTTTCCCTAACATTCTTTGTATCTGCACCTCTAGAGAATGCTTTCCCTTTAAATATCCTTTTCTGTGTTTCTCTACTCCGATTACTTTTTTTCTGTTATTTCTCATCTTGTTTTTGCTTTTGTTCTTCCTTTGATTGAAGACAATTAAATAAGATGATGATAATTAACTTGGGTAAGACAAATTATAAACCAAACAAATAATGATGAAGTGTGGTAGCACAATATATACATGAGAACAAAATATATTTTACTTAAGATTTTTGTGATTTCTTTATTTGAAATTCTGCTTAATTATCAAACACAAAGAATGTGTTTGTTTACTACATGTGAAAGAGAAGTGATTTCTCATAACTGTTCAATATATGAAAGATAAAATTCTTAAGTTTCCTTATTTTAAGAGTTTGAGAGAGTAAACTTGTATTTATTGCATATATCTTATTAATACAGCTGTATCTTTCTATCTACACACATATATATAACATGGTCATTATTCTCTGTAATTTAGGGAAGGTCATGCTACATGTAGTTGATTGACCAGAAGATCTTAATCTAACTGGTGGCTAATTCCAGACAGGGCATCCAGAGTATGGTACAAAACAGTTTTTTTCTTCCCATCAGACACTGGTTCTCAAACTATGGACAATGGAGTAGCAGCATTAGTAGGAACTTGTTAAAACTCAAATCATGTTCATTCCTCCTTTGTCAAATGAATTTGTCAGGGGAATGAATATACAGTGGGGAAAAAAACAGTCTCTTCAACAAATGGTGTTGGGAAAACTGGACGGCAACATGCAAAAGAATGAAACTAGACCACTTTCTTTCACCATACACAAAAATAAACTCAAAATGGATAGAGACCTAAATGTGAGACCTGAAACCATAAAAATTCTAGAAAAGAGTACAGGCAGTAATTTCTGACATCGACTGTAGCAACATTTTTCTAGATATGTCTCCCGAGGCAAGGGAAATAAAAGCAAAAATAAACTGTTGAGACTATATCAAAATAAAAACCTTCTGCACAGCGAAGGAAATAATCCAAAATACTAAAAGGCAACCTACTGAATGGAAGAAGATATTTGCAAATGACATATCTGATGAAGGGTTAGTATTCAAATTATATAAAGAGCTGATACAGCTCAACAGCCAAAAAAACCAAAAAAATCCAATTAAAAAATGGGCAGAAGATGTAAACAGACATTTCTCCAAAGAAGACATCCAGATGGCCAATAGACAAATGAAAAGATGTTCAACATCTGATGATAATCAGGGAAATTCAAAGCAAAACTACAATGAGATATCACCTCACACCTGTCAGAATGGCTAAAATCAACCCAAGAAACAACAGGTGTTGGTGAGAATGTGGAGAAAATGGAACCCTCATGCCCTGTTGATGGGAATGCAAACTGGTGCAGCCACTGTGGAAAAAAGTATGGAGTTTCCTCAAAAAGTTAAAAATAGAACTACCGTATGATACAGTAATCAAATTAGTTGGTATTTCCCACAAAGATATAAGAACACTAATTCAAAAGGATATATATGTCCCTGTGTTTATTGAAGCATGATTTAAAATAGTCAGACTATGGAAGCAGCCCAAGTGTCCACTGATAGACGGATAAAGAAGAGGTGGTGTGTGTGTGTGTGTGTGTGTGTGTGTGATAGAATATTATTCAGCCATAAAAAAGAATGAAGTCTTGCCATTTGCAACAACATGGTTAGAGCTAGAGAGAATAATTCTAAGCAAAATAAGAGAAGGACAAACACCATATGATTTCATTCATATGTAGAATTTAAGAGACAAACAAGCAAAGGAAAAAGACAACCCAAGAAACAGACTCTTAACTACAGAGAACAAACTGATGGTTACCAGAAGGGGGTGGTTTGGGGGAGTAAATAGGTGATGGGGATTGAAGAGTACACTTATCTTGGAAAAAAAAAAAATTGTGGGCTCTACCCCAAACCCAACGAATCTGAAACTCTGGGGATGAGGCCTAGCTGTCTGGTCTGTCGGATCTTTCAGGTGATTCTGATGTGGGCTAAGGCTATGAGCCACTGAAAAATGTAACCTGTCACACCTTGCAGAATCCACCACTGTAGATGGACTCCTCAGAGTGCCTGCTTTGCTTTCCACTCCCCATACTGCCCTGGGTCCTCCTTGTAGTTTCCCCTCACCATCAAAGCCCAGGTAGCTGCATTAACCCTCTGAGCCTCAGCATCTGGCTGAGTCTTGGTGGGCTTTGCGTAGATGCACACATTCTTCAGTAAAGAGCACCTGTGTCTGTCTTGTTAATATTGATCACTTTCAGCCAACACTGACTCAAAGACATGTACAAAACAATTCACTACCTAGTAGTGATAAAGATGAGAGGATTGATGCCCACGTCCTGTCACATATGCTGTAAGTGAGATGGCCATATTAAGGCTATTCTGCTTTATACCCCCTTTATTCCTGCCTCATGAATAATACCATTCCCTTTTATTCTTTAAAGTGCTCTGGTTTAGATGGTAAATCATATTGCAACGAACTAGTCATAAGCAATTCTAAGTGGTCAAAGAAAGATTTACCAAGAAGGAAATGTTTTAGGGCTTAAAAATAAAAGATGTCCAGTTACAATAGGTAGGCAAGATGGACTGACGATTGGGATGGGACAATAGAAACCTTAGAGCCTGAGAGTTCGGGATAAATAAGGTTGTGAAACAGCAGGTTACATTAAGGGAAGCAGAAGTGGTTCAAAGGGTCAGGCACCAGTGTCTAGTAGGAAACAATAATAAATGAAGCAGGTAGAAGAGTGACTTAAGGCAAAGTCTTCCAGAAGAAGTAAGGGCAAATTTTGTTCCCCAATATATATCAATATTGGCTCTTTGGATCATTATTAAGAAGAAACCTAGTGTGTCTTTGTTTCCCCATTTATGTTGGTTCTCTGTATTTGAAATGCTTATTGCTCCTTTTTCCATCAATTCTGGGCCATATTTCAAACAAACAATCATTATGTAACATAGCAGAATAATAATTCACTTTCGGATTTGGTTCACATTTACAAATTCAGTGAAAAAAAAGACACCAAGCGGTCCGCACTGCATAATATTTTATGCCTTTATCATAGCAGAACACTAATGCTGGAATATTGAGATATATGGCTCGTCGAGAACAGAATGGGGGGAATTATGCAAATACCTAACTAATATGTTGTGATATTGTTTTTGTGAATGTTAAGATGATGAATGAATTCTGTTAAAAATGATCCTATGGGGATTTTTTTTCTGTTACTGTTTAGTAAAAATTACATGTTTCGTGTGGTTTAGGGACCTTGCAAACGGTCTGTAAATTGCATTTTGCATGACAAAGCTGACTTAAAGCATAAAGAAAGGTTTTAAAACTATGATAAAAATTGTATATTTGATTTTCAACAACTAGTTAATGTTGTTATCCTTTGTTGTTGTTGTTGATCATTAAAAGTGTGTTTGGCATCGAGGGAGCTTGAAAGGCTTTGCCGTTGGGGCATGGTACACACGCTGACCTCTTACGCCATTGAGCATCATTATCTTCATCACCGAAGCTCCTGGTCATGTCCTTTGTTTCTGTGTGGACAGTACAGATATCATGTCCCTCTTTTCTCTTTCTTTTTTACCAGAGCTAGTGTGTCTTTTTTACCCTCTATAGTCTGGAGTAATGAGTTTTACTAAATAACCTTCAGTATTCAGTTAATTGTTGCATTTTCCTAACTGTTAATACAGAACACATTTCAGAGTTAATAGCTGTCTGGAAAGGAAAAAGAACCATCAATAAACTCCTACATTATCCTTTGTTTAAATATCACATAATTAATTAACATATTTATTAATGCATTTACTTAGGTAAACATTATTCTTTGAAAGCAGGTAGCAATTAATATTACATTTTAATTTTGAAAACCTATAATAACAGTAATTAACTGAAGAATAGGTTTAGTCTGGTATCCTTTACTAAGATCTATATGGTGAGGTATTAATTTTTCAGTATGCCATAGAGTATCTAATTCTTGTTTCACTGTCTTTAAACAGCGTATACTTTCAGCTGAATCTCCTATCAACATATTTATAGTTAGTACACACATGGATTTCATAAGTAATGTGTTTTTTTTTTTTTTTCTATTTATAAATGTAACTACAGTTGGCCCTTGAACAGCATGGGGGTTAGGGTCACTGATCCCCACACAGTTGAAAATCTATGTATAACTTTTGACACCCCCAGAACGTAACTACTAATAACCTGTTGACTAGAAGCCTTACTGATAGTATAGACCGTTAACACATATTTTGTATATCATATGTGTTAGCATACTGTGTGTTCTTAGAATAAAGTAAGCTACAGAAAAAATGTTAAGAAAATGGTAAGGAGGGGCGCCTGGGTAGCGCAGTCGTTAAAGCGTCTGCCTTCGGCTCAGGGCGTGATCCCGGCGTTATGGGATCGAGCCCCACATCGGGCTCCTCTGCTATGAGCCTGCTTCTTCCTCTCCCACTCCCCCTGCTAAAGAAAATCGTAAGGAAGGAAAAATATATTTATAGTACTGTACTCTATTTATTTAAAAAAAAAAAAAAAACCCTACGCATAAGTGGACCCTTACATTTCAAACCTATGTTGTTCGAGGGTCAACTGTATTTACAAATCAATGTTCTTAATAATTTTCTCACCCAATGTCTGAGACTTGAGAAAGGCACAGAATGTTAGGTGACAGACTTAGAAAGTGATGTACAACTTTTTGTAGAAATAGCTAAGACATCTCTGACTCCTGGTCTTAAAACTCACTTCATTTTAATAAGTTGGCTGATCGTTACTCACCATTTCTTACAATTGACGTTTGGATAACAAGCAGTCTGTGGCTTAGTATGAATTCTTAAAACAGAAAATGTCCTGTTGTGTTTTAAGGACTGGTCCTTTTGGGTTAGAAGACAATTTGTCATATTTATTAGATAAGCAGTAAATAATGGGCTCTTTCAAACCACCAGCATCAGGGAGGATTTACCATTTACCATTTTTTAAATTTGTTTTTCCCTGTGCAGCTCAGGACTTGCAAATCATTTTTAGAACTTCTTTTTCATATTGTTAAGATCTTGAACTTTAAGCAAACAGGAAACCCGAAGCAAAAAGAGATAATTGTTGGACCACAGCTAGGCAAGCCCAAAAGTTACATGAATGATTTCAGCATCTCTCTGTTATGCGTTATTTTGGTTTTCATTTGAATATCCATGGCAGACAGGGCTTAACATCATTACTTTTGCTGTTGATAAATCCCCAGCTGTAAAACAAATAGCCTGTTCTGTTTGCCTATTTACAGCCTTAAAATTGGACCCAATTCTTTTTTTTTTTTTGTCTTTATGAATGTTTCTGGGATAGCACTACATACCAGTTCTTAAGGTATAGTTTCAAAGAGTAGTATGGCTCTATCTGCAATAATTCCAACCTTACAAAGCTGACCTGCAAGTAATCTCAAAAATGTGAGCACATTGATATTTGTTCCATGTTTATTAGTCAGTCTGATTAAGAGTAAGTAAATGCTCAGTGGACCTTTGTATGTTCTTTCAGTAATTTTAGTGCTGCTTAAATAGAAGAAGTTAATACATCTCAATATAGATAGCCTTGTTTGTACATATGCATCAGAGACAAGCTGTTTTAAACGACTAATAATGAAAATCAACTCAACTCTTAATTGTAATATATCTTCAACTGTATCCATTTTATTTCTTGGTTCAGTAGTCTATATGGGATTTTTTTTAAGGAAAAAAGAAAACCCCACTCTGTGAATATGCCAGACAGATACATTAGGATGTCCTGCAATGAAGGGAAAGGCATATAAAATATGACCAAGTAACGAGGTGTAGATGGACAGCACACGTAAATCTTAGCTTCCAATCATGATTACCACTCTATTTTTCTCTGTAGTGACTTTCTTTGTCTCACAGGTTTAGAGTAGTAGTTTCCAAGTTGAAGCTCACTTGGTTTTGTACCTTGCAGGTCAATTTCTTCTGGAAGAAGCTCGCCTCATAGAAGCAGCAGAGATGGCAAAGAAAGCAGCCGAATTAGACAGCACGGAGTTCGATGTGGTTTTCAGTGCTGCCCACATGCTCCGGTGAGTGTTGCTACTGACCCTTCGAAGACCAACACGGTGGCTTTAGGAAAGCAATTATGTAGACTAAGTCGCTTGTCCTACTGCCTTATTCTACGTTCTTGAAGTGAATGATGCTGTTTTCCCATGGTGAAATCAGTCAGGAGTATTTTGTTTGTTATAGTTTATGTGCGTGGTATGGAGGGCATGTAAGCGTTCAGGACTCTGAAAATTATTGAGAACCATTTTCCTTTACCTTCAAAAATGACTGTAAAATAGAAACAGAAAATTGCAAAATTAAAATTAATAACTGTTTAAATGTCGAAAACAAAACAGAAAATTGCAAAATTAAAATTAATAACTATTTAAATGTCTAAAACAAAACATGTGGATTAACCAACTGCATCTCAGTATTTGTGTTTTATATTAATTATATCTAATGTGGCATGTGAATGCATTTTATTATGTTTGGTGGTGGAGAGGATTGTCAAGTACAAATATAGCTAAGGGCTATCAAAGTCTCAAAATGGTGCTGTATTCAGCAGTGTTGCTATGCATGGAAATGATATATCTTTGCAGACCTTTTAGTACTTCTATTTTCAGAGAGATATTATGAAGGCTGATTATAATAATAGCAAAACAAAACAATTTTTGTTGTGAATATAAAAAGAAAGTTAATGCATCCATAAGTGGTGTTTTAGGTTAAAGGAGAATGTTTTTAAGAAACTCAAATGATTTGTACAGTTTTTTTAAAAGCGTTATTTGTTCTTTTAGCAACATGTATACCCCTTCTCCCGTACCCTACCTGAATTTCACGCGATTAAATCTCCACCTAAATGCTTCGTTAGCTGACATCCACACTATGGGCTCTGCGCTTGGCTCTAGGAATAGGTTTGTAATTCTGTAGATTACTCTTAAAAGGGAAGAAAAATACCAGAGAAATGGCTTCACAGTTGGATGGCTTTAATACATGGGCTTGCAAGAAAAGTAGTTTTGTTTACTTTTTGAGATCCTTGTAGATTTATATGCAGTTGTAAGAAGTAATACAGAGAGATCCCCTGTACCATTTATCCAGTTTCCCCAATGGTGATATATTATAGAATGACAGTACACTATCAAAAGCAGGATATTGATAGTGATACAATCCACTGGTCTTATTGAGTTTCCCCAGTTTTCCTCGTACCTGTGTGTGTGTGTGTAGTTCTTTGCTTTTTTTGTCACGTGTGTGTAGGTTTGTGTATCCATCAGTGTAGTCAGAGTACAGACTATCTCCAATACCACAGGATCCTTTGTGTTGTCCTTTTATAACCACATGGCTTCCTACTTAGCTTTTTATAAGTTTTATTTTTTTAAAGATTTTATTTATTTATTTGACACAGAGAGAGAGAGAGAGAGAGAGTGTACAAGCAGGAGGAGCGGCAGGGCAGGAAGAGGGAGAAGCAGACTCTCCGCAGAGCAGGGAGCCCTGTGTGGGGCTTCCATCTCAGGACCCTGAGATCATGACCTGAGCCGAAGGCAGACGCTTAACCAGCTGAGCCACCCAGGCGCCCCAGCTTTTTATAAGTTTTAAATAAGAAATTCAAAGCCTGAGAGGAAAGTGTACTTTGAGATTTCAGTTGAATGCATTCACTCCACATTTAACATTTCACGTTCCTAAAGCTGCTATCTACAAAGAGAAACCAGCATTCAATCAACTGTTGGTATATTTATAAAATAAATTATATTCATTCAGCCTCTGCCTTCAGCTCGGGCTCCCTGCTCAGCAGGGAACCTGCGTCTCCCTCTTCCTCTGCCTCTGCCCCTCCCCATTGCTCCTGTTAGTGCTCGCGCACGCATGCTCTCTCTCTCTCATTCTCTTTCTCTCTCTCTCTCATGTGTGCTCTCTGTCTCTCTCAAATAAATAAATCGTTAAAAAAAATAAACTATAGCTAATCTCAAGAACCTTCAAGGATAATTTTTTTAAAGAGACACCTTCATTTGCATGACAGGCTTAGGAGCTGTTATAGGGAGAGGACTTTCTCCTCTTCATGAATGAAACACTGTGCTTTTAGTCACAGTAAGCCATTTGCAAGGATGGATATGCACAACTTTCTACAGGCTAATTCATCTTAATCATAATAGATACTTTCCTCCACAATGTATTTTGCTACATATTAAATCAATATCTGAAATTCAAGGTCTACCAATGGAAACCCATTATGAGAAAGTTACAAAAAAGGTCCTTGTTAAATATATCACTTCCAACTTTTCCTTAGTTACCATAGTGTTAGAAACCAGTGAAAATTTTTGTTATACATTGGCAATGTGGAAATCTTTAGGGTCTGTTTTTCAGAACCTACTTTCTAGCTTTCTGCAGTCTGCATTCCTCATTAAGGTGCAGTCAGTCAGCGCTTTCCTAATATTGATTGCAATTATGACCATAGCAGCCTGGCTATATCCTACTCCACTTGGTGGCAACACCCATGAATGTTTTTACTTAGTTTTTCTGTTTTTCAACTTTATTAAATTCAAGTATTTCTTGAGCACTTACCTTGCAAGTTGAACACCAACTTCTTTCCTTATTCATCACCAGCATTTAGGACTTTGCCGAAAGGAGTAAGAAAGGTTACTTGTTTTGCCTTGAATGCAACCTTATCAAAATCCTTAGCTACCAAGATCTTGCTTATCTGTTCCTATGTGTAATTTCCTCTGGGGATGCCAAATTATTGTAAATTGACTTTGATACTAATTTTTCCCTCAGAGCTCTCTTCTTTTGAAAGATACTTAGGAGATGAAATTGGCAGGGTTTGGTGAGGTAAAGAGTATGAGGCAGGGTATGAGGGAAAGCGTAGATGTCTCCCTGGTTGTGTCTAGGTTAGTTGGATTAATGGCTACCCTTATATCCAAAATCAGCAATTTAGGAAATGTTATAGTTCAAGAAATGGTTTGAATGTATACATTTAACTTCCTTTCCTTGGCCAATTCCCAATGAAGTGATCCAAAGAATCTATCAGTGAGGAAAAACTACTCATCACAAATGGGGGGAAAAAAGAAAGTCATTCCACCTAGATGAGACCGGATTGGAAGAGGTGAGTTCCTAGGGCTAGCCATTAAGGGACAAATCTTTATCTTATTGGGACCTTCAAGAGGCTTGAAATTTGAGAAATTTCTGATAAACCCATTTCAACTCTCAATAGTGGTTAATGATCTGTCTCTATAGAATCAGCACATAGAAAGTTTTGAAATACTGGATTTCAAATTGGCATTTCAGATAAGAATGACAAATCAGATGTATCCAAGTATAGAGCCCTCATCTGTGCCGGAAGTTTTACATTAAAACCTGAGAGCCACTTACAACATCTATAATTCCTGTTATCAAGGTGATTCACAAGGATGATATGTAGTATAGAAATATCAATGATATTGACCAAATATGTAGGCCTTCCACTTTTAATAAACATAATAGGATTGTACTTTTCTGCCTTCTTCCAAGTTGAAGAACTTCATGGTTCTTAGTTTGGATTGTTGAAGTGTGTGAACATGGTATATGTCACTTTTGAGCCAAAGCTATAAAAGTCAGTGATTTTCCCTTTTCTGACTTGGAAATTGTGGAAATAGATCCTGAAATGACCAAAGGGGGGGGGGGAAATAAACTTTATCCTGATTCATTGAGATTTAGGATGTATTTATATTACAACAGTGTAACCTAACCTAGCCTAACTGACACAGAATACATCTGGGAAAATGAAATAGGTGGTTTGGGAGAGGAACAATATGACATTAGAAAAGTTACCAAGAGATTAACAGGATCTCTGAGTTTATAACTGCAAAGGAGGCAGGGTAAAATTGAGAGACTGATAATTTAAATAGAAGTTATAGATTTATTCTCAGAATTTAATGGAAAGTGCTAAAGACTTCAAAATGATGACTGAAAGGATAAAAGATTGGAGGATAGAATGAGAACATTATATGTACATTAATACATACGTGTTAGTATAATTATATGTAGTATACAGGTATATATATACACATATATAGTATATATGTGGTATGTATATAGTATGTGATAGTGTCATTTGTATATACATAAAGAAGTATATAATTATATGTTGTATATGTGTATGTAGTTATATTTAGCATTTATACACATATATAGTTGTATTTGGTTTTGTATATATAAATGTTAATATAAATAGAAAATTTCTGAAGGCAAGCATAGAACACATAAGCAATTATCAACAGATAGAGGAAATTTCAAAGCTAGGATGGAGGCTTTCAGTCATCGTATTGAAAGCAAAACTGCTGAAAAATAGATCTACTCCTAAACTTGTCTCCCTGTACGGGTCATACTTTTTAGTTGCAAACTAAAGAATACGCTCTTGCCAGTTTAAGCAGAAACAGGATTTATGAAAGAGTATTCTGTAGCCCAGAGACTCACTGTCCGGCTTGAGAGCTCTCTACATAGTCAGAAATAACATCCAACCCTCTATGTGGCTTTTGCTGGGAGTCAGCAGCGTTTGCAGTCCCAAGCTCTGTCACCATCACCCACAAGGAACCAGCCAGAGCAAGCGCCACAGCCCTTGGGTGATTCTCTTGGGTGCAGCTGCCTCCTTTTAGGCCTACTTCTGACTTCGGTTCTCTTGAGGCTGCATCTGATTGGTGGAACATGGGCCATGTGCTGGAATCTTGGCTACTAGAAAGTCGGAAGAAGAGGGAATTTCTGGCTTCTGTCTTACTTGGGAAGGTGGGATCCACACTGCAGCTAATTACTGAATATATTTATAGAGAGGGTGATCACAGATGTTGAGTGGCCTGACATAATGAACATTAACTATATGTGTTGACACTTTTAGTACTTCAAATAAAATGGGGAAAGTACTAGATGCTTCCAGATGAGAGTATTACAAAAAAGAAGATCGGTTATCATCAAAGGAAAATATCAAAGTAATTCAAAATGCTAGAACTCAGTCGAGTTATATCTATAGAGTTGTAAGAAGGAAGTATTGAATCAATTATTCTGTTAGGAGCATTTTGTATGAATGAATTTATTCCGTGTTCTCCTAGAACTAGAAGCTAGAAAGAGCACAGAGATACTTGATACCGGGAGGAATTCCAGAAGCACTAAAAACAAACTTTACCTGATTCATAGCGTTCATGGGCTCTGGCAGAAAAAAAATTTTTTTAATCCACTTACAGGATAAGGGAAGAACAAAAGTAGCATTTATTTAAATATCTCCTTTTTGCCTGGTGCTACATTATGCATTTTACATCTGTCACTCTCTTAGTTATAATCACACATGTGATGTAGACAATAGTATTCCCATTTTACATATGAAGATACTGAGGCTTAAAGAGAGTCAGTATTTCCCACAGTTGGTAAAACTGGGATTTGAATTTAGTGTATTCTGGCCAAGTATAATACTGTGTCCACTGTGTCACATTGACTCTATTGTGTCTTTATAACTGGTTGACTACCCCGAGGCTGTGATTCTTGAATGTATTGTTGGAGAAAAGATTTATAGAGTAACAGGTTATCAGGTGTGTAAGTCCTAAATAGTAAGACCTTCCAATATTATTAAATTACCTCTTTATGACAAATTTTAGAAAGTAGACTTACATTCATAGGAGGGAGAATGCCACATTTGTACTCTCAAAGCAATATTAAGTTTTTAGAATGGTACGGTGTCTGACAAGGGGCACTTAGAGCTGAGCTAAGCATGAACTACAGTTTTTCTAAGACTAAGGGCCCAGGTTGTCATTGCTCCCTAAGGTAGTAGAGAAAGCAAAACTGTACTGTACCAACTGGTTCCCATTGCTTCCCTGACTTCTAGAAAACAGAATGAACATATGAAAAAAAGTCATCTTTTAAGTTTCTGTGCTCAACACAATCTTATGTAATTTAAATATATTAAAAATTGAGAATTTAAATGTACTAATTTCTTTATAAATTCCACTGGAAGTGACTTAAAATTTAAATGTTTTTTTTTTTTTAAAGATTTTATTTATTTATTTGACAGAGATAGAGACAGCCAGCGAGAGAGGGAACACAAGCAGGGGGAGTGGGAGAGGAAGAAGCAGGCTCATAGCGGAGGAGCCTGATGTGGGGCTCGATCCCACAACGCCGGGATCACGCCCTGAGCCGAAGGCAGACGCTTAACCGCTGTGCCACCCAGGCACCCCTAAAATTTAAATTCTTAAGAGAAAAGGAAACCAGATCAGATTATTTCTCTAAGTAGATTGGGAACATACACACATGTACACACATACACGTGTTGGATATATACATGTTTGTTTTTTTTTTTTTTTTTCAAAGCTCTCTAGGCCTTTCCTCTTTAACACTTCCAAAATTACCGAAAACCCCTCAAAAAGTCATTGGATTTTTCAATTATAAATTGTACTTTAGTGCCAAATTTTGGCCCAAAGGGGGCTTATTTCAACTAGGTTATGATGGGTTATAAGGTCTTTAAAGCAAAGGGCAGTGGCAGTGAGGTCGAAGGGAAGCATCTTCCAATTCCAACCCAGTGCCTCTCCAGCAGTAACGTGTGTGAATCACCTGAGGATCTTGTTAAAATGCATGTTCTGATTTAGTATATTTGGGTGGTGCCTAAGGTTTTACACTTCTGACAAGTCCCAGGTGATACTTATGATGTTGGTTCTTGGACCACCACCCCCGCCCCCCCCGCAAGCAAGTTCTATCTTGCCTCTCTTCTTTCCACCCCTCTCAACTCCTTCTCCTCACCCGAGCATTACAAACTGAACATGAGTTAATTACTATATATGAACATTATAATAGTTGACATTACCAATAAATATTTCCTCCCTTTTAATTTTCCTGGTACATTTCATTATGTAATCTTTTAAAACCTAGGCTTAACCTGTCCTTAGAAGCCCTGAAAGATTCGAGGCCACGAAAGAATGAACTCAGACTCTCATGGGGCATCAAGAAGTTTCTAACTCAGAGGAATCTTTTGTGAAATTACACCATCAGCCTAATCTTTCCTCTGTTATTGCTACATTTCTGCTTTACCTCACCATCTTTTATGTTTAGAACTGAGATGGATACCAACAGATCATAAAGCTATTTTTGATGTCTTGACAGAGAGGTTTTCATTTAAGATGGCTTGGTGGTCATGAACAGTGTCTTCTAGGAGTTTCATTATAAGGATCTTTACTGCTTCTTTGTTTTTATATATGTGTGACTCTAGTTTGGCTATTTTAAGATTTTCCACACATTTTTATGTCCTTGTTTATCTCAATTCTGCTTCTATTCCTACTACGCATTTATCAATCAGAATTAAAATTTAGTGCTGCTCTGAGTAACTTAAGCTTCACTTCTGTTTAGCTGTTGGCAAGAATCCAGGAAAATTCAGCTACTTTTCATTTTACTTTAATGATACAAGGACAGATAGCTTTCTAGTTAGAAAAAGAAGGAAGAGAAAGAGAAGGAGAAAGAAGAAGAAGGAGGGGGAGAGGGAGGAGGGGGAAAAATCTTTAAACGATACAAGGACAGATAGCTTTCTAGATAGAAAAAGAAAGGAAGAGAAAGAGAAGGAGAAAGAAGAAAAAGGAGGGGGAGAGGGAGGAGAAGGAGGAGGGAGAAAAAA
The DNA here is from genome assembly GCF_017311325.1 of Ursus maritimus. Classification (NCBI taxonomy): domain Eukaryota; kingdom Metazoa; phylum Chordata; class Mammalia; order Carnivora; family Ursidae; genus Ursus; species Ursus maritimus. The sequence goes on from NW_024424564.1 coordinate 22,203,176, forward strand.
AACTTATAGTTATCTTAGAATAATCACCAAGACTTTAATAAAATATTATCTTTTGTATGAGTCAAACAGTGGTTATTGTCCATAGTAAATAATTTTTAATTTAAAATTGACAGTTCACAGCTGCTAATATTTATAGTCTTCTAAATGCTACTAGAGTTTTTATTTTTTATATTTTCAAGGGAGTAATTTTGAATTTAGAACCTTTAATTTTATAATTCTCACAGAATACATACAAATGTATGTAATTATAAATGATTCCCTAAATCAGATTCCCCTCAAACATTTCACAGAGTATATTAAGTTCTTATTTCACAGTATCATTGATTCCCAAATTTCCTTTATATATCTTTTAAGAAACTTGGGCCATAAACCTGTGTTCCAAAAGATAGTTTTCTATTACAGAATAACACCAGGGAGGGGAATTAGATATATGAAATATATTTCTATATTTTTAACAAAGGTAATTTTCATAGTCCCATGTGCAAAATGGAGTTCTATAGTAATCAGATAATGACATTTGTTTGTGACTTTCATTACTGTTTGTTTTCACTCGGAGTGCACCTTTTCACTGACAGCAGAAAAACTTAAAGATTTTAAAAGCACAATTCAGTGATTTCTTGGGAATTCAAGGTTTACTTCATAGTCCAGTTTACAAATACCATGTAGGCTCTTTCTACTTCCTTACCTCTCCTAGTCCCAAGAAGCTGCAGATGTGTGAAGAGGGGGAGGCCCCTACGTATATGATTGGCGGGAGTTGGCAATGAGATGGGAGCCTCCATCTGCTTCTCCAGTTGATAAGTCTGTTGTTGGCTAGGTGATATGGGACATAACTTTATGTTGACTCTTAGGGGTGGCATGTTAGATGGGGGTAGTCACCCATCTGGACCTAGTGTGGCTTCCTGGTAGAAATTATTTTTATTACACATTATTTCATTCCTGGCTTTGTAAAGTGTGTTGTGGTCAAAATGCAAGGTTGTCTACATCTGGCCTGGGAGATTTCTTGGCAGAGCCACCTGCTTTTCCCCTTTACTACTTTCTAAGTCTTCTACTTCAACACGTGGGAAACTTATGATTGTCCTCCATATCTAACTGTGACCCTTCCCTAAAAATGGGAGATGGTGGGGGTAAGGAAGTGAGTATCTAGCACTATTCTCACTTTTCCTCATTCCATATTTCTTTGCCCTTCCCCTCAGTTCCTCCCCTTCCCCCTCTTTGGGATACACGAGGCATAACACAATAGTGCATTTCATTCCATTCTGAAAACTGTCTTCTGCTCAATTTGATCTAGTGAAGTGCACTTCAGTCAATATGGGAGATGGAGGTGGGCAGGAAGTAAAACCTGTAATTGCAAATGTCCTCTATATTCTTCCCTTTTCAAATCTCATCTCTTACACTTAAATTGTGGCTTTTTAACATTATAATCAAAAGGCATGTTTTCTTCCTTTCTTTGTGTTTGATGTAGAAGTTGTTGGGGTCAACTGCCACAGAACAACGTATCACATATCATTCTGCTACATCTCAGTATATACAAAGATGTCAGTATGATTCTGTGGTTTAGATACTTACCTGTAGGGACTGTGACCCACCCAGATCAATCACTTTCCAGCTATGTAACCTTGGGGGAGTTATCCACTTCTCTAAACCTCATTTTAACCATCTGTAATATGGGGATAATAATAGCAATTACTTCATGGTGTTGTTGGAACATGGAATAATCAATTCCTGGTATTTTGTAAGTGACACATAGGTAGAGGATTTAGAAATTTATTGTCCCAGAGAAGGAATAGTGAAGAAAGGAAGGATATGGGTATTTAGGAAAAGTTATTTATCAGCTTCTTTGAATAATTCCATCCTACTAGTCTTGGCAACCTGAATCCTGCGGTCTGTCCGAACAATTCAGTGGTTGAGGTTCTTGACAATTCAAGAATCCCCTAAGCAGCTAGCAGAATATTCTAATTTCCTTAGTTTTTTAATATTGATTAATGATTCAGTCATCTTCACAATTAAGATTTATTAAGTACTCCCATGATGCTTCTTGCAGGCAAGTATGAAATATAGCATACACTATGAAGCGGACATGAGGACAGTTCCTCATGAGTTTTCTCTCCTGTCTAGAGAATAAAACAAGAACATAAATGAACATTCGGTGGGTAGAACTGACACACTCTTTCCCCTACCATCCTAGAGTGAAAATTAATTTTCACAGTTATTTGACAAATCTAATAAACTCTTTTTTTCTATTTCATTAGAATATCATCAATTCTACTTCTAGCTTAAGAAACTAAGCCTTCTAAACTAGATATTTCCTTTGGGAATTAAACCACTAAAGACTTTAAATACTTTAAAAATTTTAAATACTTTAAAAATGAACAACCATTTTGGGGCAGAAAACCTTTTTTTTTTCTCTTCAATTGTGTTGATTATGATTTTAAAGGCATGTCATCTAGTGAATTTCTCAGTTTCTCTTTGATCCTTATCTACCTGATGAATTCGGATGTCCCTAAAGATGAACATTAATGTTTGCTATGCTTTCCATGTTAGACATCTATTGGTTGATTTTGCTTCAAAGTAACTTAACTTCTTTGTAGTATTAAGTTACTCTAATTTCCTACCTCCCTGCCTTTTATTTTCCTCTGGAGAAAACCCTTCCAGGGCATGACCTAATGAATTCTGGTTCAGATTTCCATATGAATTTGAACCAAAATGATTCTATAATTTGGTGGAGGGAACCTTCATTAAATACCTTAGCAAGGGAATTTTTACTGTTTCATACCAGACTAAAGTACTTTTCTTGACATATTGAAATTGAACTTCCAGCATTTATGAGAATATAAATTGCAGCAGCACATTGTAACAGTCATGAGTCCAGTAGAGCCTTAGGTCAAGGGTTTTTACTTTCTCTATAACCCCATTAAAAACAGCAGTGTTTCTAATTATTTTTCCTTTAAAAATTAGAAAAATATGTCCTGATCTCCAGAGAGATGTTATCTTCAGTTATTCCTATAATTTATATGGTTGCATGGGATATGTCTTCATAGTTTTTATTTGCACTTGACCAAAGTGCAAATTCAATTTTATAGGCTAATGAACCTTCTCTTTTAAAACCTGAATGTGATTTTCTAATTGAGAGAGTTAATTTTTGTTTCTCCTCTTTATTCCTGACCTCTCTGTCATCTTCTCACCCCAAAAGCTTCTTCCCTTCCCCACTCCTGCCTGCCCTGTTTTGGTATTTATTTATTTTGTATTCAGGAAAATTAACATACAGTGTTATATTAGTTTCCGGTATACAATATAGCAATTAAATACAGTGATTAACCATTTCTGTACATTAGTGCTCTTCAAGATAAGTGTACTCTTAATCCCCTTTATCTGTTTTCTCCTCCCCCTACCCAGCTCCCTCTAGGCAACCACCAGTTTGTTCTCTGTGTTTAAGAGTGTATGGGGCGGGGAGTTGTCTCTTTCTCTTTGTTTGTTTGTTTCTTAAATTCCACACATGAGTGAAATCCTGTGGTATTTATCTTTCTCTCCCTGACTTAACATTATACCCTCTAGACCATCCATGTTGTTGTAGATGGCAAGATCTCATTCTTTTTTATGGCTCAGTGATATTCCATTGAATTCCATCAGAAGCTTCTTAACATCACAGTTTCAAAAGAAACTACTCCATTTTAACTGCAGGCCCCAAGCCATTTACTATTATTGTTCACATTATAGGTGTGCTGTATGCATCATCTGAAGTTAAATTTGACATTTTTTATGGCATNNNATTCCTGTACTCTGCAAATATAGTCACCAGTTACAGTACACCTGCAAGAGCTTCTAGCCCCTTTTACTTACCATCTTTGCAGGTTTCCTGAAGCAACGTACATGATTAAAAAACAAACTTGTTGGCTAATTGGTAAGGCTTCCTCAGGACCCTGACATTTCTCCTACGAACCAGTTGGCTGAATCCAGGAGTTTGCTTTGAATTGCAAGAATAGACAATGCATAAACTTATTAAAATTCAGTGTGTATCTTATTTGTAGATGTCAACAGCTCCACTCATGGTATTTGGTGGTAGTCAAGAGAAACTGGCTATTTCAAGGATGACAGAATTCACTAAAGGCCAGAGAACATAGCTTGAAGCAGGGGGAAACAAGGTAGCACCCCGGAAGGGTCAAGAGGAAGGACGCGCAGTAGCAGTTGCTTACAGGAAGAGTCTGACCAGGGTATAGCCTTTTGCTCCCACGGTTGTTGTGAATCTAGCCCTCTTTTCATCTTTCTGTCTCTCATTCAGAAATGGAAGTCCCAGGCAAGAACATCCAGTTAGCTGAGGCTGTGTAATGGGTGCACCCTGGTGCAGAGAGCGAGGAGAGGAAGAATCTGGCCTTTTTTTTTTCCCCCACAGGTTGCACACAATGGAAGATTCCCCACCTGAATTGGAAAGAAAATGGACTTGCAGATAGATACAGAATTTTTTGACATTTTATTTTTAAAAATTAAGATTTTTCTGGGACGTCCAGATGAAGCTGGAGAATCCCAACCCTATAACATTATCTGGGTCAGCTTGGAAAATAAAAATAACATTTCTAATTCCTAATATGTAAATTTAAGCTCATAGTAACTACTGAATAGGATTATTTTGAGATACTATTTATAATGCCTTAAAGGCAATAAGTACGTTGCATGCATTCAATTTAATGTACTTTTTCTGCTTTAGGCAACTTATGGTTTGATTGGTATGATTGTAATATTTTTAAAAGTTAATATTATCTTGCTGTATAATGATTCTGGTTCACCTCTGTGCAATTTTAAAATAAATGATACAGTTTGATTTTTTTTTTTTTTTTTTTTTTTTAAATCTTTAACAGACAGGCCAGCCTCAACGAAGCAGCCGAGAAGTATTATGATCTGGCGGCCAGACTGAGACCTAATGTAAGTACCTTCCTAATGGGAAACATTACTCAAAGGGATAGATTCACAGCATGTGATAGCTTTAGATACAGAAGCCTCATGATACTGGGCTTTTTCTCTCTGATCTCGTACTCTGAATACTCACTAAATGGCTAATTCAGCAATCCAATCTGCCAGGCTCAAGCTTCTTTTCTTTTTGCAGAGGGACAAATTGCTGTTTTCTAGCCTGTGTAGAGCACCGTGCGGTTTTATCATTTGAATACAGGTTTTAGCATTATCAAATACTTGGCATTTGGTCGGCTTTTAAAATGAGTTCCTTGAAAGTGTTTTTGCTGTGGTGTGAAATACCTAAGGACTTCCTAACATCATAAGCTTTTTTTGATCCTTACGTACACTCAGACCTCGAGCTGTGCCTCTGCCTCTAACACAGTCCTCATTTCTAATAACCGTGCTTTTCAACTTTATCAAGTATGTTTTTATTAGAATTTTTCCCTGGGTAGTCACACTTCCATAAAGTGGGATGGATATAAATTAGATCATTACTGTTGAAATGGAAGAACCATTTATGAGAAAATAAGAACTGGTTTTATATCTGTCTTCTAAGCACTTTTTTATTCGCCGCACATCACTGACCTCCAGTGCCTTGTCTTTATTCTCATACGCGTGGCTCTGCATCGCCCTCCAACACTAAAACCTTCTCCCCTTCCTCTCTACATCTAGACTGTCTATTGAGAAATGTAATTTTGAGACAGTAATGAAAGTGCATGTGTGATGTGACTACAAATAGTGGGCTAAGTCTCATTTCTGTACAGTAACTCGTCCATTGGGCGAACATCTGTAAGTGCCTGCTTTGTGATGGGATACAGAGATTTCATTCCCTAAAAGACCACAGAATGGAGCAGAGAACCCTGAAGATAATCAGCTGGTTGAAATACAGTGTGGCAATTGCTACGCAGAGCTGTATATAGTCCTGCGGGAGCACAAAAAGGAGAATTAATGCTCCCAAAACCCAGCCCACAGGGGGGTAGCTTTTTTTTGTTTCCAGCACATACAACCACATGTAACCTTAGCTCTGAATGTCGGTGTCCCCAGTTTCATTAATTACGAGGTACTTCAAGAATTGGTGAGCTGTTTGCAACAGAAGACAATAATTTAATAGTTATAATGGTAAGAACAATAACAACCAAAATTTATCGAACACTGATTATGTGTCAGGCATCATGCTAAGTACTTCATGTGAATTCCCTCATTCATTTCTCACAACAACCCACAGTACTTCTGTGGTCCCCATTCTGCCCAAGCCCAAGAAACTCACTCAGTATCACAGTTGATAAGTGGGATCACATTGTAACCCAGGCCACTTTGTGCATAAGAGAAAGCTTGATGGGAAAAATGCAGTTGTATGGTAGGAAACGTAAGCCAGAAGACTAGGAAATGAAAATAATAATGGTCCTCTCCTTTATGTGTTCAGTAAATATTTACTGAGTACTTTTTAAGTTCCAAGCACCATTCCAGGCACTGGATACACAGAAGTGCACAAAATTGACCAGAGTCCCTGCCCGTTAGGAGCTCACAGTCTAGTGTGAGAAAATGAAGTAGAAAAATAAGTAAAGCATATATGGTATCAGACAGTGATAGGTGCTTTGGGGAAAAACAGATCAGGAAAAGGGATTTGAAAGGTGCAGGGGGACATAGGCAGGAGGCATAGCTTTGTAAATGCCTGAGGTGGGCATCTTTGTATAGTATTTGTAATGGTTGAATATGAGATCTTTAATTTTTTTAAAAAGATTTATTCTCGAGAGAGAAGCAGCACATGCACACACGTACGGGGGGATGGGGTGGAAAGGGCAGAGGGGGAGGAACAGGAAGAGAGAGAAGCAGACTCCAAGCTGAGCATGGAGCCCAACTCACGGCTTGATCTCAAGACCCTGAGATTATGAGTTGAGCTGAAACCAAGAGTCGGATGCTTAACCAACTAACCACCCAGGCACCCTGAGATCTTTAATTATTATATAACTTCATTGAAGGCAAGAATCAGGGTTTTTTTCTTTCCTTTTTTTTTTGTTCCCTTCATATTGATTAATATAATGCCTTTAATACACATAATAAATACAATGTTAAGTTCAACCCTTACTCATTGAGTATCAGTGTCACTTTTATTTAAGTAGTGATCAGATGGTCTTCTTCAGCACATAATAACGGATTAGTGAGAAAAGAGCTATCTGAGCAATCTGACTTGACCTAAAAAAAATGAAAAAGACACTGAGGCAACCCAGATTTAAGCCAGACTCATGAGATTGTTTATTTCAAATGGCTAGCCAAAAAGTTTCTTCATAAACATGCTGCAGACTGTTTTTGAAAAAAATGCATTTATTCAAATGCTACTTCCTTTATCTAGTGACAATAAATTAAGTATTTTATGGATTTGGATAAAATAGGAAGCTCAAATTTAACAATAAGTAAATGATGTTACAGTTGTGGGTTTATGAATTGTGTTTTGGTTTTCTGTATGTAATCTAGATAAGTAAGTCGCCACCATGGCAAGACTTGTAAAGACATTGGCAATAATAGAAGTTTGTGTTCTGAACCAAGAAGACCTCTTTAAACAGTAGCCCATGGAATGGTTTATTAGTAGTTAGCATCCAATCCAAATTAAAGCATCCACCTAACATTTATCTTGATCATAGCTGTTCTTCCCTCTGTCCTAAGAACATTCTATGTTATTTCTGTGCTTTCACTGAATAAATTTCTGTTCGCTGCTTACAAAAGGACCTAGTAAACAAACCTCCTTTCCCCTTCTCCGTTTCAGTAGTTTCACTGTCTTTTCTATTTTGCTTGTCTACACAGTAATCTAATCTTATTTTTCAAACGGCATTTTCTTCTGTTGTTTGAATGTCCAGCTCTGATGATCGGGAGCCGTATGTGGGTGTTTTAGCAATGTTCATGTCGGACCCTGACTCTCCAAAGCAAGATATGTGGCTATAACCCTGTGTACTGCCACTTATTATCATCGTATTAAAAACATTGTTATTTGTGGAATATATTTCTCTCTTAATAAAAAAACCTATTCTGCTTCTTCAGTATGTCCCATAATGAATTTCTTTCTTTCTTTCTATTCTACAAAAGCCATATTTTTTTCATACATTTTGCTTTAAAATTGCTAATGCACTTCTTGAAATATTTTAAATACAAAGAATTCTAGTGATCAAATGCTAAAGTAATCAAAGTCTAAATTAGCAGGCATATATAATTTTCACTGTTAGATTATGGTATTGTCTCTTCATCAGGGATATTCAGTACATTGTCATTTACTAAAGCGTATAGTTAGAGAAATATATTTGCTACTAAAATGGCACCATTACATTTTTAAATCCTATTTATTTGATTTTTTGGTGGGTAGGAGGGAATACTCTAACATTAAACCTCATACTACACTAAAACATTTTTATAAAGGGAAAACTCTTTACCAAAATTGCCATTTTTAAGTTTTTCCATTTTTAGTTTTTCATTTGTGTAAATAAAACTGATCTCTCTGTGGAGGTTACTTTAAAAAGATAACACTCTGTCTTCTGTCTCACTTGCGCACATCAAAAAATGCTGACTCTTAAGGACTAGAAGGAACATTTAAATGAAACAGTTTTGTTCCTCCTGTGGGAATTAAGCCAAATTCTGCATTAACTTATGGATTTTTAATTTTTTTTCTAATGTGATGAATGGGAAATTTGCATAATACAAAGTTACCCACTTGTACTTGGCTTTTAGCGAACTCTGGAAGTTAGAAAGGGGTAGTTACTAATGATCAGATCTATATATCTTGTATTTTTCTGGATGTAATTGTTTTTAGTCTGATTTCAGTTAATTTATTTTTTATCAAATCCTAGCTTTGTGTAAGACTCTATGCCAAGTGCAGTGGGATTTCAAAGTTACAAAAAACTAACCCTGACCTTGAGAAATGTACTATCTAAATATGGGGAGGCAGTGGAGGAGAGAACGCACGGGTCCAAATCCTCACCCTTCAAGGCAGTAAATAATGCCGTATAATAAGTACTTTGTGAGTGATAAAAGGTAGTGCTAGAAAAGTGTGCAGGAGAGAGAAATTACTTTGAGCTGGATTGGTCCTAGAAGGCATTAAGTCAGAGTAGGAAAGTTGGATAATCATGAAATGATAGAATGTTTATAGGCAAAGATTGTAGCAGGAGGAGGAGAAAAGAGAGAATTCTGGCAGGTAGAGACCTATGCATGAATGACAGCGAGCCAAGAAAACATGAACTAGGCTCAAGAAACAGTAAGCAGGTATAGTTTATATTGCCTGGGGTGAGGGGCAGAGAGGACAACTAGGGGAAGATAGAACTGGAAATGAAGATAAAACCAGATGAAAGTCACTGCATACCATACCAAGAATTAGGAGTTTGTATTCCAGAATTATGTTGAACAGGATGACATAATGAAATGATAGTTTAGGATAGCCGTTTAAATGATGTAATGAAGAATGTGGGTTGTCTTTGGGAAAGTAGAGTTGTAAGACACCACCTTGGGAAAACCAAATAAAAATTCATTGTAATGAATTTTTTTAAAAATTATTTTTTATTATATTATGTTAGTCACCATACAGTACATCCCCGGTTTCCGATGTAAGGCTCGATGATTCATTAGTTGTGTATAACACCCAGTGCACCATGCAATACGTGCCCTCCTTAGTACCCATCACCGGTCTATCCCATTCCCCCACCCGCCTCCCCATTGTAATGAATTTTGAGCAGAAGGTATGATCTGAAAGTACAGAAACACAGTGGAATGGAAAAGAGCATGCAGGGGAAATAAGATTATTTGATGGGATGCAAATAGGAAAATTAGTTGGCCTGATGGATGTTTTAAGATTTTGAATATAGGTAACTTGGAAAAAGAAAGACCCTAAATAGAAACAGGGCAGTCAGAGGAGTGTGTTTATTTCAAGGGGAAAAAACAAAAACAAAACAAAACAAACAACAACAACAACAACGTTAAGTTTGGACCGAGCAGATTCTGAGTGAGAGGTAGGGTATTATAATTGTCCATGGGACTTTCCTATCAAGTAGGCAGGTGGGGGAAAGGCCACAGCTAGGAACAGAGATATGGGAGTTATTTGCAAAAAGGAGATAGTGCTAAAGGAGTGGTTAAGATCACTGGGGAGAGATGTACAGAAGCAGAGAAGAGAGACGATTTCAAACCCCTGGGAATCTCTACATTTGGAACGTAGGCTATGAGACAATGATAGGACATAGAAATCAGTGTTACTGCGTAATTCTCACTGCTGCTAAAAGTAAAGGAAAACAAAGACTGAGAATGTCCGCTGACTTCAGAGAATAAGATGCCCTCGGCTACCTAGTACAGCTTTGTGCAGGTGATGTAGGCATAGATTTGTAATGTGTTGAGGAAATGGAGAAGTGGCAACAGAGTGTAAAATGATTCTGTAAGTAAGTTTGGAAGTGAATGAAAGAGACAAGGAAATAGCAAAGAAGTATTAAGTATAGATTTATCAAATATTAAAGGTAGGTGTTAAGAGATGTGTGTGTGTCTAAATATGAGATTAAGAATGTGTCCAAGTAGAGGAGAGAGCAAAGAAATACCAAAGATCTTCAAAGATCGTTTTCTCCCTAGGGACTGAAGAACCGAAAGTAGACTGAAGGAATAAAGGGGAAAAAAACAAAATTAGAAATAGAGGGGCATAGGCTGAAGTAGTAAATTACTTTTATCACAGTTACTTGCTTATCTGCTAATGCTGTTTGAAGAAGGAGAGAATTTGAGGTCAAAGACCTGTGAACAGCTATTATGCTGAGGTGCATAGTAGGTCATAATTGATATAGGTCTGGCATATCTATATGCGGTAAATGCCAATGGAGTTACAGTTTTGTGAGGTATGTCATTAAGCCATTTGTCATTTTGTGATAATTTTATTTTTATTTATTTATTTTTAGTTTTTTAAGTAGGCTCCACTCCCAGTGTGGAGCCCAACACAGGGCTTGAACTCACGACCCCCGGATAAAGACCTGAGATGAATAACTGAGCTCTACATCTGAAACTAATGAAACACTATGTGTTAATTAATTGAATTTAAATAAAATAAGAAAAAAAGTGCACCTGAGCTGAGATCAGATGCCTCTTAAGCCACCCGGGTGCCCCCTTTTATGATAATTTTAAATGAAGTTCTGAAATCACCAAGAAATTACTTCTCATTTTGATTCAGCCTCTCTGACTTTTATGTTAGATGTTGTATTCAGAGATTTAGATCTCTAAGATGTATAGTATTTTATGAATGTTCTATCATGTGCAGTTATTATATATGAATTAAAGGGGAATCTGTTCCAAGGATCAGATTATCCAAAAGAAAATTACATATGTACATTATACCTTTCCTGGGCACTTAGAGCATAAAGTATTTCAAAGCGTTATTATAAAATCAAAGCCAGTATTAGCCATTTGGACTCTTTAGCAATGATTATATGTCAAAGATAAAATGAGAAGTACAGTATTCAAAGAAATGAGCTTCCTATATAAGAGTTGCAGCTGTGTTATGAGGTCGTCAACATATTCTACAATGTATTACTTCAATTTGGACTACCGTTTTTATGGTAAGTGTGGTGGAGTGGGAGGAGGGGGAGAGGAGACGGCTGAATAGTGGAAATAACCACTAAGGCTGGGATGGGGGGGCAGTTAAGAATTCAGTATTTGGGCAGCACTGATGGAAGGGATAGAAAATATTACGAAAATAGCTGTTTATTGATGGGAGAGATATTCTCCCACCCTAAATAGAACAAGAGACCATGAAATTAAGTTAAATATAGGACCGATTCAGATTTGACCATATAAGAGATTTTTTGGGCAAAATTACTGAGGTTGTCATTTTCTCGGGGGGGGGGAAGGGACGGTTAATAATAATTTGCCTGGGAAGCAGTTAAACCACATTTCTGCTTGTAAGTGGAGGAAGAACCATATGGCCTCTTCCAAAAGTTTCCACAGGCTTCTGTGATGTGGGAAAATTATATACCATGTGTCTCTTGACTTTGAGACGTTAATAATATGTGGATCTCAGAATCACCAGATTGACTTCATGAGTGAAATGTGCTTTAATATTACACATGTATTTCCCACTCTCACTAGTTATTTCAGTTTCAAATACGTCTCTACATTTTACAGTTAGAAAATGGAATGAGAGAAGTTGACAAACCCAGAATAAACTGGTTTCAATCAAGAGAGAAATTGCCATTAATTTTCCCCCACAATTTACCTGGTTTTATTAAATGGGCCTAGAGATATCATTGAAATGAGACTGGTTTATTCACAGGTATGCAATTAAGTCAACAAATACTTATTCTACTTCACTTCATAAACAGGCTTTATCACATTGATATGTATATTTATGCGCACATCAGGAGAAATACGATATCTAATTCTTGTCTAATTTCAGCAAGATAGATGCTCACTTCCCTGATAGCTTCAGCTTTGCCAAGATCAGTTTTAGTCCTGTCCCACCTGTGTCTGCCTTCAAACTCCTTTCCACTGTAGATCTTCTTCCCCAGTCATTTATTTAGATGGGTGCAGCTCTTTTCATCTAACAAGTTACAAAGTCTAGTTTTGGATACATCTGCCACTCTCTGCTTACGTTGTAGTGTGTTTCGTGTTGTACTTCTATTTTGAAAATGTTAGATAAACCAGAAAAAAAATGTATTTCTGAAGTGGTTGCTATTTTTTTTCTGTTTATTATCTTCTATAAGTCTCCGTGCTTAGAAGACAAAGATGATTAGTAGAATCCACTTGATTACTAACTGTTGGTGTGGGATAGTTTTTGCCTAGCCTGGGACCATATAGTTGGGCTAAACCAAGCTGTATTTACAGTTTTTCCATACTTGGGGCATTGTTATTCATTACAATCCACATGCAATCATCCTTAAACATTAGTTTTTGAATGTGTGTATATGCACTGTGTGTGCGTTTTGGAATCACAACCAGAAAAGGATGGGGTGGGGAGGAGGTGTGAGGCATGGGCAGGAACAGAAGTGGCTCTTGGCTATGAAGAAAATCAGCTTGAGCACTTTAGGTTGGGGAACATCAAAACCTCTGGGAAATTCCACTTAATTATGTTCTCTGATTCCAAGCATGTTTATTTTTACTCACATTTCTTTGTGGGGGTATCCTTTGCATGGATTTATAACTATAATTGTTTGAATTGTGGGACCACACACTAAAATTGCATTTAGTTCCTTCTCTTCAAGAGTAACTGGATTCCTGGGGTTTTCGGGAAAAATTCAGCTAATCTAACCACACTGGCCCACATTCCTACCTGGGAGTATCAGCTAGGTGGACTGGGAGGTGCCACCATCAGAAGGATGTGCCCTTCCCCCACCCCAGTCATCGCATTCTTCATAATCCCCTTGGGTTATTTCGACAGCTGGTTTCCTCCATTTCTATTATCCTTTTAGGCATCTATGTTTCTGATCCTTGGCTGATCTCATGGGGCTGTGTTTTTCTAAATATATACTGAAACATTAACCAAAAGCTATGTTTGTGTATGAATTTTTATTCCCTCCCTCTTCTGATTTTCCTGTAACATCTCACCACCTTTTTTTGTTTGCTTATTTTTTCCTCTACGCCTAGCTCCTTGATATCTATCAGAACGCTGACATATTTATATCTGCAGATAAAACTGTATTATACTTTATCCTAAAGACAAGTAATAGTTGGGCAGATCCTGAAAAATTAGTAAATTGGTAGATTAATTTCTTATGAAAGTCCTATGTCCTTGTTAAAGAAAAACGATTATTGACACTTTTTTTAAAGGGTAAGCAAGACTTTATTCAGGATTATTGTGATTAGTCACAATGGGGGAAGTTGGGGTTCCACCTCAAATACAGTAGAGACACTGGGAAACTTATAGCCAACAAGCGTGGGGGATGAAGAACTTGAGCAGATATCAAGGGTGGGGAGATTTCTCACTAAGTGAACTTACCAGGATTTTTGCTATAGCTGGGCTAGGAGGCCTAACAGAAGCCCCAAGGACCAGGCCTAGTCAAAAAGAGGGTTCAGAGGAGCCTGTCTCTTTTTGGTCAAGGAGCGACGTTTTCATCCTGGATGACATTATTCTCCCTGACTGAGCTGTTATAAATGCTAAATTTCCTATCACTGGATAATATCAGAATCAAGAGCTTCTCTTTATCACTTGAGAAGAATTTATTTAAATATATTGCTGTAACATAATCTTTGTTAACAAGTAGTAGAATAGGACTGAAAAGAGTGACATCTTTAAGAGGGGGAAAATGTGTATGCTACACAATTTTTCAGTCTTTGTCTTATAATCATCTGTTATTTCCTTGAATATCAAATGCCAACAAATGGCCATGGTGATACTCAAGAGTTTTAGAAACGACCCTGAACCCACATTATGGTTACATCAAAAACAAAAACTGTAGAGAATTCAGTTTCTTAAGAATAGGAGATTTGTATTTGACCAACTCTCTCATTGTTCCTCTCTGGTTTTCACCTCCATTTTTTTTGTTTTCACTTTCTTAAATGGTCTCCACTGAAATAACACCGAGAAATGCCGCTTAACAACATACACACATTTTCTTTTTGAAGAATAAGTGGCAAGTTATAGAGGGCAAACGTGGTGTCATGAGAGATCTGTGGTAGAGTTGAAGTGGTCACACAGTTACTAAATTGGTTTCACCTGAAAAGTAACTTGCTCAGTTTAGGAATGCTGAATTTTAAAGATAAGCACTTTTGAAAAAAATTGTTAAAATGATTTACCAAATAATATATATAAGCTACTTCTAACAATTCATGACTAAGAAACAATTAAGTGTTTAGATTACCGGCAGAAATAATCAATTGTGTTTTTGAAAGTGTGATATGGTAGATCTCAACAAGTTCAAGACTGGGTGTTAAACATTATTACTACCTCTATCCATCACTTTTTTTTTTCTTATTGCTCAATCTAAGGTACTCTATCCTTATCTACTTAAGTATTTGATCAATGAAGAGACAGCCGAATCCTCCTCATGGAATATGTTTTTTGTTTTTTAAAGATCTTATTTATTTATTTGACAGAGACAGCAAGAGAGGGAACACAAGCAGGGGGAGTGAGAAGGGGAGAAGCAGACTCTCCACTGAGCAGGGAGCCCTGTTTGGGGCTGGAGCCCAACTCGGGGCTCGATCCCAGGTCCCTGGGATCATCACCTGAGCCGAAGGCTGAGCTTAACTGACTGAGCCACCCAGGTGCCTCACATGAAATCTGTTCTTACACCAATTTATTTCTTGATTCCACTTGTAATTTTCATTGCTCGTTTATATAAGAATACTAATAAAACCCACTAAAACACCTAAAAATCCTCAATATATTATAATTTAGTTTTCTGTGTGACACATTCTCTCTCTTAAATATATAGTGTGTTTTCACTATAACTCCAGAAACCAATGATTGTTTTCTCTTTTTCTTAACAAGTTTCAACTATCTTTTCCCAAAGGGTTATACTGTATTGTTAAATTTTTGTAATCATAGGGGTTTTTTTAAGATTTTTTTTTATTGTTTATTCACTTAGAGAAAGAGACAGTGCAAGTGGGGGAAAGGGCAGAGAGAGAATCTCAAGCAGACTCCATGCTGAGCACAGAGCCCAACACAGGGCTTAATCTCAGGACGGTGAGATTATGACCTGAGCCGAAACCAAGAGTCAGCTGCTTAACTGACTGTGCCACCCAGGTGCCCCTAATCACAGGCTTCTTATTTCATTGGTTGTGTTTTCACTTGTCATCACAACTGTGCTATCAAACTATCAGTAAATCAGACCCACAATAATAAATAAATCCATAATAGGGGTTGATACTTCTTCATTCATGATTAGATGCATTTTAAAGTGATACCAGACATTACAAAAAGCTATTCAGAAAAATATCAGTATGAAACTAATAAAAGACCAAAGGATTTTTATAATGCATTTCTGTAGGTCACTCTACTTAAATTCAAAATACATGAACATCTATTTTAATTTAATTTTTTATGAAGAGATTCCTATTAAGAATTTATAACTTCTCACCTAAATTCAGTTCCTTGTCTCTATTTTTTTATTTTTTATTTTTTTCCCGATGTAAGGCTAGATGATTCATTAGTTGTGTATAACACCCAGTGCACCATGCAATACGTGCCCTCCTTACTACCCATCACCGGTCTATCCCATTCCCCCACCCCCCTCCCCTCTGAAGTCCTCAGTTTGTTTCTCATAGTCCATAGTCTCTCATGTTTCATTCCCCCTTCTGATTACCCCCCCTTTCTTTATCCCTTTCTTCCCCTACCGATCATCCTAGTTCTTATGTTCCATAGATGAGAGAAATCATATGATAGTTGTCTTTCTCTGCTTGACTTATTTCACTTAGCATTATCTCCTCCAGTGCTGTCCATGTTGTAGCAAATGTTGAGAACTCGTTCTTTCTGATAGCTGAGTAATATTCCATTGTATATATGGACCACAACTTCTTAATCCAGTCATCTGTTGAAGGGCATCTCGGCTCCTTCCACGATTTAGCTATTGTGGACATTGCTGCTATGAACATTGGGGTGCATATGGCCCTTCTCTTCACTACGTCTGTATCTTTGGGGTAAATACCCAGTAGTGCAATGGCTGGATCATAGGGTAGCTCAATTTTTAACTTTTTAAGGGACCTCCACACTGTTTTCCAGAGTGGCTGTACCAACTTGCATTCCCACCAACAATGTAGGAGGGATCCCCTTTCTCCACATCCTCTCCAACAATTGTTGTTTCTTGCCTTGTCTATTTTTGCCATTCTAACTGGCGTAAGGTGGTATCTCAGTGTGGTTTTGATTTGAATTTCCTTGATGGCTAATGATTTTGAACATTTTTTCATGTGTCTGTTAGCCATTTGTATGTCTTCATTGGAAAAGTGTCTGTTCATATCTTCTGCCCATTTTTTGATTTGTTTATTTGTTTCTCGTGTATTGAGTTTGAGAAGTTCTTTGTAGATCTTGGATACCAGTCCTTTATCTGTAGTGTCATTTGCAAATATATTCTCCCATTCCGTGGGCTGCCTCTTAGTTTTTCTGACTGTTTCCTTGGATGTGCAGAAACTTTTAATCTTGATGAAGTCCCATAAATTCATTTTATCTTTTGTTTCTCTTGCCTTTGGGGATGTGTCATGAAAAAGGTTGCTGTGGCCGATGTCGTAGAGGTTGTTGCCTATGTTCTCCTCTAGAATTTTGATGGATTCCTGTCTCACATCGAGGTCTTTCATCCATTTGGAGTTTATTTTTGTGTATGGTGTGAGATAGTGGTCAAGTTTCATTCTTTTGCATGTAGCTGTCCAATTTTCCCAGCACCATTTATTGAAGAGACTGTCTTTTTCCCACCGGATGTTTTTTCCTGTTTTATCAAATATTAGTTGCCCAAAGAGCCGAGGGTCCATTTCTGGGCTCTCTTTTCTGTTCCATTGGTCTATGTGTCTGTTTTTGTGCCAGTAAAAAATATGGAACGCTTCACGAATTTGCGTGTCATCCTTGCGCAGGGGCCATGCTAATCTTCTCTGTATCGTTCCACCTTGTCTCTACTTTAATATCTCATTTTTTGATACAGCATTATTAAGCTGATTCTATGCTTAATGCTACTTAATTAAGCATTAAGTAGATTCCTCAAGACTTAGGGATGGAATTATTTTGCTACCCAAGAATTATGCACTTTAATTAGTCTTAGAAATGTTTACTGGACACACATGCATATGCTGAGTTTTCTCTTCATTAAATAATATGACATTATCATTTTATTTTACAGTAGCTGATTGACACAGTAACTCCCAAACATTTGCTACATGTAGAGGTCTTTTATGGAGAGCAGATGATGGATTATACCCTAAGCACTGTACTATCACATCATTGCTTTAAACCCATTATTTAGGGGTACCTGGGTGGCTCAGTTCATTAAGCATTTGGCTTCGGCTTAGGTCATGATCCCAGGGTCCTGGGATTGAGCCCCACATCGGGGTCCCTGCTCAGCGGAGAGCCTGCTTCTCCTTTACCCTCTGCTGCTCCCCCTGCTTGTGCTCTCTCTCTCTCCCTCTCTTTCTCAGCCAAATAAACAAATAAAATCTTTAAAAGCATTATTTACATTTGAATGTATATAAAATGGGTCTCCATGTTTGGAAGTTGGGTACTTTTTCACATATGCCTAATGATGTAAAAAGAAAAAAAGAGCATTTACCTAAATATGAATAATATTGAGAGGTTTAAAAGTTGGTAACTATTCTAGGTCCCTATTTCTAGGTAGATGTCTATTAATTATTTGAAAATTTTGTCTAACTTGGGCACGGGAAAAGTGTCTTTTTTTTTCAATCAGAAAATGTCAAGGGGCACCTGGGTGGCGCAGTTGTTAAGCGTCTGCCTTCAGCTCAGGGCGTGATCCCAGCGTTCTGGGATCGAGCCCCACATCAGGCTCCTCTGCTAAGAGCCTGCTTCTTCCTCTCCCACTCCCCCTGCTTGTGTTCCCTCTCTCGCTGGCTGTCTCTCTCTGTCAAATAAATAAATCTTAAAAAAAAAAAAAAAAAAAGAAAATGTCAGCCTAACAACATCTCTACTGGTTAAACATTCAAAAGTTCTCCCACGTTTTTACAGATGGGGATACTGAGGCAGGATAGATAACTTGTCCAGGATACCACAGCTTGTGGTAGAGCCAGAATACGAAGCCTGGCAGTCTAGTTTCAGAACCTGTGTTCTTAACTTTCTGATTCTTTTATAAGATTGCCTACCAACAATTCAATATCGATCACAAATAAAACCTCAGACACCGAAATCAAAGGACAGTTCTTATTTAAAACGTGGTGATTCAAATTGTCTAGAATGTTTGTGGACTAATCATTTTGAGGAGAAGTGTTGTTTAGCAAAATTGACAAATTCTTAAGGATAATTCATAGACCCTTGAACATATACTTGTATCCACCCCACTTCACATGGTCTGTCGATTCCAGTTGGAGAAACCCTAGAGAAGTAAAATGGTACAGACTTTAAATGTAGAGAAGCAGAGTGCCTATTGTATGTCAGTTTCTAACATAGGCTCCAGGGATAGAATGAGAAACGAAGACCTTGTGATTGCTGCCCTCTCAGACATGTAGCAGTTGTAGGCGTAGCATTTAATTGTTCCTTAATTTTTTTCGTGAGTGGTTTATCTAGGTTGTGAGGCTTGAAAGTTTGCATCTTCTACACCTTAAACAATAATGCCTAACAATGCATGAACTCAATCACCTTGTCATGTTGTTGTGTTGAAAGCCTATTTAGGGACTTCAAGAAACATAGCAGACAAATTACTATTTTGTATTGCTTGAAATGTATTGATTACTTTGCCCTTGACTGGTTCATACAATCACAGTAAATGTGCCGCTCGTTTTCTCATAAAGAAAATTTATTTCCTTTTCTTTAATACGTCCTTAGAAAATTTGAAGCAAGCAAAATGATTTAGTAAATGTTGTTTTAGGACTTGGAAGGCCACTTGGGACAATAGGTTCTTACTTACTTGGCAGTTTCTTTGGGAAGTTTTGCTATTACTGAATTTGTTTTTAAAATAAGAATTGTGGTAGAATGACATGGGTGCATCGTATCAGATTTTATTTCTACTATATATGCTTATTATGATCTGGAGATATATTTGAGAAAAACTTCGTATATTAAGGTTATTGTGATTTCATGTCCAGTAAAAAAATGTTTAAATACATAGGAATCTAAAATTTCCCTATGGATAAATAAACCATGAGAGACTGTGGACTCCAGGAAACAAACTGAGGGTTTTAGAGCGGTGGGGGGTGGAGGGATGGGCTAGCCAGGTGATGGGTATTAAGGAGGGCACATATTGCATGGAGCACTGGGTGTTATACGCAAACAATGAATCATGGAACATTACATCAAAAACTAAGGATGTACTGTATGGTGACTAACATAAGATAACGAAATAAATCAATCAAGCAAGCAATATACATTCTTTTAAAAAAAGTATTCCTTGAAAAGAAAAAAATAACCTCCTTAGAAATATGCTATGTTGATTGTAGGTTTTCAAACTGTTTGATGACATTATATTAATAGAGTATTACAGCAAAAAGCTTTTATTAATTTAGAATTGATCTTTTAGTCCTTACTATTTAACTAATTTTAGTACTTTTCTCATATATCTAAACTGAAGTAGCTGGATATGGTGAAGATGTTTATATAGGAACTACTACATGAAGATATTATACGACTCTGTTCTTTATAAAACTTGGATTGAGTTTTTAATTGTTTTAATGGAAATGTATTCCCTTTTCAAACGTGTGCATGCTTTAGCACTACATGTGCATTCTAGAACATGCTAAGCTCTGGGAATAACCAGAGCTCTGTCAGATGGGTGTTGGTATGAGCCTCAGGACAAGTCAGGGTCCCTTGGTGAAGGCAAGAATACTGACAAAGCACCATGATACTTACCATCACTGAAGTTTGCCCATCAAAGAACAATTCATTATTGCAAGTTTTGAAGGCCTATGTTGAACAAAAAGTTTTGATAAAATAACAGTGCATAATGCCAAATGATCCTTGGTGTAGTATAGACAATGCTTTTCAAACATTTATCAATTTTTAAAATTTAAATATGTTAGGAATAGGCACAGTTTAGCCATTACGTATTGTATTTCAAAAGTATAAAGCTTAATAATGGGTATATATTTCAGGTATATTAACAGCATCAAAATTTAGTAAATGCTTAGACGTCAGCTGTATTCTGCTCATGATATGGCAGCAGTTAAAAAAAAAAACAAAAACAAGTTGTATACTTCACTGTTTTCAGAAGAGCTAGCAGTTTGCAGGGAACTCCTATTGAAATCATGTCTTATTCACATACCCCGGGAGGCAACATAGCTTTGGCAGTTTGGGGTCCGGAATCAAATGGTGTGTTTACTAAATTAGGCTTCCCCACCTCTGGCCCTAGGATCTTGGATACGTTGCTTACATCCCTAACCTTCATATGCTCACTCTGTAAATGGAGGTAATAACAAACACCTCGGAGGGTTTGTTATGGAACTTCACAGTACACATAAAACACTTAGAATGCTGCGTGATCCGTAGGAAGTGCTAAATTATTTACATTACAAGAATATGTCTATGTATTCTTAACATAGAATAAATTTAAATTAAAGAAGTCAGTTCCACTTGCCAGGCTCTGTAGACAATGAGCAGAGTGGTGTTGCCCACTCAGGCTCAAGCACGCTCTTTCCTCAGGACATTTATCCTCACTCTTCCCTGCAGTTCTCATGCTTTTCCTCCAGATAGTAGCATCGCTTGTTCAAGTGTTATCTTAAATAACCGCTCAGATAGTATCTTCTATCAGGGAGACTTCCCTTCCTGCCCAGTATGAGACACTCCTGTACCCCAACATGCCCTATCTCTTTTATCCTGCTGTAATTTTTTTTCCCCTTGGCGCTTATCATCATGTACAGTCTATGTATTTCCTTTTCTGTTTGCATTATCTGCCTCCGCTCTCTAGAACGTGAGCTCTGTGATGATAGGGACTTCATTCTCTGTACCTTGCTTTCCCCAGTATGTAAAGTGGTGCCTGGAACACAGTTGGTGCTCAGTCAATATTGTGAAGGAATTCACGCGAGGCTTCTGTGCTCTCAGTCTGTGCTGGCTTCCCGTCCTTTCGTATTGTGGCCGTCTCACAGCAAGGAGTGTGGTTTCTAGTGTTTTAAATGTGTTGTGCACCCCCTTCCCTTCCCCCAGTAAAACTTGGCCTCTCAGTGCCAGCCAACCACAGCATGGACTGCTCAGCACAAAACACGTTGGTCTTTTACAATGCTGGAAATCAAACCAAAACACAGCCACACTGACTGCCAAGAACACATTGAGAGGCTGTACGGTAGCTGAAGAGCCATTTGAGTGATTTTTAAGAGATTTTCAAGGATTATGTTGAGTTTTAACTCTCAGTAACGTGCTAACTTGAAATCTTCTCTCCCGATCCCTGACCTGCATCCCCCTGGGTCTCTTGGTTCACTCAGTCTCTCTACTGGAGTATCGGGGGACAGTGATCACAGTGAACGGGGAGCTCTCATGTGAAATGAATTCATACTCTCATGAAATTCAGAATCGCTCAGGTAGTTGGGTCTCTTACTAAGTCTTCATATATTCAGATTCTAAAAACTCAGCCCGTTGTAGAAGTGACAACAAATCTAATAGAATGAACATATATAAACCTTCGGGACAGCTGCTACAGAGTTCTGTATTCTCAATAAAATACATTTGCTATTTATTATCTAGAAAGCAGTTTAACTCTTAAACTTCTTTCTTGGGCCTGATGGCAGGCATACTTCACAGGCCTCACATGACTCTGAAAAACACAAAGTAAATCATGAGGTGGAAGCTGATTTTATGAACCCATTCAGACTTGCCTGAAAACTTGCCCCTGGTTTTTGAAAAATTGACCCATAAAAGGGCATACCTCCCTCCCAACAGGCAATTCACCCTGTAAAAGATTTCTTTTTAAAAAATGACAGAAATATTGCAATGCTCAAAATAAGAGTACGTGAGAAAATTTAGGATATGAATAAGGAAGGAAGAAGTTTTCCTCCCCATTAGTCGTTTATGAGGGACAAAATCCCTACATTTAGTTCCCTGTGCTCTTGTCTCTGGGTGACTGGTTTCCTCCCACAATGGGAGGAAAACACGAGTGGGAAGGAAGTGACAAGAACAGCAGGGGAGGCACCTTTCCCCGAGAGGGAATGTGCCCCAGGGAGCTGACATGACAAGCCATGTGAGTTTGCATCAGCCATGAGAGAGAAAAGCCATAGTCTCTAACAGAGAAGTATGCACTTTAAGAAACCTGACTGTGGTCAAGAAGTAATTTTAAGGATGAAAATAACAAATTAGCTCAACTAGTATGCATACTTTCTAGGGAGAGTGTCTTTTTCCAGACTTTTTCTGCCTTTAATGTGGCCAGCCTGGTGGTGAGTTTGTTGGGTCAGAAGCAAGGGCCCAAGTGCTAACTGTGCCTGCTCTGTGGGGTTTGGTTGTGATGTTTTATTTTCTAGGGGTCATTGAAACAACACCCCATCCCTGGAAAAGAGCACTCAATTTTAGCCTCCTCTACAATTTACATTTGTTATTTGTTCTCCCGCGAGTGACACTGATTGAAGAAGACTAAAGTAAGGGGGTAGGGATCAGGGAATATGGTTACATTTTTTTTAAATTATGCCTTTGAGAAAATGTCTTAATGGAGTTAGTATTTGACCACATTTCCCCCAACAGATAAGGTTTGCCAAGCATTATCATTTATCTACCTTACCTTTTTCTCATAGCTTTTTTATTTGACACAGGAAGAGCATAGTTTTTAAATTATGGTCACAACTAGTTGCCATCATGCTACAAACAATATGACATCCTAGATTTCTCTTTGGGACTTCATTTGTTGTTTGAAACCCTATTCATAAAACAGTGGGAAAATAGTGGTATGCATTTATTTGAATTAAGAGGAATGTTTCATATGCCTTGAAAATATTGCCCTCTGTGTCGATCAAAAATAAAGTGGCATGGTATAGAATTGTTGAATCACTATATTGTATACCTGAAACCAACATAACACTGTATGTTAACTGTAGTGGAATTAAAATAAAAAAACTTAACAAAGAAAAAAAAGTGGCATGAAAAATAGAACCCACAGAAAGAAAATAACATTTTAGAAATTAACCATCTGTTTGAGCTCAATTAACAAAAGATCCTGCAAGGCCTCCCTTAACATGATATTCCTGAACTGTTCCTGGAAACAACAGGGTGAATTTACTATCCAATTAAAACTGATAAGAAAGTTGGCTTTGACATTCATTAAATAAACCCAAGATTCTACATCCACTCTGGGACTCTTTGTTTTAAGTTATCTATAATTATCTTGCTTACAATCAATGTTAATAAATTTTCTACCACAGTAAAGGCAATGGTGGTACAGTTCTATTAGTTACTGTTGTTTTTTTTTTTTAAATCTATGTGCTACCATTGACCTTGAGCCCAAATGTTATTTGTTGAGAATAAAAATACTAGTCTTGCCTTTGTGTAATACAATGGGTCTCAGTTCTAGCATTAGAATTGCCAAAGGAGCTTTTGTAATGTACTGAACCCTGGGTCTTACCAGATACTCTGATTTTAATTGGTCAAAATGGAGCTCATCATCCTAGTTTTTAAAGTTCCCCAGGCGATTCTAATGTGTAGTAAGATTGTGGACCACTAGTTTTAAAGGCCGTTCTGTTCCTGATTGGCTTTGCTTCCATCAGTCAGTTGCAGCTAAGCCATTTACTATGTGATCTTGGGTTTGTATTTTAACCTCTCTTTCAATTTCCTTTTCTGTCGGATAGGGCACTAATAGTGCATGAATCATAAAATCATTTTGAGAATCCAGTGAGTTACTGAATTTTAAGAATTTAAAATAGTGCCTGAAACATAAGTGTGCAATACAGATTAGCTGTCATCAGCATTATCATCTCAGTTTTTAAAATCCAATGATAATAATCAGGCTTTGGATTGCTTCCTTATGTATACTTCCTAACTTGAGCTCTTCTAAAACATCTGCGCATTTGTGCTTTCACTATACAAGTGTACCTTATTTTATTACCCTTTACTGTACTCTGCCATTTTTACAAATGGAAGGTCTGTGGCAACCGTGCATCAAGAAAGTCTGTCGGCGCCATTTTTCCAACAGCATTTGTTCAATTCATGCCTCTGTGTCACATTATGGTAGTTCTCACAATATTTCAGACATTTTCTTTATTTTTTTTATGGTTACCTGTGTCTGTGACCTTTGATTTTTACTATTGCAATTGTTTTGGGGCTCCATAAACTGTGCCGATGTGAGATGGCAAACTTAATAAATGTATGTGTTCTGACTGCTCCACTGACTGACCATTCTTCCACGTCTCGCTCTCCTTAGCCTGTTTTCTGAGACAGCACAATATTGAAATGAGGCCAATTAATAACTCCATAGTAGTCTTCAAGTGTTCAAGTGAAAGGAAGAGGCACACATCTCTCACTTTAAATGAAAAGCTAAGAGGGGAGGAGTTAAGATGGCGGAGGAGTAGGAGACACCGTTTTCAGCCGGTCCTCCGAGTCGAGCTGGATAGGTACCAGACCAGCCTAAACAACCACGGAACCAGCCTGAGACGCAGGAAGACGCATCTGGATCTCTACAAATGAACATCTCCAGCGCTGAGTATTGAGGTACGAAGCGGGGAGCCATGAAACTGTGCACAGATATCAGAAGATAAACGGAAGGGGAGGGAGCCGCGTGTTCGGGCGCCCGGGAAGTGGAGCCACTTGCACGGGAGAGCGGGGCTCGCGGACGCACCCGCAAAACAGCAGACTGAGACCGTGAGCCGGGTGCGCGCGCCACCAGGCATTCCCGCGAACACCGGAATCCCGGTGCGCTTACTGGATCTAGACTGAGACGGGAGATCCGGGAGGTGCTGGGCGGCTGGCGGCTGGCGGCTGGCGGCATTAGAAACACAAAGGACAGAGACGCGCTCCGGCCCTGGAAGTGAGGGCTGGGACGCCGGGTGTGGGGCGCACATCCCGGGACGCTGCAGGGTTGAGCAGCTCCCAACAGAGCAGAGTTAAAGTGGCCAGAACATTAGTAGAGAACAGGCCGCAATCCCTCTGTTCTGTGACAGAGGCTGAAATTTGGCCGCTGCTGCTCTGACTCTCAGAAGAGGCACAGCAAACCGCCAGGGAAAGCCGCCAGAGAACAAAAGCCTGGAAATACCGGCTCAGAGAGTGCCCATCCCCATCCCCCCTCGCAGGGGACACGGAGACTCTACCCAAACAGGGTTGCCTGAGTATCGGCGCGGCAGGCCCCTCCCCCAGAACACAGAAGGCAGGCTGAAAAATCAAGAAGCCCACAACCCGGGCGCCTGGGTGGCGCAGTCATTGAGCGCCTGCCTTCGGCTTAGGGCGTGATCCCGGCGTTCCGGAAAGGAGTCCCTCATCGGGCTCCTCCGCTGGGAGCCTGCTTCTTCCTCTCCCACTCCCCTGCTTCTGTTCCCTCTCTCGCTGGTTGGCTGCCACATAAATAAATAAATAAAATCTTTAAAGAAGAAGCCCACATCCCTAAGATCCCTATAAAACAAGGGGCACGGCCTGGGACCCAGTCAATAATTTGGGCTCTGGAAACCCCGCAACCTCTCTTCATCAGAATGACAAGAAGGAGAAGCCCCCCCCAGCAAAGAAAAGACAGTGATTCTGTGGCCTCTGCCACAGAAATAATGGATATGGATGTAACCAAATTATCAGAAATGGAATTCAGAGTAACGATGGTCAAAATGATGAGTAGAATTGAAAAAACTATTAACGAAAAGGTTACTGAGAATATAGAATCCCTAAGGACAGAAATGAGAGCGAATCTGACAGAAATTAAAAATTCTATGAGCCAAATGCAGGCAAAACTAGAGGCTCTGACGGCCAGGGTCGCAGAAGCAGAGGAACGGGTTAGTGAATTGGAGGATGGGTTAATAGAGGAAAAAATGAAAATAGAAGATGGTCTTAAAAAAATCCACGCCCACGAATGTAGGTTACGGGAGATTACTGACTCAATGAAACGATCCAATGTTAGAATCATCGGCATCCCCGAGGGGGTGGAGAAAAACAGAGGTCTAGAAGAGATATTTGAACAAATTGTAGCTGAAAACTTCCCTAATCTAGCAAGGGAAACAAACATTCGTGTCCAAGAGGCAGAGAGGACCCCTCCCAAGCTCAACCACGACAAACCTACGCCACGTCACGTCATAGTGCAATTCGCAAATATTAGATGCAAGGATACAGTATTGAAAGCGGCCAGGGCAAAGAAATTTCTCACGTACCAAGGCAAAAGCATCAGAATTACGTCAGACCTGTCTACACAGACCTGGAATGAGAGAAAGGGTTGGGGGAGCATATTTAAAGCTCTTTCAGAGAAAAACATGCAGCCAAGGATCCTTTATCCAGCAAGGCTGTCATTCAGAATTGATGGAGAAATAAAGACATTTCAGAATCGCCAGTCACTAACCAATTTTGTAACCACGAAACCAGCCCTACAGGAGATATTACGGGGGGTTCTATAAAAGTAAAAAGGCCCCAAGAGTGATACAGAACAGAAAGTCACAGCCAATACAAACAAAGACTTTACTGGCAACATGGCAACATTAAAATCATATCTCTCAGTAATCAGTCTTAATGTAAATGGTTTGAACCATCCCATAAAACGCCACAGGGTTGCAGATTGGATAAAAAGAAATGACCCATCCATTTGCTGTCTACAAGAGACTCATTTCGAACCCAAAGATGCATTCAGACTGAGAGTAAGGGGATGGAGTACCATCTTTCACGCAAATGGACCTCAAAAGAAAGCTGGGGTAGCAATTCTCATATCAGATAAATTGGATTTTAAACTACAGACTATAGTTAGAGATGCAGAAGGGCACTATATTATTCTTAAGGGAAGTATTCAACAAGTGGATATGACAATTATAAATATATATGCCCCCAACAGGGGAGCAGCAAGATACACAAGCCAACTCTTAACCAGAATAAAGAGACATATAAATAAAAATACATTAATAGTAGGGGACCTCAACACTCCACTCTCAGAAATAGACAGAACACCCTGGCAAAAACTAAGCAAAGAATCAAAGGCTTTGAATGCCATACTCGACGAGTTGGACCTCATAGATATATATAGAACACTACACCCCAGAACCAAAGAATACTCATTCTATTCTAATGCCCATGGAACATTCTCAAGAATAGACCATGTTCTGGGACACAAAACAGGTCTCAACCGATACCAAAAGATTGAAATTATCCCCTGCATATTCTCAGACCACAACGCTCTGAAATTGGAACTCAACCACAAGGAAAAATTTGGAAGAAACTCAAACACTTGGAGACTAAGAACCATCCTGCTCAGGAATGACTCGATAAACCAGGAAATCAAAAATCAAATTAAACAATTTATGGAGACCAATGAGAATGAAAATACAACAGTCCAAAACCTATGGGATACTGCAAAGGCAGTCCTAAGGGGGAAATACATAGCCATCCAAGCCTCACTCAAAAGAATAGAAAAATCTAAAATGCAGTTTTTATATTCTCACCTCAAGAAGCTGGAACAGCAACAGAGGGACAGGCCTAATCCACGCACGAGGAAGCAGTTGACCAAAATTAGAGCTGAAATCAATCAAGCAGAAACCAGAAGTACAGTAGAGCAGATCAACAGGACTAGAAGCTGGTTCTTTGAGAGAATCAATAAAATTGACAGACCACTGGCAAGACTTATCCAAAAGAAAAGAGAAAGGACCCAGATTATTAAAATTATGAATGAAAAAGGAGAGGTCACGACGAACACCATTGAAATTGGAAGGATTATTAGAAATTTTTATCAACAGCTATATGCCAATAAACTAAGCAATCTGGAAGAGATGGAATCCTTCCTGGAAACCTATAAACTACCAAGATTGAAACCGGAAGAAATTGATTCCTTAAACAGGCCAATTAATTATGAAGAAATTGAGTCAGTGATAAACAACCTTCCAAATAACAAAACTCCAGGCCCGGACGGTTTTCCTGGGGAATTCTACCAAACATTCAAAGAAGAAATAATACCTATTCTCCTAAAGCTATTTCAAAAAATAGAAACAGAAGGAAAGCTACCAAACTCATTCTATGAGGCCAATATTACCTTGATCCCCAAACCAGGCAAAGACCCCCTCAAAAAGGAGAATTACAGACCGATTTCCCTAATGAATATGGACGCCAAAATCCTCAACAAGATACTTGCTAATAGAATCCAACAGTACATTAAAAGGATTATCCATCACGATCAAGTGGGATTCATACCTGGGATGCAAGCGTGGTTCAATATTCGCAAATCAATCAGCGTGATACATCATATCAACAAGAAAAGACTCAGGAACCATATGATCCTCTCAATCGATGCCGAAAAAGCATTTGACAAAATACAGCATCCTTTCCTGATTAAAACCCTTCAGAGTGTAGGAATAGAAGGTACATTTCTCAATCTCATAAAAGCCATCTATGAAAAGCCTACTGCAAATATTATTCTCAATGGGGAAAAGCTGGAAGCCTTTCCCTTAAGATCAGGAACTCGACAAGGATGCCCACTCTCGCCACTATTATTCAACATAGTACTAGAAGTCCTTGCAACAGCAATCAGACGACAAAAAGGGATCAAAGGTATTCAAATTGGCAAAGAAGAAGTCAAAATGTCTCTCTTTGCAGATGACATGATACTCTATATGGAAAACCCAAAAGAAGCCACTCCCAAACTATTAGAAGTTATAGAGCAATTCAGTAACGTGGCGGGATACAAAATCAATGCTCAGAAATCAGTTGCATTTCTATACACGAATAACGAGACCGAAGAAAGAGAAATTAGGGAATCCATCCCATTTACAATAGCACCAAAAACCATACGTTACCTTGGAATTAACTTAACCAGAGACGTAAAGGACCTATATTCTAGAAACTATAAATCACTCTTGAAAGACATTGAGGAAGACATAAAAAGATGGAAAGATATTCCATGCTCATGGATTGGAAGAATTAACATAGTTAAAATGTCCATGCTACCCAGAGCAATCTACACTTTCAATGCTATCCCGATCAAAATACCGAGGACATTTTTCAAAGAACTGGAACAAATAGTCCTTAAATTTGTATGGAAACAGAAAAGGCCCCGAATCTCCAAGGAACTGTTGAAAAGGAAAAACAAAGCTGGGGGCATCACAATGCCGGATTTCGAGCTGTACTACAAAGCTGTGATCACAAAGACAGCATGGTACTGGCACAAAAACAGACACATAGACCAATGGAACAGAATAGAGAGCCCAGAAATGGACCCTCGGCTCTTTGGGCAACTAATATTTGATAAAGCAGGAAAAAACATCCGGTGGGAAAAAGACAGTCTCTTCAATAAATGGTGCTGGGAAAATTGGACAGCTACATGCAAAAGAATGAAACTTGACCACTCTCTCACACCATACACAAAAATAAACTCCAAATGGATGAAAGACCTCGATGTGAGACAGGAATCCATCAAAATTCTAGAGGAGAACATAGGCAGCAACCTCTACGACATCGGCCAAAGCAACCTTTTTCATGACACATCCCCAAAGGCAAGAGAAACAAAAGATAAAATGAATTTATGGGACTTCATCAAGATTAAAAGTTTCTGCACAGCCAAGGAAACAGTCAGAAAAACTAAGAGGCAGCCCACGGAATGGGAGAATATATTTGCAAATGACACTACAGATAAAGGACTGGTATCCAAGATCTACAAAGAACTTCTCAAACTCAATACACGAGAAACAAATAAACAAATCAAAAAATGGGCAGAAGATATGAACAGACACTTTTCCAATGAAGACATACAAATGGCTAACAGACACATGAAAAAATGTTCAAAATCATTAGCCATCAAGGAAATTCAAATCAAAACCACACTGAGATACCACCTTACGCCAGTTAGAATGGCAAAAATAGACAAGGCAAGAAACAACAATTGTTGGAGAGGATGTGGAGAAAGGGGATCCCTCCTACATTGTTGGTGGGAATGCAAGTTGGTACAGCCACTCTGGAAAACAGTGTGGAGGTCCCTTAAAAAGTTAAAAATTGAGCTACCCTATGATCCAGCCATTGCACTACTGGGTATTTACCCCAAAGATACAGACGTAGTGAAGAGAAGGGCCATATGCACCCCAATGTTCATAGCAGCAATGTCCACAATAGCTAAATCGTGGAAGGAGCCGAGATGCCCTGCAACAGATGACTGGATTAAGAAGTTGTGGTCCATATATACAATGGAATATTACTCAGCAATCAGAAAGAATGAGTTCTCAACATTTGCTACAACATGGACGGCACTGGAGGAGATAATGCTAAGTGAAATAAGTCAAGCAGAGAAAGACAACTATCATATGATTTCTCTCATCTATGGAACATAAGAACTAGGATGATCGGTAGGGGAAGAAAGGGATAAAGAAAGGGGGGGTAATCAGAAGGGGGAATGAAACATGAGAGACTATGGACTATGAGAAACAAACTGAGGACTTCAGAGGGGAGGGGGGTGGGGGAATGGGATAGACCGGTGATGGGTAGTAAGGAGGGCACGTATTGCATGGTGCACTGGGTGTTATACACAACTAATGAATCATCGAGCCTTACATCGGAAACCGGGGATGTACTGTATGGTGACTAACATAATATAATAAAAAATCATTTAAAAAAAAATAAATAAATGAAAAGCTAAGAATAATTAAGTATAGTATAGGTAGGTAGGTAGATAGATTTCTGTTATATATATTGGAAACTTGTTGAAAGCCTCTGAAATCAGTTGGAAGCTAGGTTTCTTGATGAGTTAACTAGGTTGTGAATGCAAAGGAAAAGTTGCTGAAGGATATTAAAAGCACTACTCCAGTGAACACAAATGATAAGAAAGTGAAACAGCCTTATTGCTGATGTGGAGATGGTTGTAGTGGTCTGGAGAGAAGATCAGAGCAGCCACAGCATTCCCTTAGGCCAAAGCCTAATCCAGAGTAAGGCCCTCACTCTCTTCAATTCTCTGAAGGCTGAGAGAGGTGAGGAAGCTGCAGAAGAAAAGCTTGAAGGTGGCAGAGGTTTGATTATGGGGTTTAAGGAAAGAATCTGTCTCCTGGTCATGAAAGTGCAAGGTGAAGCAGCAAGTGCTGATGTAAAAGTTGGAACAAGTTTTCTGGAAGATCTAGCTAAGATAGTTGATGAAGGTAGGCTACCGTAAACAACAAACTTGTTGTGTGATGAAACAGCCCTGTTGGAAGGAGATGCCATCTAGGGCTTTCATAGCTAGAGAAGAGAAGTCAAGGTTAAGGGGTAATGCAGCTGGTGATCTGTAGTAGCCAGTGTTCATTGAGCATTAGGAAAATCCTAGGGTCATCAAGAGTTATGCTAAGATATTTTGCCTGTGCTCTATGAATGGAACAACAACGTGGATGACAGCACATTTGTTTATAATATGTAGGCCTACAGTTGGGATCTGCTTGGGGAAAAAAAGATTTCTCTCACAATATTACTGCTCACTTATAATGCACCTGACCACCCAAGAGCTCTGGTGGAGATGTGCAGTGAGGATAATGTTGTTTTCATAACTGCTAACACAGCATCCATTCTGCAGCCTGTGAATGAAGGAGTAATTTCAATTTTCAAGTCTTGTTATTTAGGAAGCACATTCTGTAAGGCTCTAGTTGCCATAGATAGTGATTCCTCCGATGGGTCTGAGAAACATACATTAAAAACTTTGTGGAGAGGATTTACCATTCTAAATACCATTCAGAGCACTTGTGAATCATGGAAAGAGGTCAAAATGTCACCATTAGTAGGTGTTTGGAAAAAGTTGATTTCAATCCTCAGAGCTGACTTTGAGGGGTTCAAGGCTTTAGTGGAGGAGGTAACTAGAGATGTGGTGGACATAGCAGGAAAACTAAAATTAGAAGTAGAACCTGAAGACGTAACCGAATTGTGGCAATCTCACGACATAAGTTGAGTGGATGAGGAGTTGCTTCTTATGGGTGAGCAAAGAAAGTGGTTGCTTGAGATGGCATCTACTCCTGATGAAGATGCTGTGGAGATTGTTGAAATGGCAACAAAGTATTTAGAATATTGCATAATAACCTTAGTAGATAAAACAGTGGCACTGTTTTGAGAGCATTGACTCAAATATTCAAAGAAGTTCCACTGTGGGTAAAATGCTATCACACAGCATCGCATGGTACAGAGAAATCATTTGTAAAAGGGAAAGTTAATTGATACTGCAGACTTCGTCATCTGCAGTCACCTCAGCAGCCACCACCCTCGTTAGTTAGCAAAGAGATGATGACTTACTGAAAGCTCAAGTGATGGTTAGCTTTTTTTTAGCAATAAAGTACTTTTTAATTAAGGTATGTACATTTTTTTTCCTTCAGGCATAATGCTATTGCAAACTTAATAGACTGCAGTATAGTGTAAATATAACTTTATATGCACTGGGAAACCAAAAAATTCATTTGACTCATTTTACTGCGATATTCACTTTATTACAGTGATCTGGAACTGAACCCACAATATCTTTGAGGCATGCCTGTATTATAAAACTCAGTGAAACTTTTGCTTTTATTCTGATTCAGCCATTTAAATGTCGTATGACCTGGCACAAATTAACTTGATTTTGTCATTATATCTATTGCTTAGAGTTTGTGTGAAAATTAATTTTAAAAATTGAATGATACATAGTAAGCACCCAGTGAATGTCACTATAATTATTGCTTTTATTAGCTTTATGGTACTATTGCTATTATTAGCTATGGTGTTTCAGAAGACAACTGATTCACAATACAGCAGATATATTTTTATATTTTGTATGTGCTTTTAGCCAAACTAAGCCATCACGTAGGCATAATAAGCACTCTGAAATTGAATCAAACAAGGTGTAATTGCCTGCTCTTTAGCCAGCATGAGGCCTAGGTAGGAAGTATAAGAACAAAAACATAAGCCATAAAATCCGTAAAGGTTAAATCCTTACAATCTCTACAGTCTCATCCTGAGATTCAGTTCGAAGTATTGCATGGTGGTAAGCCAGAGAAGCTCCTTGAAATTCCAAATGCTGACCTCTTATAAGTCATGACCTTTCCGTAGGTAGTGCTAACTCTTGGGGTTTTCAGTCATGTATCTTGACTTGATAAAGGCAAAACAAGGAGTTGGCTTGATTGTGTTTAAAAAAAAAAAGATTTTTATGTTTTGTGTTTCTGTATATGTTCTTTCTACTTACGTTTTCTAGAATTCGATGTGTATACCCTAGGATTATAGTCAGCATGGGCTCAAGGTCTTGAACTTCAGCTGTGATAGAAGGCATGGAGAGAAAAAGCATTTTCCTTTCTCTATATTCAGCATTTTTTTGCTTTTATTTTCATACCAAATTCTTAATACTTTGTTTGGAAAGACAATGCACGGTCAAATATACTGTAAGATTGTTACCATGGTTTAGGTGTTTTAAGTTCGACGTTAAGATATCTAATTTTCCAAAGCCTTAGAAGGGGAAGGTCAGATGTAGATATACTTTCCTAGGTTTCCTCTGTGTCTTGAAGAAATTACTTCAATCCATGTGCTGAGTGAAGGAGAAAAGAAGAAACCAATTACAGTTGGAGAAATCAAATGAAATATAATCACTAAAGTACTTTATTCTAACATCATATCCTGCTAAAGAGTGTCACATTCGTGCCCTTTAGAGAGAAAACTCATTTGCTGTAATTTAATATTGAAGGTTCTGTTTCCATTGTTATGAATTAAGCGTCATGCAGCTGACATATCACAAGTGTCTGAAAAAGTTAACCTGTTCGGTAAGATGGTTCTTTAAGATCAGCTCTTTCTCCTGAATTCCCAGAGTTTGTGAATGGTCCCATCATCTGCCTGGGCACTGAAGCAAGAGCCCTAAAAAGCAGCCCCAAGTCTGCCATTTTGCTAGGCATTTCATCTTTCATTTCTCAAATCTGTCTTCCTCTTCTCTATCTCTGCCAACACTGGCCTCGCACAGAGTCCTCAGTATGATCCTACCATTGTATGAGTTGTCTGTTTCCTTCTTAGACCCATTTCCTAGGTTGCTATAGAGTGACATTTCTAACAGGTAAGTCTGGTCATATTACTCTCCTCAATGAAGTCCACACTAGTCAGAGTCCTCTTATACCCAGCGCCCCAAGACTTCTTTTTGTACTCTGAGACTCCATCGAAACGTTCATAGATCAGCAAATAGATTCAGTCATATCAGATATAACCCAAGACCTCAACATCCTGTGATTGCCAAATAAAGTTACATTTCCTGTAATATATGACTGAACTTAACCTTTCACATAATTTCACTGTTTTCCCCCAAAGAATGGTTAGGTGTTTTACAGAAGTATCTGGGTGGTTTCTTAGTCACCATGATAAGCCTTTTTCTGTCCAAACCCTCTTTGATCTAAAGCCCAACACCTCCCTTCACTGCTGTTCTCCTAGTATGCCAAGCCCGAAATTCCCTTCCTTCAATACCCTTTCCTCCAGTGACACTAGTTTTTGGCTTGTAAGAAAACTTATTAAAAGGTCCTGGAATATGACCAAAGGTCATTTTAAAGAAGAGAAAAATTTAACCCAGGGTATTACCATCATTTCATCAGATTTTACCCTCTTGATGAATATTACATGTTTCTTTTTTTTCCCTCCTGTTTGTACTTTTTTCCTTCCTACTTTTCTCCTTCTCTTCCTACTGTTATAAACAGTGTTGCAGTGCTACTTTTATTTTACATCTCCTTGAATGTTATTATGATCCACATTCCCACCAGTACCATTGCCGCATATGAATAATATCCGTCTTTTATATTGTCATGAACGTGAAAAACAAAAATGACTCTCTGTTGTTTAAAGTTGCATCTTTCTGACTACTACTGTGATAACATACCTTAAATATTTATAAACTCATCCTTTGTCATTCTCTGTGAGACTTGCCTGTCATATATCTTTTGCCCATTTTTTCTGCTGGCTTTCTTATCAAGATGCCTATCTTTTCCACCATGACATGTGAGTTTCCTGTCTTGCTGAAGAAGACCTCTCTCAGACTAAGATTTTGTTTTGTTTTTTAATTTTCAATTTGGATTTTTAATTCATAGGATTTTTTTTTATGACTTCAGGGTGGAGTTCATATAGAGCTGTTGCACAGCTATTAAGAACACACTCTGTTTGGGTGCTGGGTCTGCCTCCAGCTCAGGTCTGACCCCAGGGTCCTGGCATCAGGCTGCATCGGGCTCCCTACTTAGTGGGGAGCTTGCTCCTCCCTCTCCCTCTGCCTGCTGCTCCCCCTGCTCATGCTCTCTCTCTCTCTCTCTCTCTCGCTCTCTGTCAAATGAATAAATAAAATCTTTAAAAAAAAAAAAAGAACACACTGTTTATAAGCTATCATCTGGAAATAGATATGTGATTAGTGAAAATGCAAGATGTAGATTTGTCACTATATTTTAACACCCTCGGTTTATACACACAGAGGAAGAGGGATGAAAGGATAACTAAGTGAGAATAAGAAATAAATAAGAAAGGGTAAGAAAAAGTACTAACATGAACATACTGGTTTGGATGGGAAGGAAAGAATTGAAATTATGAGCCTTCTTTGGAATAATACATTTGTGTTCCTTAAAGAGCCATGCTGCTTCTCTCAGGGTGGCCCTAATGAGCCTCCTATCTTCATGGTTGCCACTATGTTATGGAGATAACCCTGTCTTCTCCCAAAACGTGTATTTTGGCAGAATTTCTCCCACACACAAGCCAGGACTAAGAGCTCTCAGCCTCAAAGTCTAAGGGCCTCCATCTTCCATTCTGTTGTTCTGCCGCCCCTTAGAGCATTAGCCTCTTTTGCGTGGTCACAGCTAATTGCACACTCACCTCTGCCCTCATGTACGGGGAGCAAAAGAAGGGAAGTTCAGGGTAAGGGTTTCCCTTTGTGCAAGTTATACGCTTCCTTTCCACTCACATTTCATTGTTGAGAACTTAAGTACATGACCAAACCTAGCCACAAGCAAAAGTGGGAAATACTGCATGTGACTGGCAACTATGTACCCAGAAAGAAGGGAAAACCAGATTGTACTAGGGGAACAATCAGCAGTTTTCACCATATTATTTATATTATTTTCATTGCCTCCTCTTCCTTTGCTATTCTATCTTACAAGTTTCTCTTCATAATAGGTTGTTTTGCTTAGTTCAATTAAATAAAAATATTATCCATGTTTTTGAAATTCCTGTAATTAAAAATGAACCTTTTATCATGGGTCCCGTATCAGGCATCTCTCTGAACTACTATCAAGTTGTATTTACTAGAACTGTAAAGAGATAAGAAAAACTTGGGATTTACTTGTCTCAAGAAATAGACAAATGGCAAAGTTAAGTGAAAGTGTTAAGGATTCTCCCCTCTATGATTATGCACATGGCTATTTGCAAACTGACTTGAAATTTAATGGTGGTAATGTGGCAAAATTTTCAAAATATGATGTGTTAAGTATTGAAGCTTCAGGGATTCCCACATTGTCTCCTGGGAGGCATTCGAGTATTTATTGCCAGTTCAGGGTGTGTGTGTGTGTGTGTGTGTGTGTGTGTGTGTGTGTGTGTACACGCAAGCACGCGTGCCCACGTGAGCACATATTCATCTATGAAAGTCTATTTTACCTTGGAAACATGTGGAATAGCTCAGCAAGTAATGGATAGTGAAACATTAACAGAAGATAATCCTTGCAAACATGAGATGCACAGCTAAATTTATTGTCATCAAGTCTGTAAAATTGTATTTTAAATATTATGTTTTTATATTTTCAACTGTGGTGGACCTTTACTGAAAAAGAAATGGAAAAGAGAAAGTAAAACACAACCCTTCAGACATCTCCAGACATTTCCATTTCCTTTGTGCCTGAGAGTTGAAACTGCCAAGTTCAGTGAATGAAACACTACCTCCAAAGAATTCCCAAATGTATCATATAAAACAGGGAAGAAAAGGCACTAAAATATTTTTATAACTCTTGCTTCAAATTTTTTCTGTGTATTAAATAAGTTGTCAGCTTATTGTTGGGTTTGTTTCTGTGAAAGTCTAGAAAAGTAGCAAGGGATTGTGATCGATTGGTTTATGCTAAGCTTTTACCCACTAAATCTTTGGGAAACTCTCCTCCTGCTCCTCTTGCCTGAACAAAGGAAGAGGTAAATTATAGGTCCAGGAAATGAAGAGAACTTTAATAAGCTCCCTAAAACTAGGACACTTGTAAGCAGGGGAGGGGGTGGGACATATCTGAAAAACATGTAGGTGATCAAATGGGCAGCATTTGATCGTTCCTTGATAAGGTTATGGGAGTAAGTAAGGGAGAGAAGCTTGTAGGTTGGGTGACCAAGTGGATTCTAGCACTGTGTAAATAAGGGATCTTGAAGGATGAGTATATCTAATGTGCAAGATGATGCAGTTAAGTTGACTACTGGATGTCCCGGATTCCTATAGACAACTGAATATGAGCCTGAAGATTAAGGGAGAATCAGGACTGGAGATCCAGGTTTGGAAGTCATTGCAAAACTCAGGGAGAGCACATAGAATAGATTTCTAAACCCAGAGTCCTTGGAAAGATATCAGTTTTTGTGATTCCCAAATTTGATATATTAGTGTCAGAAGATAAGTTTACAAGGGTGACTGAGAAGAAATTCTTCAAGAGGTGAGATGATTGTATGTGTGTGTACATATGTGTCTGTGTCCATGTGTACATTCCTGTTTAAGCTGGAGCCTATAGTATTGGCTGATGGATTTGATGTGGGGTATGAGAGAAAAATCAAGACCCAATGTTTTTTGGCCTGAGCAACTTTCAGATGGATGGAGTTGCTACATCCTGAGCTGGGAAAGACTCCCCAAGGAGCAGGTTTATTGAGTAAATGAATGAATGAAAGAAAGAATGAATGATTTTTAATAGACATTCAGCTTTTTTTTTTTTTTTTTTTTTTTTTTTTTTTAAAGATTTTATTTATTTATGTGACAGAGAGACAGCCAGCCCAGCGGGACTCGATCCCGGATCGCCAGGATCACGCCCTGAGCCGAAGGCAGACGCTTTAACGACTGCGCTACCCAGGCGCCCCAATAGACATTCAGCTTTTAAAACTTTATCACAGTGACTTAACTGATGATAATGTGTTTGAATGCCTTACTAGACCATTGTAATGAACAAACTAATTTACATTTAGTAGCTTCCCATTTGCATGTAAGCCATGCATTATAAAGTAGTTGGCCTTGCAAGTAGGTTAAATATGCCTCCAGGAAACCCTCTTCACAATATTAATTTGCTTAACAAGCTCTTCTTAGATATTAGAAATGGAAATTTAAACTCAGACGAGGAGGACTGCCTCTAGATCTGAAGTCAGAGCTAATGACTTCTTACTGTTATAAAAATTTGACATCATGAGCACGTACGTGATTGAGATGAAAACCCTGTGAATGTCACAGATGTACCCCTTTGAACCAACACAAACACCAGTTGCTTTTATTCAATTCACTTTACAGGTACTTCACAGATTATTCAAATATGTCTTTTACATATCTGAAAGAGTTTACAGTTTCTTGTTTTTAGAGTCATGGTTTGAAATAATGCGTTCTGTGCCCATTTAGGAAGCTCACCATTGGCATCCACCAAAGTACAAATGGTCTTATCATTATGAGAGATATGGAGCTACCAGTGAATGACCACGTGTAGGGCCTCCTTTATTCCCTAAAGTCCTTACAATCAGTTTTGGAGTGATCTTTGCAGTCATGTCTTCCATTTCTTTTTCCTTTGCTCTCTGAGTGCTCATCAGTCTAGTTTTCTCTCAAGGTCTTGAACATTC
This sequence comes from Ursus maritimus, assembly GCF_017311325.1. Lineage (NCBI taxonomy): Eukaryota > Metazoa > Chordata > Mammalia > Carnivora > Ursidae > Ursus > Ursus maritimus. The sequence continues at coordinate 22,242,507 of NW_024424564.1, forward strand.
CATGCTTAGTCCCAACTCACTACTTTGAGGTTCTGCTTCTGAATGAATGTACCTCTGATGAAGATCTCTCAATTTCTCTCATTCATCTGATCTCAACTTGACAATCATTATCAGGAAAATTCTGAACCACTTTTTGCTTTCTACACTTTGCTTCGTATTTATAGTTCTTATCGTAGTTAAAGTTTATTTACTTGTGTGATTATTTTATTTTTCATTTCCCTCACAAGCATATAGGCTCCACGAGGACAGAGTCTATAGTAGTTTAGTTCAACATTGCATCCGTTACACCAACACAGTGTCCATCCCTGGTGATCGCTTACTAAATAGTTATTGAATAAATCTGTAAAGATAGGGGCTTTGCCTGAAGTCACACACCTAGCTAGTGGCAGAGCCAAGGTTTCAATTCAGGCTAGTAGTCATCTACAGAGAAATTAGGTAGAGATGAGTTTCAGTTTGATTCTGTGTCCTGGAAAGGATATATTGAAGTTATTTATAAATAATTATTATGGGAAAATTGTCCTTCTCAGACACACACACACACACACACTCACACACTCACACTCACAACATGCAAACACAGATAATAGCTGAGCCTACAAGATTTAAATCAGTTGTAGTACATCTGTACCTCATTCCTATGTTTCTCTAGACTTTATCTTTCCCCGTGGCTCAAAACTATTTTCCAGCTATCTGTACATGGTTGTATCAAATCTATTCTTCACTCTTGCCATAGGAACTGCATCTTTCTAAACACAGTGCTTTCAAATTACTATTTTAAATACTCTTAGACTTCTCATTGCTGATCATCTTTTCCCATACTTCTTTGCTGAAACAAAGCCATTTTTCTAACAAGTTTTAGCAGAAACCAAATATGTGAAAGATGAGCTCTTCTTAGCAAGGATGCCCTATCCCCTGTCTCCATGCTTACAACCATAGTAGTACAAGGCACTGACTGTTACTACCTTCCAACCCTCTGTGCTGCTCGCCATCCATCAACTCAATATAGCCTAAAATTCCATGTAATATACCCTTTATTCCTTTGAAATTCATCATCTGCCCATATGTCCTACCCTGTTCTTCTCCCTGGCTGCATGAATTAATCTTTGAAAAATCTATCTCAAATGTTTCTGTGTATTGTAGTATTGTTTCTGATAGCAAGGAAAATAGAAACAACCTAAATACCCACTGAGACGACTTGTTAGATTAGGGTATGTCATATCTTTTTAATGAATTTAGAGTAAATTAGAGTATGTCATATCTTTTATTGATGTTTTTAATGAATATGCTACTCAGATCCATTTCTGTTGCTGAGAGGTAGTGATTTTTCTTCATAATTATCAGATTCTCTTAAAGCCAATATCCTTTTATAAAGGTTCAATATTTTTTCAGACTTTTCTACTTTGCAGAAGAATGAAATATGACATACTCTCCTCTCCCAAGTATTTCCCAGGGAGCTTCTAATTTCTTGATTAAAAGCTTAATTTCATTCTCTTTTCTTACACAGTAGGTGTTATTCTTTGGCATTTATGGTGAAGATTTACAACAGTAATGAAAATTTCCAAACTAAATAGAAACAACCCATAGGCAAGCAAATGAGTACAGTTTAATTTTTTTCTATAATAAAATTCTTACTGTGTACAATATTGAGACAGTCTACTCATTTTGGATTTTAAGTGTACACTTGTGATTTAGAGCCAACATTTAAACATACTCTGTTTTGAATTTCCTTGTGTTACTATTAATAAATTTTACTTTTTCTTAAGAGTCCAAATTCCTCCAGCATTAGGAAGGAGAAAGAAATATATTGGTATATATGCTCTATGCCTCTTGAGAGTAAGCTAGATTAAGAGATTCTCCAAGCCCTATTACTGTTCTTCTTCAGCTGAAGAATTCACAAAACAGAATTTATATTCCACAAATTAAAAGAAAAAAAATATTGTTGATTTTCTTCCAGTTTTAGATTACCTTACCCTTACAAATAATGTATTTTCATCCTTGATTTATTTATTTTTTTCCTGCTAAGGAAGTACCATCTCAAAGTTCGCAAATTACCACTGAAATATTATAGCTTTTCTTTTGGCAACGTGCTGCAAAATAACTAACATTTCTATAGTGTTTTCCAAATTTGCAGAGTATTTGTATACCTACTCTATTACTTATTCCTCATGATATCCAGTAAGGAAAATGACAGCTATTTCTGCTGGGGTTTTTTTGTTTGGTTGGTTTGGTTTTTGTTTTCATATGAGAAACTGATTTGGCAATGTTGGATATTTTTTTGCAAAGTCATACAGGTAGGAAATGCGAAAGTAAGGATTAAAAGACCAGATCTGGGGCACCTGGGTGGCTCAGTCAGTTAAGTGTCTGCCTTCAGCTCAGGTCATGATCCCAGGGTCCTGGGATCCAGCCCCATGGCGGGCTCTCCGCTCAGTGGGGAGCCTGCTTCTCCCTCTCCCTCCACTGCCTCCTGCTCTGCCTACTTGTGCTCTCTCTCTGTCAAATAAAGAAATAAAATCTTTTAACTAACTAACTGACCAGATCTTCCTACTACTAATCCAGAGCTGTTCCCACTTGCCATCTTCAGGATATATATATGTGGTTTTTGGTACATTTATCTTAAAACATTTCCTCCTCTTTTGGAAATAAATTTATCAACACCTTTATAATATAAGGTCTTTCTCTTATTTTCAACAAGAATGATCTGTCTGAACAAAATGTAATTGTGTAGATAAACCAGCTTGGAGAAAAATCCCATTGTTAATGCTTCCTAAACTAAATAACGTATGTGGAGCTATTCTGTATTTTACTTATCTAGAAAATGGTTCTTTTTAACTAACATGCTACCAAGAATGGGCTGCAATTAAGGTAATCTTTTTATCTCTAACACCTAATAAACACTGAAGCAGCTCTTATGAAACCTCTGGAATCTTCTCCCAGAGAGTAAGCATGGTCACTACCAGCACATTATAGATGCTTCTAATTGATTAACTAATTATTTTGTTATTGAATTGCTTTAGCAACATTTTTGTTCACGTTTCACAATCTTTGTTTTCCTCATACCTTAGTGGCTATTTGAAAATAATATTGATCACATTTTAATCAATCTTCATTCAATAGGACATCATGGAAAGCAAATTTATAAATTAAGTACATTAAAATAACAGGCATCTAGCATGATTGCTAATGATGTTATTTTGCATTCAGAGATGAAAGTTCAATAGGATATTTGTTGTGATTAAATAATCATGATCAGCAGTGATTTGTTTTTCAATATCTAAGGAGTTTAGTTTTACCCCTACTGTTTGTGGGCAGTGGGCCAATTGTAAAGATATAAATTTTATTTTTCTTCAAGTAGATATTTATTTTTATTCTTAGAGTACATGAAGCAAGAAATAGAAGCTAAATTAAGAATTTTATGACTCAAATAAGTTTTAGTGTGTTTCAGAAAAGTCATATAAAATTCATGTTGGTGGCAAATAGATTTTCCGTATCTGTTAATACCTCTGTCTGTCATTCTCTCCATCTTTCACCTAGCCTTATGCCCTTAAATTATAGGATATTGTCAACCCAATGTACCCAAATGCTTATGACAGACATTGTGAACCACTACCAATGTTTACGAAAATGAAAACAAGCACCATCATAATAAATTGGAATAGTAGAGTGGAAAGGGAAGTGGAAATGGAGTGGAAAATTGGGGTTTGGGCCCAGCAGTACTGATTACTGGTTGTGTTACCTTGAACAACTTACTTTATCCTTTAAGATCCAAATTTCTCTAGCCAATTGCAAGAATGAAATGAAACCATGTAAGTACATATGCTTTGAACATTTTAAGAGCAAACAAGTGTAAGGTACCTGTAGTATAAATAATGATGTGATGATGATGATGGTGGTGGTGGTGGTGGTGGTGGTGATAGTGACAGACAGACTTTCTGACCCATTAAGACACTAAGACTAAAGAAGATGTAGAGGCTTTGTATTAAACATATTAAACAAATAATTGCATCGAGAATGAACGTGATTTGCCAAGTTTAACAGCCAGTTAATGCTGTTTTCACTCAGGAAATTACATGTACAAAGCAGGTAACAAGTTACTATTGTAAGGATAATTCCAAAATATTTCCGTAGACGGTACTGCATAAGTGACTAGTTTGTATATTGACATTTGCTCCTTGCGGCTGGGTAGAACTTTGCCACTTGAAGGATATATGCGCGTAGGTGCATCTGTGCCCACATGAGAGAAAGTTTGATTTGAGGTAGACAGCAAGGAAAGTAGGACATGCATCCCTTATCTATCCTGTGAACCTTAGTCCTGGCAGCATGTAAAGTAGGCTATTTTTTTTTTTTTTTTTTTACTCTTTCTGTAGGTAAAGAAAGGAATAAATATATGTGTTCTATGCGGTAGTGCTTGCCACTCTAATTTGCTGCTTAATGATAGAGAAAATAGATGAAGGAAAGCAAATTCGTTCCTTCTCATTTCGTGGGAGTCAAATTAGATTTTATTTTGGAAAGTGGTAGAATTGCTCTGCTGACAACATAATATCAAACTAAAATTTCCATAAAATAAAAGAAAGGGATTCTGTCAAAATGCAAAGCAATCAAGTGTGTGTTAAGTGCTATCTATCTATGTATCTATGAAAGGGGGGGCAAAGAGAGAGAGAGAGAGAGAGAGATTCTTAAGCAGGCTCCATGCCCAGCACAGAGCCTGACGCAGATCTCCATCCCACAACCCTGGGATCATGACCTGAGCTGAAATCAAGAGTCGGATGCTTAACCCACTGAGCCACCAAGGCACCCCCATACTCTTTTTAAAAATTTTTTTACATGAATATAGTTAACACACAATGTCACATTAGTTTTAGGTGTACAACAAAGAGATTCAACTTCTGTATACATTCTGCTGTGCTCACCACAAGTATAGCTGCCATCTGTCACCATATAACCCATATTACAGTACCATTGACCTCATTCCCTAAGTTGTGCCTTTTATTCCCATGATGATAAGTGTTCCTTATAAGAAAAGTACTACATACTTTTTTTAAACACTACGTACTTTTGATAAATAAACTGTGGGTTGTGTAGAGGTTCTCAGTTATAAGCTAAACAAAATAGAGTCCTGCCAAAAGTGGATAACATTCTAGGAGGATGTCAAAGTGTTTCTCTGTATGGTTTGATTTGTTTATGTTGCTTATCTGTCTTTGCCACTTCCTCCCTTCCCTTGAATTTGAAAACATTCTGAGAGCAACATCCACTTTCCTTCCCCTGTTATTTAGAATGGTGTTATATACAGGATGCAGGCTACATAATTGTTATTGACCAGCTCTTCATTCATATGCTCTCGAATTTTGAAGCCAGTTCTTAAAACTGTCAAAATTTCAATGACTTTTATAATCACAAAGACTTCTACTTCTTGTCAGCATAGCAGACCATAGAAATTCTCTCCCCAGGTAGACGATTAGAATAATATTTTTCCTTCTGAAATGCTGTTGGGCTTTCAAGGGGAAGATAAGAACCACTCTTCCAAAGAAGGAATGGGGGTGAAGAACAAAACAAAAGAAAGAAAGAAAACTTTGAACTGGACTTTGGGATTCTAAGTGTCAGGTCACCTGTAGGAGCAGGGTTATCCTGAGTATGGAATTCAATAGCAGCCTTGCCTTCTGGTTAATCAGTCTTGCGCCTGCACCAGTGTGGTAAAACAGAGCTTATAATTGAGTCGGGACCCTCAAGGCAGAATGTGGTGGTTTAGGTTGGTAGAATTCTCTTATTTGTAGATGCAGATCCTCTCTGGATAAAGGCATCCCCAATTCAGGCTTTCTGGATTCCTCAGATTTAGAGCAAACAATTAATTAAAGAAAACTCAAAGATCACTAAGACCCCAAGGAAGTAACCACGGTAAGTGAGAGCAGAAACAAAATATTTAGACCTTCAAAGACTACAGATACTGAAATGTCAGAAACAGAATACAAAATAGCTCTGTATGAAATATTTAAGAAATAGATAATAGAGTGGTCTTGAAAAGAATTCTTGAATTCAAAGCTCAAAGGTTAGATTAAATAGGTTGGTCACAATTAAGAATATTAATGAAATTGAAGATACATGCGAGCAGATTACCTAGAATGCCATGTAGAAAAGGAAAATGAGGGATATGAAAGAGAAGTTAAAACTGGAGAATACAATGAGAATATGTAATATCTATTCAGAACCCAGACATTGAGAATAGAATAGTGAATATCCCAGCATTTTCTGGGATGAATAGAAGATGCACAGCATAATATACCCCAAATGAATAAATAAATAGGAATCTGTATGCAGGCTCAGCATTGTTTATTGTAGGAAACCAGGGGCAAGATGATAACCTAAAAGCAGCCAGAAAGAAAACTTACCTATGAAGGAATGCTAATTTGATAAAGAGCACATAAAATTAATGCAACCCTGAGAGACATAAGATAATGAAATAATCTCTTTAAGATGTTAAAAGAAGGGGTGCCTGGGTGGTTCAGGTGGTTAAGCATCTGCCTTCAGCTTAGGTCATGATCCTGGGTTCAAACCCCACATTGGGCTCCCTGTTCGGTGGGGAGTCTGCTTTTCCTTCTGCCCCCTACACCCCACTCATTCCCTCTCTCTCCGTCAAATGAATAAATAAGATCTTTAAAAAAATAAAAAGATGTTTAAAGAAAATTTCTGTAATACTCTCTTAGCATCTAGGAATATTTTTCAACAATGTTGGTAAAATAAAAACACATTATATAATCAAAAATTGAAAAATATTACCATCAATAATCTTTTACTAAAGAAAACTTTTGTAAAAGCATCTGCTTTAGGAAGAATGGAAATTCCAAAAGGAGAAGCTAAGATGCAAGAAGCAAATAAAACAGCAAACATGGATATAAGTCTAAATGAACATTATGTAATCTAATGGCAATGATGATTTTTGTGTGTTTCATGTTGGGGCCTAGGGTGATATGGCATATTATTCACTTGTCCCCACTTGACTTCAGCTGAAGATATATGGCAGAAGGGAACTTTTTCTCTGGATGTGTGGGACTTTTTTTTGGCTAATGCCAATGGGTGAGCCCAACAGAGGCATGGTATTACAATATATTTCAAATATAATATTTAAACACATAGAATATATTAACATATTTTGTAAGTAAAGATGCATAATAATATACAATGAAATTTATGCGTGTGAACATCATGGAACACTTCTTGGAACTCTGAAACTAACCATTGCCAATAACTTCCATCTACATCTGTGCCTCTTCCCCATCCCATCCCTTTATCTCCCCCACAGGAGATAATCACTATTCGAATCACCACACTGAATTTTGAAGTTTAGTTTGTAACTATAAAATACTACTCGTTATCATGTTAAACCCATGGGTCTTTTAATTTACTTAGTGTATACATTTGTTTTTCATTTATTAAATTCTACTGAGTTGAACACCAAATAAAAATGTAATCAATATTGTTTTTAGCTAGCCATTGAAGTACAAGGAAAATTAAAATGATAAAACATGAACTACAAAGCCCCTAGAGCAATCTAATAACAAAATTAAGAAATGTGTTAATTATTAGAAACATCTTAGGACATGCTTTTGGTGCCTTGCTAGCTTTCTTGGTGAAAGTTCCAGAGTCTTAAATAATAGCTACTTTAGTGCTTAAAGTTAGCTGTTAACAAGCAGAGACTGTCTTTTTTTTCTTTATTTTTCCCTCTCTTCCCCTATGATCCTCTGTTTTGTTTCTTAAATTCCACATATCAGTGAGATCATATAATAATTGTCTTTCTCTGATTGACTTATTTGACTTAGCATAACACCCTCTAGTTCCATCCACATCATTGCAAATGGCAAGATTTTATTTTTTATGGCTGTGTAATATTTCCATTATGTATATATCCCACATATTCTTTGTCCATATCTTTAAAAAACTAACTTTACTAAAACAGTTATCCTAACTAAAGCCCATTTTTACTAGTATTTGCTAATAAAATTGCTGTATTGTCTTCTCCTTAGTACTATCAGGACCATCTTAGTCACCCCAAAGGCCCAGTTCTTGCAGGTCATCCATCATGCCTAGAATCTAATCCTTATAAAACTCCGTGTATCTCTCTTTGCCCTCATCACCTATCACTTTCCAACTCTTGAAATATTTTACTAATTTTGGTCTCCTAAGGGAGCCCTCTTGCCTGGTTGCTCTTTCTGTAACTAACAATTTCATTCAAACATCCCACAACCTGATCACCATTTCCAGCTATGGCACCAATATCCCAAATGCTTCAGCCACAGCCGGGACCTACAATCCGTAGAAATCACCAGTGTTTCAGTGTCCTTGAGCACATTATACCTCAAATACCTCCTTACTTAAATAAATTCCAAGTTCAGTCATGATAATCATTCCTTTGCTTCTTTTTGTCCCATCATACTTGTTGGCCAAATCAGCACCTGGCTACATCCATCTCTGTCTGCTCTATGTCTGCATCTTGAAGCTAAACCTATCTAGAGAAAAATACAACTCCCTTTAAAGTTCAGTATCACCAGCCTCAAGTGAACCCTCAGTGCTGGGTGGCAGTCAGATTATAATTTTCTAATCCATTCTCTCTGGTATTTTTCTAGATAACTTCATACTTGACTCTTTCATCTAAAATTTCCAACATTTTTTTCCCCATCACTCACTCAACTGACATCCTTGCATCCTTTTTCATTGAGAATGCAGAAGTAATCAGAACTTTCACAAGCGTCCATCCCCACATCTAACCATCTATTGGCATTTGTGCCTTTAAATGATACCTTTTTTCCTACTGTTATAAACTGTCTATCCATCTAGCTCAAACCAGCCTCTTCATTTCTTCATTAGATGCCTCTGTTTTTAACTATTGAAGGACATTAGTCCTACATTTACTTGTCTCCTGTCTCTCTCACTCATTCTCTCCCTCTCCCTCTCTTTCACTGTCTCTCCTGTATTAACAGATTTTTCCTTTCTACTGAAATATCCCATCAACATTTAAACATGATGTTATCTCTCACCAAATTGAAAAACAAAAAGCCTCTCAAGCCTATTTATGCCTCTAGCTACCACTCCGTTTTCCTCCTTCCCTTTATAGCATAACTTTCCATTTTCATTTGGACCTACTCCAGGCAGGCTTTTTCTCCAATGATGTCACCAATGCTGCTCTTGTCAGAGTTACTGGAACAACACTCAACAACATTAAATCCATTTGTTCTCAGTTCTAATTTTACTTGTCCTATCAGTAGCATTTGACACAGATGATTACTCATTCCTCCTGGAAACACTTTCTTTACTTGGTTTCCAGATTCTTAGCTCTGGTTCCTCTTAACCTTCATCCCCTGGCTTGTTCTTTCCCATCTATCCAATCTCTTGACCTTGAATTTTTTTCTTTTTTCTTGACCTGCTTTTCTCTGTATCATCACTTTCTCAGAGATCTCATCCTCTCTCATGGCTTTAAATAGCGTTGATATGACGGCTCCCAAATTTAAATCTCCAGCTGAGATCTCTTCTTTGGACTCCAGACTAATCTACCCAGTGTTTACTTAGTATCTATACTTGTACATACCCCTCCAGCTAATGGTTCAGAATTGAACTCATGATCTTCTTCCCATGCCTTCTCGTCCCATGGTCTTTCCCATTGTAGCAAATCGCTTCATTCTTCTAATTGCATAGGCCGACTTCCACTGCTACAGTCCTTATCGAAGACTGCTCATCTATAATACTGCAGTTGACTTCTTCATTATTGTGCTTTCAAAATAACATTCAAAGGGTGTCAGACCATGTTACTCCTTGTGCAGTTTATTCCCTCACCTCCTTCAGTTCTACACTCAAATGCTGTCTAAAGACCTTTAGAGATCTTCTTATTTAATATTGTATTTGAGGGTTCAGCAAACTTTTGTTGTAGCAGACCAGGCGGTATGTGTTTTAGGTTTTGCAACCATAGGTCTCTCTTGCAGCTACTCAGTTGTGCTTTTGTAGCACGAAAGCAGCCATAGACAATACGTACGTGATTAAGTTTGGTTATTTTCCAATAAAAATTTATTTATGGGCATTGAAATTAGAATTTTATGTAATATTCATGTGCTTTGATGTATTATTTTTCCTTTTGAGTAAAAGTCCTGAGCTGGATATGACTCTCAGGCTGAGGTTTGTTGACCATCCTCCTCACATACCTTTCTTCAACCTTATGTTTGCTATATTTTTTATCCTTTCATGTATCACAATATAACGTACTATATATTTTGCTTATATTTTTGTGTTTATTACCTTTGTCTTACAAATAAGGTATAAGCTCCTTGAGGCCCAGGATTTTTAACCGTTTTATGTACTGTTGAATTCCCAATGTAGGTGCTCAAAAATTAGATTCTGAATGAATGAAAAAATTATATTTTAAAAAGAATTAAAATTGGCTGTTAGGGATGAGATAGTTGAAAAACCCAAATTTATTTTAGAAATTATAGTTTCAAGGAATAAAATTGGTTATAAAGGATGAGATAGATGAAGAACCCAAATTTATTTTAGAAATTATAGTTTCAAGGGTTACAGGAGAGATATCATTTGCAGTCTGCAAAAGGCTCCATCCATGACTTTCTTATTAAATTGTTCATTATTATTTCTTTGTTATAAATAATTTTTTCATCTCCCTAAATTCCATTTATTTAGTTAGAGATACCTTTATGTATCCATTCCCCTTTTCATGGGATAGCCACGCTTCCTGGCCTCTCATTGTTGCCCAGGTTCTGGAGTTAAATAGACCTACAGATTAGCCACATGTACTCTTGCTTCTCTGCTGGAGGCTGCTTTTTCACATGGCCACTATAAGTGATCATATTCCACAGCATCCTGGACTTAATTTTCTAAGAATATTGACTTTATAATTACCATTTCATTCCTTTTTCTCTTGGATGAACCAAAGAAGTTAAGAAAGTTCTTGAACTTCTGTCTTTGACTGAAATAAATGAAAGAGTTAAATTATAGGCATTAGAGCATAGCTTAATTTCTATGAGCCATTTCAAGATACTGAAATTGGATTTAATTATTATATGTAATGGACATTAAACATTTATGAGATAAATGGCCTATAATTTAATTAGTGGAGTATTAATATAATTTGTTTTAAGAATAACTAATATGTAATAAGAGAAAAAGATCTTGCTTCTGGTTTCTTACATGAAAAAATTAAAACGATGTGCCTTTCTTGTACTTCTAGAAAAGACCTTTTTGTCTAACTTGTTCAAAATGAGTCATAGGTAGAGGTGATATGTGGCCAAGTTTTTCTGTAGTTAAATATCAGGCCTATTCAAGGTTGTTGCTTTGGCAATACAAAATGATGTTTTTTGAGGAGGTAAAAATATATTACTTTGGATTTTGTAAACATAGTTGACATGTATCACATAATCATTATGGTTCCCTAACTCAGTATGGAAGATGAGTCCAAAAGAAATCAGAGTTAGCATATGAGTATTAATCCTTGGTTTAAAAATAATTTATCTTGTTCTTCCTTCTTCTTCAAGTCTTGTTTGGGTTGTTATTTGTGGTATATGAATGAATAAGTATCCAACAAATATATCTGTGGTCAGCAGTGGCTTGGACTCTGAGTCTGTGTGATTGCTTTATTGAGTGCTTGTTATTTGCTTGCTTCCTTATTTTATATTAACTGGATAGACCAAGGAAGGGAGGCAAGAAACTAAGGGTGTAGCATTTTCAAAAATAGAGTTGCTCAGAGAAGACGTGAGACATTGGTACAGTAGGCAAAGGCAATACAAAATCAGTATTACATACAGTTTAGAAACCCATTATGCAGAAAAATTTCAACAAGACCATTTTTAAAACCTCCTTAAAGATAAAAAAAAATGTGCTGACTGAACAGGCTCTAAATTAGATGATTGATGTAGTCTGAATGTGGCAATTTCGTGTATGAACATTTCAAAAATAAAGGCAAAAGGTGTAATTGAATGTAGAGATCTTGAGGGCAAAATGTGTAATTGGACGTAGAGATCTTGAGGGTACTATGTGAGGTTGTACCGTGTGAGTGGCAGAAGTTCTGCCATTCAACCTCCCTTGATTTGCCATGAGTTTAGATACACACAAGTCATGTTTATTTTTACATTTTCAGCAGGTGTGACACTTTGGCAAGTGTATTGGCTTGGAGTAGAGCATGGCTTCACCTTGATTCGTGTGTCCTGATGGAATATTTTCTGAAATGATGTGTGAAGACCTTGCATCATTATTTTTCCAAGCGTGTATCAACAAAGTCTTGGTCCTATAAAAGTGCAAATAGAATGCCATGCATCAGACAGTGTGTTTGCATTTTATTTTTAGTCCCTGGAAAGATTTATAGTTTCTGTAGAAATTGCTTTGTCCCTGCTCGTTATATTTGATCTGGTCGTCCTAACTCAGAGTGTTAGCAAAACTTTCCACTTGCTGTGTGCGTGAAGCCTGTAGTGACTTCTCTTTGTGAAACATGTTTCTTCATATTCACTCTGTGGGGGGACAGTGGCTGCCTTCTAATTTCATGTTGAAATGTGATTGATCTGATTGACACTGTCACCCTTGAATGAATCCTGCTTCTTCACTCTTATCTGCTTTGTCAGAGGGGAAAAAAATGTCTTACACATCTTTAGAACATGTATGCCTACCCTAAATTTCATTTAATCCACTTGTTTTGAAGTCTCTGACATGCTCATTTCCATGTTTTTTTTTTTTTAAATGATTATTTTCAATAAGGCCTATTCGGGAACAAGTCTGTCATTTCAACAATATGCAAACTGGAATCTCTCAGTTGACCTCCATCTGATCATAGCTCTTTATTGGCAAACGTAGAAGTCTGTTGGAGAAGTGATATATACATAGGTTAAAAACATTTTCCTGAATTTGATTTTTATGGCATCTGTTGAATCTTTACTCCAGTTGTAACTTTGACTTTGTCAATGTAGTAGGTCTTTTCTTTTTATTTAAATTCAGTCAGCCAACATACAGTACATCATTACTTTCAGATGTAGAGTGCAGTTCATGAGTTGCGTATAACACCCAGTGCTCATCAACTTAATCAAACTCAACAGTCAGTGTAGTATGTCTATAGCTCTTGTTGCATTTGTTTTTAAAAAATCAGATGATCAATTTGCATAGCAAAAAAGCCCAGTCCCTCCCAAAACAAAAAAAAAGAAAAAATGTTTTTCTCTGCCTCTGTCTCCCATGACAATTAAGTTCCTAAATATTATAAACTCAAATCTCAACCTCCAGCATATCTCTGAGATACATTTTAATAACAACATGATTATCCCAGGGGCATGTTTCAACTCCTTGGGATGAGCATCATTTTATTAGATATATTCAAACTCACGCTTCACACATACACACGTGGATGGCGCATACAGCTGGAAATCCTTCTGCGTAATACGATTATGATTGAGAAAGCATGCACGTGTTCCTCCCTCCCCTTCATACCAAAAAGAAATGAATAAAGTGTAGAGTGAATTATGTTGCTTAAATCATATTTGGAAACAGACAAGGAATTTGGTTCAAAGAAAAGGAAAAGAAGATGCTGTAGGTTTTTGTAGCAGCTCTCTGCATTAGTAAGGGCAGACAGCTGTTGGTGTTTTTCAGATGTAGATGATTTTGCCTATTGTGCAGATTCTTTCCTAAATTTCATTCCTTTAAGGTTTTTAACCTTCAATAAATTCTACTTATTTTCGTTCTTCTAATCTGCATGCACTTTAAGTCATATTTTTCTCATTTATGTAGAACTTTTATTTATAGTTTTACTTCAAGTGATGAGCTACGTGCTTATTGCAAATCAAGATAAATAGTGTACTGATTGCCTTTTATAAAAGCTGTCAGTGACACTTAGGTGGCCTGAGATCTAGGTTTCCCATTTGGATCATGTGAGAGATGTTCTGAGGACATTAAGGACATCAGGAAAACCTGTCTTTGAAACAGGATCATCGCCAGTGAAGAATAATTTCTGAGTTATATTCTTAATTTAGTATGTGCACTTTAAAATCAGTTAGAAATAACTACCACCTTTGAAATGACTCTGTTACAATCACTGTTTGCTATCCCCCAAACCACAGCTTTTGGCATTTTGATTGCCATAGAAATGAATAGCACTCCACATTGTGGCAATCACACCCATCATAAAAGTTAAATGAGCATTCTTGCAACACCCGCTGGGATGGGGCAGATGTAAGAGAGAAGGATTGAGCACACAGGATAAAATGTGTCACTGAAAATTGGAACTACTCCCTTAATGCAGCCTTGTGTCTTGCTTGTCACCTGTACCTCTTCTGTTTTATTCAAAGCTATTTCAAAAATGCAAATACTGTGTCGAAACTGAGAATTAGAATGAATCATTTCTGTTATCTGTCAGAATTTGCCTCGCCATTGCTAGATCCCCCATGTTGTTTTCCTTTGCCGTGTGTATAATTTGGTAAATCTTTTTGCAGAGATACTTTATTCAAAATATGACTGTAGTCAAAATATGACTACAAAGAATTATCATTTCTGAATTGAGACCATTGCATTGCATGTGGATTTTTGTTTTATCACAGAATTTTGTAACAGATCTTTTAGTTTATTGTATCACTATTTCATTTTTAATATGATTTTTTTGGTCCATTTTGATTTGGTCTCAGAAGGGTTACAGCATGGCTCTCACTGTTGACATCTTAATGTCCAAACTAATTGAAATTCAGACTCTTCTCTGTTAGGGCTTCTTACTGTCCATTGTTGGCTCTGTTCTCAGCAGTTTGCTGAAAACACTTTTAAAAAGTAACAAGTTGATTTTGACGTGACAACCAATTTCAAAAGTTTGTATGCCGTTCTCATTTTGGAAGAATTAAAGGCTCAAAGGAACCTGACAATTCATCTTGTCTAGTAGCCTCATAGCCATAAGGAAGTAATCTCCCCTCTCCTCCACAGCTCACCCTTCTAGACATGTCAGATTCTTCTCTGTAGTAGAAAAATTAGTGTCCATGCACCAGACTATAAACACCTTGAAGGCAGTGAATCCATCTCTGAAGTCTCCTGTTAGTGCTTAGGACAATGAACGGGTAACAGTTACGCTGACCTCATACATTTGAGGGACACAAATGAGAGGTATGTACAGCTCCTGATGGTTTCTGATAAATGCTAAGTGTGCAGTTCAAGTTAGTTAAAACTGTATGCAGACTGAAAAAGTACTGTTCTTGTTCCGCACTTACCTAGAGTGTCTGACAGCAACCTTGACATATAGTAGGTACTTAGTAAATGTTTATTAAGTTACTTAGAGATTGGGCTAGAATTTACTTCTTCTAGGTCAGCTCTTTCTGCTAAATCATAATTTTTTTCCTTCTTTCAGCAAGCATTCATTGAGAATTTCTTTCGTATGCCAGAGCCTGGCACTAGCACTATAAAGACAGTTAAAATAAATTCACTGCCTGTTTCACTCTCTAGCAAAGAAGACAGATGCTTATAACAAGTAGATATAATTCACTGTGGTAAGTGTTGCAATTAATGTATGTAGACAGTACTATGGGAACATACAGAAGTAAGCTATGAATAAGAGATTGTTAAACTCCTCTTTTAAATGAGCAGAAGTTGGCTGAAAAGAAAATGGACGAAGGGCTTTGTCAGAGAAACAGTCTGATAAAAAATGAATGCTCGAAATTGCACATGGCAGCAATAGAAGTTTCACATGGCTCACACAGAGAGTATATTGGGGGCTTATTTTGGGTGCCACGTAGTAATCGGTTTCTTGCACTGGGCTGAAGAGTCTGGATTCTTTCCTGTAGGCACAGTTTGACCCTTTGAAGCCCCATTTGTGTTTCAAAAAGACAAACGGTCTAGTGGGAGATAGATTGGGGTAAAGCAGGAATTGAAGATGGGAGGACAAAAGGAGACTGAGCGAATTTAGAGATGATTGAGATGATGTATACGAGGCAGTGCCAGTAGAAATGGAGGGTGATGAAGAGGGAGAATATGAGACATACTGTTCACTTGAAATGCTCCTGTTGGCTCTAAGAAAAATAATGAAGAAGAAAGCCAGAAAGCAGATAAAGACAGAGGAACAGGCCATGAAGAGAAGTCCGTTCTGTGTGGGACTAACCAGGAGCTGCCAGCCTTGTCCCACATGTCGTTGTCCAGGACTCCCCAGCCTTGCTGCGGATGGTGGCAGTTCCTGTCGCCCTTCTCTGCTGCCCAGATTTCTGGCATCCTCCCACCCACATTGAAAGTGCACCTTGATCGAGGATTTTCAATTTTGTGTATAACAGATTTTTCATCTTAGAAACTGCTTATCCGGTTGCCCGTCTTGGGAAAGTGACTCTGACCAGGAAAACACCAGGCCAAACAGTCCTTTGTAGGGACTGTTTTGAGGTAGTGGGAGCTCTGTGTAATTACCTTTCAAATACCACCATGTAGGTGCCAACCCTTTCAAAACTTACTCTGTCTATGTGTTAAAGAACAGGTGGATCACTGAAAAGAAAAAGGAAAAAGCTAATAAACGTGGAAATGTCATTGGCCTATCAGGGAAAAGAAATCAAACAGAGAATAAGATACTACTTTACCACTGTCAATCTGCAAAAATTAAAGAGTCAGACAATGTCAGGTGTCATTAAGGATATGGATAAAGGGACCCCCTGTTACATGCTGATGCCCATGCATTTGGTACAACCACACTGAAGAACAGTTTGATAACGTCTGGCAGAGTTGCAGATCCTCTGTGATCCAGCAGTTCCAATCCTGCAAACTCTCCCAATAAGTATGGGCAGACATAGTCACAAGGATATGGATGGCAGCCTTCTTTTAAAGAAAAGTTCATCCTTAAGAGAATGGATAGTCATTCGATGGAATTCATGTAAAAGAACTAAACCTTAAATATATCAACATGGATAAATCTGAAAAACAAAATGATGAGTAAAACCCTCGTTTCTTGTGCATGCTTGGCAGGATGCCATCTCATGATGGATGATGACTAATTTATGAAATTAAATCTTTATATATTTATTACAGGTACACAAGAAATAAAAGTGTAAAACGTACACTGGAATGATAAATACCAACTTCAGGATTGTGGTTTTCTTGGGAGAATGGGGGTGATTTCAGGAATAGATAGCGAGAAATGTTTAGGGGTTTCAGTTGTCTTTATGAAGTTTCATTTGTTAGGCAAGTATGTAGTTTTTCTTGTATTCCCTGAAACTTTTGTTTGTATACCTACAATATTTATAGTAAAAACCCTGCATATGGCTTTACTCATGTGTTCATTCATTCATTTAATCTGTCTGTTAATCTGCTCAACTACCCATTCACTTATTCTTCTTTCTCAATTTTATTTAATCCAAGAAATGGTGATTAGGGCTTAAACCAAGTAGGAGAAAGAGACCAAGTATAATTAGAAGACAAATTTAAGGGAGATAATTGGGTAAAGTTGTTAAGACTTAAAATTGAGATATATATATATACATACATACATACATGAAGGAAGGCAAAGAATCAAGGTTCTAGCTTGGCATTGGCTGTTAAGCCTGCCAATGAGACAGAGGAGGAGGAATGATGTTGGAGCAGAGGGGGAGTAAGGTATCAAACTTTGAGTTCATGGTACACTTTTTTTTCATAAGTCGGACAGATAATCTTTAATTCAGTGATTATTAAATATCTGCCATGGACAAGGCACAATAAATAGAAAGAGATCCTTTAAATGTATGCATAAATACTCTTTTTCATGAGTATGTTTTTTTAAAGTTTATACCATTATTTTTTAAGCATCATGGTGCAGTTACTGCTCCAGTAAATGCAATTGGGTAAGCAATTTCAACTGAATGAATACAGCTGAATGATAGTATGTAGCCTTCGTTAAGTTACTCAGTAACTATTTGAAAAAGAGTGAGAATCCATTAAATACTTCAGCCTGGTTAAAGTCATTTAAGTTTGCAAATTATATTCAGAAGCTAAAGGTGGTTATCTTGAAACCATCCCCCAAATTTATAGTGTATTAATTAATAGCTGGATAAGACTAACCTCAGAAATTCTTCCTCAAGAGTTTTTTAGTTCATACAACAGTAAATATATGACTGTATGGATGAATTCAGCAATACTTTGAATGGAAATAAACAGATTTATAAAATTAGAAATATTTGACCAATATTTCTGTCTTCATCTTTTTCAAAGCTTCTGTTGCCTATTGATTTACCTTCACGAAAGGGAAGTGGTTCACAGGGACTAATGGGATGAGAAGACCCAGTTATTGTGTGGATTTCCAGCTCCTGCCTAATCAGACCATTTCAGCCAAGCCCTTTTCCTTTTTCTAGGCTCTACCCAAACCATACATTTAAGTCCTGTTCTCAGTGGAGACAGGAGTGCCCAGTCCTAAATCCCCATATGGTTTTACCATTCCTCCTTCACAGATCTCTCTCCAAGACTACATAATAGGCAAAGGCCAGGAAAATAACTTTGTCTTCTAATCCGGTCTGCTCAGGATGGCCTGTGAGCTCACCTGAGTTCTTGGGAGCTTCAAAGGTGTTAGACTAGAATCAGACCTGCATAGTCTTGCCTTTGCTCTGCCCCACCCCAGTGTACACCTATTATTTTAATTTTGCATATTTCCTCCAGTGTTGGAGAAATAAGCCAAAGGCCACAGTCAAGTAACAATAGTCATAATTCCCCAGAGACTTGAAAAAGACATCATCTGTTGCCTCAGTATGGCGACCAGTCAGCGGCTTTGAAGTAAAGCATCTGTCCTCTTCAAGGAAACAAGAAAGGTCTGGTTCTCCTTTCTGTGAAGTGGGAGGCGGTATCCAATGTGTTGTACGGAGCCACAAGCTCCATCTTACTGGTTTGCAAGCTGCTGACTCTCTTTGTTAACATGCTGAAAATTTCATCGGCTGTCTTTAATAAAAGAAGATGTGTGTGAGGGAAGACATCAGCAGCTGTGGTTGGGTTTTTCTGTTCCGCAGCCTGTGAGTCACAGCTGGCAGAGAGCAATGACACCAGTGTGTCGTCAGCCAGCCAGTTACCTGGACTTCTTGCATTTCGGTTATGTAGCTCGGTAGTCTTCAATTCTGTTTAAAAACTTTGACATGCTCCTATCTGGTTATGAAAAGGCTTTTTCTGCCCTCTCCTGTCTAGTAATATTTAGTCATTTACAGCTTCTGTTAATAAAGTTTCATTTGAACATTTACTGCTTGGAAGATAGACATTTGATCTGATATTCTTTGTTCTATAAGGGACTTCGTCCTCCCATAGGAAACTCAAAAGTTGGAAAATAATATGATCTAAGATCAGGAAATAACCTCTAGAACACTGCTTCTCAAATTGTAATAAGCATACAAAACACCTGGGAATCTTGTTAAAATTCAGATATGTTCTTAAATATATACATTTTTAGTTTACTTGGATTCTTTAAGGAACACAGTATGTGCGAACTTTTATGGGATCTGTTATCCCGTTTTAAGTTCATAATGTCAATGTTTGATTATCTTTGCTGAATGAGTAACATGCTGTTACTGGGTGGTTAATGCAAAAATTAAAGTTACCCCCAAAATGCTATTATAATTAGCATCCAGAACTCACTTTGATGACAGCTTTAACTTCTTAATTGTGTGTGTGTGTGTTTTTTTTTTTTAAGAATAATATTCACTTTTCTTTTTTTATCCTTTGATGGCAGGGAGGTGTCTCCAAAGTATTCCAAGGACAGGAGAACCCGGGCTACAGTTCAGTAACAATAGTAAAGCCTGTTTCTGTGGCTGAGCCTACTTCACCACGTGTTTTCACATCTCTCCCCTCCAGCTTTAGCCTGAGAAAGGCCACACACTTAGGAAAGGTGGTAGGGCCAGGTCACAGATCCACAGCCCTGGCGTGCCGTGGTCACTCACCCACACTGACGGGATTCTGCTTAGTGTTTTTGAGATGATAAGCAGACAGAAAAGAAGAGGGAAAAGGCACTAATGCTGTATTCTCATACAATCTCAGCAGCAACTCTACGAAGCAAGTACTGTTACCATCCCGTTTCTAGAAGAAACTGAGGTCTCAAGTGTTCGCTCAACCTGTCCAAGTACACACAGCTCTGGGGCAGAGCTGGCTCCGGCACCTAGGCACTGTGGCTCTGCGACTTTTGAGTGTTTTTAATAATCCCCTTGAATTGTAATTATAGTGAGGCACAGATACTTTGATAATAAAGTGATTCAGGAAATAATGACTATCCCACAGAGCCATCTGGTTTCTCTCAGCCCCCGTCCCTGGGCCTTTTCTATTTCTGGTTAGCCAGGAATGGTCTCCAACCGTGGTCCTCCCTCCCCGTATCCTTTCTTCCCACTCAGGATAGCGAAAGTCTGAACATTTTATCTACTTAGCATCTCTAGTAATTCGGGCTGTGAACACACTTTGCCATCAGTTTAGTAGCTGTTTATTGATAGTTGTGCTAAGATCTGTGAGGGGAATATAATTCAGAAATGTGTCTAGACATCAAGAAACTCAAGATAATAATGGGCTGAATGATAAAGTCCTTTTGGGAAGATAGAGTAGGCGGTGTTATTTTAGGTTCCCAGGGTGGAGCTTCATTGTACATGTAATTTAGAGCTGTGTTTATTTGGATTGGGGCTTAAAATTAGAAATTGACCATCTGTATTTTTCTTGATAAGTATGGACTCATCCTGACCAAAAGGTTTTTGAAGGTCAGGAATAGCTTATATTTGCAACATTATTTTTAGAAAAGAAAAATAGGATGTAGAAAAGCTTGAAAATAATGCCCCGTAGTTGAGGACTTAAGAGAATTTTGCTGTACATCCAGAGACATATTATGGAGCCATTGAAATAAAAATTGTAAAGTGTGTGTAACAGCATAAAAATCACAAGCATGCATGTGCTATACCTCAAGCAGAATAAAAAGAGGAAAAATATGATAGGGGACCTCACTAAGGTCACAGTCGGCGGTTGAGCGAGAATTCAAATCCAGACCTCTTAAAATCCAAATCTGATCATCTCTTTCCAGTTGGTTTATTCTGAGCTATTCAGCCCTGCCCCCAGCATTGTTTTTGGTTCGGAAATAATTGTTTTTACAGCAAAGAGTGGAGTCATGAATTCAGCTGAAAAATGCACGCATTTTGTGAAAATACTAAATTGTAAAGAAAATGTGAATTACTTTACACTGCATCACAGAGTTGCCAGGTGACACCAGCTGTAAAATGAAAGCACAATCTTAGCATAAACATTTTTAGTTTCATCTGATACTTGAAATATGCATTTGTGTAACTGCCAAAATATTAGTTGCTCTATGTTAGCCAGAAAGTTCCAGCGACAAGACAAGAGCAGAACAGCCTTTATTTGTAGATAGCTAGCACAGTATTTTTTCTTTGGGAAGGACTTTTGTTGTTGTTAACTAATGTCTGAGAATTTGGGGTTGGAGACCCTTGTATTAAAACAGTGATACATAACTCACACTTTTTTTTTTAACTTGGCCTTTCATATGATAACTTTGTATTGCAAATATCACACATTACAAAAAATTTTGTGATCGAGAATCACAACTACTTTTAAACAAATAATATAAAACTTTTTTTACGGTGGTTACATTTTTCTGCGCTACGTATCTATTTTGGTATGTTTTTACTTTGCTATATTTATAATAAACATCCACCATTAGAAGTTTAAAAAATTGCCTTCAAAATGAGAACTTTGTCTCATTAAACTACTTGGATTAGATTTGGAAAGGATGTGAGTGATTACATTTGAATTTTTTTTTTCAGCGTTTTTACCCTGAAAGCATCAGTAAAATTTTACAATTTTTTAACTTATTTACTTATGTGCCTAAATGGCCTGGACTATTGCTAAGAAGAGGAGGAAACAAAGAGTGGGTGGATGTAGATTTGTCAGCTTCTCCAATTTACAATTTCTTGGCATTGAGTTGAAAAAAGAAAGTTCAGTCCTATCTGAAAATGTAGAACTTTTAAATTTTTTCTTCGAAAAGTACAGTCTGGCTAGGTTACTAGGTTTTCAGATGTAACCTGTGCTTTCTCATTAAAGAAGAATATTTTTCTAGCTGCCTGCCCTATTTAAAGCACAAAGTACACCAGCTGTTTGAAAACTTTTTTTTTTCTTCCTAGTTATCTTGGTCTATTTGTATAAATTGCTAAATTGCTTCCATAAAATGCCTCCAGACATAAGGGAATCATTTGCATAAGTGGATGAAGATTTTTGTCTTCCATGAAGGAAAGCTTGAAACAAGCCTCTTAATCATTTTCCTCCCTCTCTCTGGTTCCAGTATCCGGCAGCTCTGATGAACCTGGGGGCTATTCTCCATCTCAATGGCCGGCTCCAAAAGGCTGAGGCCAACTACCTGCGGGCGCTGCAGCTCAAGCCAGATGATGTCATCACGCAGTCCAATCTCCGCAAACTGTGGAATATCATGGAAAAGCAAGGTTTAAAGACGTCCAAGACCTGACACTGGAGGGCAGTACCTTGCCCTCCTCCATATTTGAAAGCTGGCTTCATTAATGAACAGAACTTCCCAGCAGTGCTATGACAAGAGCTAGTATGGACTTGAAGACGGGGGGCAGAGGTCACTGAGGTCACTGCCACTTCTGGGAGTATTCACTTTGCTGTTGGCAGAGCCATTAACACCAAAAAGAGGAATATTGGAAACCTCCTGAAGGACGTAATTGTTACCCACAGAACTATAAACCAGAGCACTTAAAACAGGATCTTATGGCATTGGGGGGTGGGGTGGGGGGGCAAGGAGGGAATCTAAGTTACAAATTTTGCTCATTTTTGAAAGCTAATTTAGAAATTATACTGTTCCTTAAACACTGTGAGAGGAAGTCAGAGTGTCTATTCGGCCCTGGTAAACTATTAAGATCAAGTGTTAATAGAGAATGATTCAAGTGTGGTGTGAATCCCAGTGAGCTGGCTGGTTGTCGTGACGCTGCTGTCTTTCCCTCTTTGAGACGGCCTGCTTATCAATTTCTGAAACTTAACAAAAAAATTTTTTTTTTAAGTATGTCAAGTTCCGTCAGAATCTGTAGTTGTTTCCTGACTAGTACACATAACTTTTTATGATTTGGATGTCACAGTCTTCATTTCTTTCGGACAGCATTTGCTTCTCATGTTCTGAGCTGAGCTAACCACTTCTCACACTGGTGTTGCGGGAAGGGTTGGGGAGACCTTATACGTGTCGGCAGGCATTTTTTATTTTAATGTCCTCAACATATTCCCCCAAACTGCCTAGGAGAATTCATTGTATTAATTCTTAGGCTTTTGAAATGGCTCTTCCTGGTTAATGCCACATGCTTATATAAGGATTAAATCTAAAGAGCTTAAAAGTGTTCTAGTTCTGGTACCTAACTAGCAGCTATTACACAAAGGGGAAGGTGCTCTGTGCTTCCCAGATGTTACTGATTAGAAAATCACATCTGTGCAAAGGAGTGTATAATAATGGTCGCCAGTGATTCTGTATTTTGGACAGAGTTGGTGTAAAATGCTAATCACTTTCTGATAGGCTCCTAAACAGAAATGCTTATGTGTTTAAGGAATTATTTTGACTGTGTTTTGCTCTTCCTAAAAGACATCAAAAATGACTTACTTTCAGCTATAGTATAGCATCAGCCTTGTGTTTCTAGGTCTTCTGCCAAGTGCTTTTCACAGTTGAAAACTAATTTTCACTAGCATATTGGTATTTTATTTCTTTACCTATTAGTAACCACTTCAGTGATCATTATGCAAGTAAAAATGAAGCAGAGAAAAACATTTATTGAACATTTTTTTGACTTGCAAACTTTGCTACTAAAAATTAACTTTGCGAAAAGCGTTCACTATCAACTTCTTAATAGAGAAAGTAGCTATTAGAGTACCCTACATATTTATTTATTTATTATTCTACCATAGCAAAATAACAAAACTTGATTCATTAAGTCAGTTCTTTGCAACTGAAAATTAGCTTTTCCTCCTTTCCTTTAACACTTCATGTAAATATCGGTCAACATCCACACTAAAAGGAAGCTGGACATACAAATACATCATATTATGTTTTCTCCGTATCGTATATGTTTTGCTACATATCTGAATAAAGTGGGGTAAAGAATTTACAGTAGTGTTCCTATGGCGTTAGTGTTTTTGTAAGAAGGGCAGATGTAGTGAGAGAGGTTTGTTGATGGCATTAATAAGAAGGCCCTCCTAATATGTGTATATTATTTTGTAGACATTTCTTTGAAGGGGCCAAAAGTTAAATTATAACGAAATCACTGTGTTTTCAGAATGATATTTAACATTTAACAACAACAGACCCGTGGTCAAACCAAAAATGTGGGTTGAAGTGTATTTTTCATCTTCTAGTGCATTGGCAATTGCTAAAAAATAGTAAATAAATAAGGAATTTAATATAAGGATATAGAGATAAATTCAATGTCTAACATTTTTATTTATTTAAATAGTTATTGACCTATGATGACTTCCTAGTCTTAACATTTTATGTCTCTTTGTTGTTAATGTTCTTCCTTTCAGACACTTGGTTCTTAATAGGTTCGCTGATTGCACATAGTAGAGGCACTTCATGTTGACCCAGTTCCCAAGTAGCATTAATAATTGGGCCTGTGTCATAAAATGCATGGATCTTTAATAGCTAAATGTCCCTGACACCTTTCACTACAGGGCTGGGCTTAGTAACTGACCAACTTGGGGGGAGGTGGGGGGGACTAAAGAACATGATCAAAAAATATCTCCGCTCAGGGATTTATGGTGGATTATTGCAGACAGTGCTAAAAATATAGAGCACAAGACAAGTTTACTAAATTAAAGTTTTATTTTTTGAGAAACTGTTATTTGTATAAATTATCAAGATTTGTAGGCTTTCCTTTTGTAGAAATAATTGTTTTATGTGCCAGAGAATTTCAATTTTGTTTTCAACAATAAAGCATTGATAACAAATATGTTGTGTAAGCCTTTTGCAAATCTTCTACGGCAACAACACTTAGTGCTGTCATGGATTTTAACAGAATTGGAAAAAGTTTTGAAAAGGTAGGAATGGAAGGTCAGACAGAGATGCATCAAGGCTAATGTATAACCAATAATCACTAATTTGTAATAGTTATAATCATATTAAGGGTGCCTGTAACATCAGATTTGTCACTTTCCAAAAAAGATGACATAATCTTTGTTTTGTTTTATTGGTGAACTGTAGAAAAGTGTTAGGAAATAGCCCAAGCACAGCCCATTCTCTGCTTCGTAGGTCGTTTGGTTAAAACGGTCCTACTTAGAAAACCCTGATTCTCTAGTCCTGATCCTAGAAGAAAGCACAACCCTGTTTTGTTGAGAGACATGAGTATGGCACATTCAGGTATCCATTATAAGAAAACCTTGTGTCCTAGACAAAGTGCATACTGACAGAAACTTTGATCATCTTGTTAAAATTGTCATTACATAATAACATAATTACATATTGCCTAATTCCTTTATTAAGGATAAAATTTGGGGCACCTGGGTGGCTCAGTCTGTTAAGTGCCTGGCCTCCGCCCAGGTCATGATCCTGGGGTCCTGGGGTTGAGCCCCATGTCTGGCTTCCTGCTCAGCGGGGAGTCTACTTGTCCCTTTCCCTCTGTCCCTCCCCATGCTGGTGCGTGCGTACTCTCTCTCTCTCTCTTTCAAATAAAATCTTTTTAAAAAAGGATAAAATTTAGCTATAAGGATTTTATTTTTAAACCTATGGATGTGTGAGGTTATATTCCAGCTTTCTAGTTAAGAAAACCAGGTCTCAGATGTATGAAATAACTTGCCCCGGTCACAAAGCTAGCAAGCAGCAAGCCTGTCCCCGTGGTGTCCCGTGCTCATATGTCCTGTGTCATGTGAGCAGTCAGGCTCTGAACCCAAGTCCAGAGATGAGATTTCTCATCCGCCTTGGCCTTTGTCTAGCTGTTCCATCTTCCACAAATCATATTCTCTACCTCTCATCCTGCAGATGACCAAGAAGATTGAAGGAAGTTGCTGTGGTCTAAATGTTTATGTCTCCCCAAAATTCATATGTCCATAAATTATGTTATTAGGAGGTGGGGGAGTGGGAGAGTTATTAGTGGGTGAGGGCAGATCCCTCATGAGTGGGATTCATACTCCAATAAAAGAGGGTCCAGAGAATTCTCTCACGCCTTCCTCCGGGTAAATACAGTGAGCCGTGAGTCACCCAGAAGGGGCCTCATGTGACCAAGCTGGCACCTTCATTGCAGACTTCCAGCCTCTGGAAGAAATAAATTTCTGTAGTTTATAAGCTGCTTAGTCTGTGGTATATTGCTACAGCAGTCCAAACGGACTAAGAGGTAGTGCATGAAAAAAATCTTAAAAATTTAGATTGTGAGAGCCAGAAAAGACCTCAGTGAACAGGCAGTTAGTTAAACCCTTACTTTCACCCTGAAGAACAGAAGGCCCCCAAATGAGATGACTTAACTAAGCTCCCAAAACTTGTTAATGGCAGTTACACAACAGTCTAAAGAAATGTCGGTTATTAAGAGGTCTTGCTACCTGAAGTAATTGCATCATGCATTCTGTTTTTAAATCAAGGTATAATTTTAACCTGTATTGAAAGCACTCTGCTCAGAAACCAGTAAAGGCCTGAACCATGTCTTTCCTTTTGGGCACTGTTTCTTCAGCCTGGCACGCTGTTGCCGAGCAGAACATACAATACACTATAAATGAAACAGTTCCATCTATTATTTTCTTGTGATCAACCTGATGTATATTTTTTTAAATCACTTTCTAAAAAGTTGAGATTGGGGCTTTAATAACTCTTCATTTGGTATTTTCACCTTAGGGCTGCATTTTCTCATAGTGTATGTACATTTCTAGTATATGCTAGAAAGGAAATGCATCGAAGTCTTGGTTATTTTTGCTATTACAAGGGAGGAGACTGGGTTTCTAGGGATAATTTAAGAATGACAATTCCAATTCATTTGTATGTACCTTTGGAATAGGAGTTTCCATGTCATTTAAGTATTTCCAATATTAAGAATTTGCTTCCTACTATTTAAAACTCGTGGGTGTTGCTAGAAAACTTGGGTTAAGCATTGGACCTGCCACACGCTGGAAGGAGAGAACAACCAGAAATGGCCATGCAATTGTACTCATTCTTTTATGCTGAGCTTCGCAGTGGAGAAAGATGCGTGTGTACCAGGACTCAAACCTTTCTTGCTGTGTCATTTTGGGTGGTCTTCTCGCTGGATGTAATAAGGCCTTTGAGCAGGCTTTCATTCCGTCTGCCACTTCACCACGTACTGGCCTTCTGCTGTTATTTGTAGAACTTTGAGATGGAACCCCCCCGCCGCCCCCCAAGCACTGCTGAGATTTGAAGTTCCGTTAACTTGAAATTTCTGTGACGTTTTTCTTCAGTTTTTCAAAACGTTTCCTCAACTTTTTACAACTGCTCTCCGATGTTATTGTGTTACTCGTCTACTTCCAAAGAGTGGACAGAGGAGCTTTTGTTTAGCAAGAAAATTGTTGGATTGTGTAAAAAGTTGCAAATATGTGAGACAACTTGATGAGGTCATTAATAGATACCTAAGGGAATCTAAGAAGTTGATACAATATCTGAAATGGTGTTCGGGAAAGTTGCTAGAGATCCTAAAAGGAGAAAGTGAAGGTGGGAAGAGGAAGGATAGAGACATGGGGAGTTGACTATTAATTGCCACTGGAGATAATTGTAGTTTTGTCATAAAGGTGGAGGATCTGATGAGAACAGTTTGAAACTGTGTCCTTTTGGTTGCTCAGTGATCTGTCACTGTATTGTAGGGGAAAAACGTATTACAAATAAGAGAGTGGTTTATAATACAGCCACAGGGAGTGAAAAAATGTTTAGCCAGTTGAAGTCGAGGCTAGAACTGGTTGTCTATTCTGATCTGAAATATATTGAATTTTTTTCCTGCCTCCTTTGGATTTGACAGAAATTGCACTCATTCAAGACAGAGCTGTCAGCCATTCTCCAGTCGGATGGAGAGAATAGAGTTCTATGTTTCAAGTAATAGCACAAGACTTCTAGAAATACTTTTTCTAATAATTTCTATGTCTCTTCCTTTTCCATCTTAGAGGACTCCAAGTGAAATAACTCCTCTGAGAACTTTCTCTTGGTAATATCATTGAGCAGCTAGAAACTGTAATGAAGTTGTCAAAACTGTGTACTGAGAAATCAAGCGATATGTTTTCAAAAATCTCATAAAAGTATTAAAATTCCTTTTGCATCTGGATATTGTAAAAGATCGTTTATTACTAGAAAATCAGGATTGGTGAGGAAGGAGAAAGATGAGTATGCGTGCGTGGGGAGCGGGAACAAGTGATTCTTTGATTTTCATGTAGGCCCTTTTGTTTTAATCTCCTTTAGCGAGTAATGGCCATATTGACTCTAAAAATAATAATTAGCTTTTTAGCTCTGCAGACATCAACTTATTAAATTACATAGAACCAATTAATAATCTCAATACTTTTTCATTTTTTAATTCTCTCTGCACTATTTTAAATATATTGTTATGCTTAATGTTTGCCTACTTTATGTTTCCTTTGCAATAGGCTACTTTTCTGTAAATACGCCTTGCCTGTACTTTATGATAATGACAGTTTGGGAAACTTCCCTTTAATTATGGTGTTTCAAAGTATATTTTTAGAAATCTGTCCTATGCCACCAAATATTCAGATGTTACTACATTCTATTAACATTTAATTTAATAATTTTACATTAAATGGTATGGAAGAGTACATCAATATCATGTTTTATTATATCCCATCGGGTGTAACTCTCCCAATTACCCTGTCAACATTATTCATAAAATGCGAATATACCAGCAAAGCCTATCTCTTCTATAAAGTAAGTCAAGGAAATTTTGGTTAATTTGTTGTTACTTCTGTTAATAGAACTAATTATTGTTTGGACTTGTATTTGTTCCAAAATTTTGCTTTCTGTATGATGCTGAAGATGAGTTAGCCTGCTGCTATTTCTCAAGTGGCCACAAAGTGATACTTGTAGAAATGCTAGTAGTGACATCAGAGAGCAAGAGAGAACATTGGATTTGACCTCTGCACTTGACAAGTGAAGAAGCTGTAGTTTGGGGCAGTCAGATGACAGAGCTAAACTTACACACCCACAGTGGACCCAGTATAGCAGGTAACGTGTTCAAGTACAAGCTGCAGGTTCCATCCTTCATGGCCCAATACCAACCATCCAGAGTTTGTGAAAACACATCTTCTTTGGACACAAAGCTTGCCAGGAAAGATTTGATCATGGATTCTTTGTGGATTGCATATATGGAAGATATTACTGTCTGAAACTCCTATGTCACCAAATTCAGTTTGGGTCCCTCGTTTAAGACATGAACTCTTCATTTTAGAATAAATTTATGAAGCATATCTAACCAAACACAGCTGGTCTAAGTGAAAGTGGTACATGGAAGTATTAGGGTAGATTAAACCATTTTCAAGGATCCATTCCTGCCATCGGATGCCAGTGCTCGGTTATTTGCTCCGACCTGGCCATGGGGCGTCAGTGATCCAAAGTTCGATTGCCTGTTGCTGCAGGTGCGATGTGTAAGATTACAGACATAAACATATTGGACGGTGACCATGAAGACATTGGCAATTTGTCCCTTTATTTTACCTGAGTCTCTTCTATCTGAAATTAAAGGTTTTTGGGGTGTACTAGCTACATGAAAGCCCTTTTTAGGCCAGAGAGTAATTGTAAAGTATGGATAGCATGTCATTTTCCTATTACAATATAATAACAGTAAATATATTTGCTACAAATCTTTATGATCATTGGCTAATTTATTTCATTCCCTTTCAACCTTGTCCACCTTCTTTCTGTTATACTCATGCACACACACACACACACAGAGTACACACACACGCACACACACACGCACACGCACTCTCATTGTGTGGCTGGGAAGTCTGCAACTAAACCCAAGTGCAAACATTTGCTCCACCAGAGAGGAAGTCATTATGAGGAATGAGACATAATTTGAGGTGTTTTGATTAACAGAGGAAATAAAGTGAGATCAAAGCTTTTGTCCTTGGGTGAGTGATTTAAATCCAGGCAAGCAGGAGTCAAAAGGAGATGAGGGGAGAGATTTCTTAAGATATTGTTATAAACACCTTAGCAAATCTCTTTTCACACTCTCCTATGCCTGTCACAACCAAGAAGCTGCTGTGATTCATCGAATCACTCTTTTATATAAGGCACTTTCCTGTCCTTATCCTGGAAAAGAAATGCCACTGAGATAAAGAGAAGATATGACAAATATAGATTTGTTGCTCTCCATTTTCAGGATAAGACTAATTACCAAACTGATCTTTAAATATCTTATTTTTAAATGTATTTCTTCTTGCTGACATTAGTCCAGTGATCAAACAATGTGGATTTTCTAGTATAGAAAACAGCACACCAATTCTGGGCACTGAGGAAAATGAAGTGACCACCGGCCCACTCCAGTTGTAACACCTCTCTTTGGCTTTAGCTCCCCAGGTGATATTGTGTCTCATACGTGACAACTGCATTCAGCTTGCCCCTTGAAATGTCAGGGCAGCAGGGCCTTTCCCATAGATATAAATCTGAATGAACAGAGTTTCACTTCACCCTTTCACTCTGAATATTTTGTTCCTATTGTAATTATATTTTCTGTATGCAGAGCGTTTCAGAGTTTTCAAAAGGCCTCATATTTTTTATATTTAGCTTTGAAAACAGTTTGGCAAAGTCTGCAGGAGAAACATAATTATCCTTAAATCCGAACTCCAGATGAAGAAGAAAAGCTCAGAATAGCCGTATTACTTGCCCAAGATCACATTCAGAAGGAAGCCAGGTCTTTCTCCGCATCTTATGACTCTAGTCTAAACCCTGGATAGGCATTAATGGATATGGGCACAATCAGTACACTAGGGGTGTTTTGCTCCCCTTTCTTATTCTCTTAGTCTCTGAGGATCAGATAGGATCGAGGAGTGTTCCCATCTGAAAGACTCACCCAAAACTGGAGACCGATTCCAACTACGTCCCTATATGGTGAGAGGATTGGGGAACAAGAAGGAATCATTCAATTATAAAAATACATGGGCTCACAAAAATAATTTAGTTTTTTTTTTTTTTTTTTCCAGCCACCTTGTTACCTTTATTTGTCGGTGCTGGTGGTCTGGTATCCATTGCTTCTTTTTAAAGCATTGGACCTCTTGAAGCTTATTCTTGCAATCCAGGTGTCAGCTGAACTCATCCTGTTGTTCGGCCATCCCATCTTCTATGGGCTGTCTGGTGCTGCTCCCTGGCTTTTGTGAATACCTACCTCTCACAGCCTGAGGCTCTGAGCCCCCTCCTTCTGCTGTTCTCTCACGGCTTTTTATGTTCCCACCAGCAATGTATGCAAATTCCAGTTTCTCTACAGCCTCACCAACACTTGATTTTCTGCTTTCTTAATTATAGCCATCCTAGTGGCTGTGATGTGGCATCTCATTGTAGTATTTATTTGCATTTTCCTGATGACTAACGTACCATTTTAAAATTTGAAATTTTAATAACAATAAAGTTTGCAAGTGAATTGGGGAAATAAGAGGCAATATTGTAAAATATTGGATAAAGAGAATATTATTCTCTTTTCTCTACATAGCTTTAATGTTATTAACTAATTCAGATAATGCCTGGCTTATAAAACTAACTCTCTCTTGGTGTTTGACTAATGGATTTTTGCAATTCATCATGCTAGAACAAAGAAAAAAGACCCCCCCCTTATAATGCACTGTATTGCCTCAGAACAGAGTTATTTTTCATATCTCTTATCTTACAACCTTATCCCATTCAGCTACATTTATACAAATAATTTTAAATGCCTCCTACTGAAGAATTTAATTTTGATTGATGGAGACCCAGTCTCAAACCTACAAAGAGTGTGCTGCTGAGGGAACCAAAAAATGAGACAGTTGTTTAAGAACATGCATATTCTATTTCACCTTTCAACTTTAACTGGAGATAATAAATGAACACCAGCGAAATAGTCCATATGCCAGAGTTTTGTTTTTGAATTTGGTACATTCAGTAAGATTCTTTTTCAATTAATAATAAACAGTAAACTCTGAATCCACAAATACCTGATCTATATAATTTGTAAGGTGATTAAAGTTAATCACTTTCTGCGCAGACATCGATGCCAAACCTTATTAAAAGTTTCATCAGTTTGGGAATTTCTTATCTGAAGGGTCTATTTGCCCTCTCTCTCCCCATAATTGTCTTCAGTAGAGTGAACTTGATTAATGGGCTGTTTCATTTTTCAGGATAAAGCTAACATTTTCCTTTTCCCAGCAACGCTAGCAAATTACTTGATTAATATCAAAAAGCTCTCATTCACACATAACCTTTGAATAAACAAGTTGTGGTACTGTTGGCAACACGCTAAGAGGGGTTCCTGTAAGTAGGCTATAAAGGAAATTGCCTTTGTAATTCAATGTATAAAGAGGGAGCCTGTTTTTTGCTTGCTGCAAATCTTTTTTTCTTTTTCCCCTCTCTCTCTAAGTAGAGAATGTATAATGAGATTGAGCAAAAGCAGAATGCAGAATATCCTTTTTCAGTGCTGAGGTGCCATTTGCATTTCCCTCACTACTGGAAGCCCAGGAAGAAAACTGTGAAATGTTTATGGGACTTGAATGGAGTTTCTAACTCATAATTTTAGGGTTTTCCAGCTTTCCCTTACAGTGTGGCAACAGAGAGTCATCAATCCCATATTGACTGAAAGATATCTCTCCCAAAGACTTTCCTAATATTAACTACTTAAAAACCAGGGTCTGGATACCAGCTGCTCTACTGGAGCAGAGAAAAGCTCTTTATAAATAAGAAAAAAATTCTAGATTAAAGTGGAAGGAAGAGAAAGGAATTAAAATATTACAGCCTGATCACATACCAAATACTCTTTCTAAGCCCTGTGCATGTAGTAAATAAAACCTACCATTATCTGCAGCATTGTTAGTTGCCTATCCAGTACTCATTTCTTTCTTAGAGACAACTATTAGAACACCAACTTTGCCGTAGCTTTTTGCCCAGATCCAGTTGATGGGTTATCATTGGTCCCAGCCAGGGATCGGCAGACTATGGGCTCATGGGCCAAATCAGGCCTGCCATCTGTTTTTATACGGCCTGGGAACTAAGATTAGTTTGTACATTTTTGAGTGGTTGAAAAAAAACAAAAGAAGAGTCGTGTTTCATAATATGTGAGAGTTACATCAAATTTCAGTGTCCATAAATAAGGTGTTATTGGACTAGAGCAACACTCAATAATTTATGGACCATCTATGGCGGCTTTCATGCTGGAATGGCAGAATTGAGTGATTACAACAGAGACTGTATGGCCTGCAAAGTCTAAAATATTTACTATCTGGCCTGTAACAGAAAAAGTTTGCCGACCCCTGGTCTAAGCCAATTGTGATAGTCCTGTCTCTTGCTTTTCCAGGCTCCAATCCAGCTGGCAGTGCCCATGTGACAATGAAATGCAGGCAGAGGTCTGCTGGGGGAAATTCTGGAAAGGCTTTGCTTTCTTCATAAAAGGCTGGCATCTTAACGCCCCTCAGGTCTTGAAAATAAAAGTGAAATCTATTTATGAGAGCAACCATCTTGCAACCATGGGCCGATGAATAGAAAAGTAAAATCCAGCACCCTAGAAAAAAGGAAAGAACCCTGAGTTCCTGATAAAAATTTTAAGCACCTGAACCAAGGCCAATACCTGCTTTACTGCCAAACTTCCCATTATGTGAGAAAACATTGCCCTCGTCTATGAGGCGGTCTTCGTTGGGCATACTGTCACCTGCAGGCAAATGCCCTCCTTACTGACATGCCCCCCTCTTTCTTTCCTTTAGGCACAGAACCTAACCATTCTCCGTTGCATAAGAAGACTTGTGGAGGCCAGAGGACACTTCCTGGTGTTTTCGCAAAATGCAGTAAGCAGATAGCCATCTAATCTCTCCACAGGTAAAGTCACACTTGAGTTTGCCCATCCTAAAAAACTAGTTTCCCCAGTGGCATTATCTTGATACCTGGGGAAATGGTAACGAGAACGGTCTATTTTCCTTTGTCACTGCAAACCGTTCATAGCAGAAGGTCATCTATGGATGTTGGCGATGGCACCGTACTCCCTGTCCCCGCCTCCCCTCCACCTGTATTACACATTCTACCTTCTGTTTTCCTATAATGTTTAGGTTCAGATGCTTTCCACTCACTACCTAATGTGTACTATTTCAGTTTATGTACTCAGCTCTGGTTGCCCTAAGGACAACACCATGGATCATTGATCTCTTCATTCTAGCATCTAGCACGTTATATTATAGGTGATGAAAGAATGAATGGGAGGATGGGAGGCAGTAGGCAGTTGTCTGACAAACAAATGCAATGTGGAGCACAGCAAATATATTCTTCAAGTTGTCAGATGTTTACTGGGTGCCTATTCTTTGACCTTTTCTGGGTGATAGGGAAGGGTCAAGATTTTCAGGAGCCCCAACATCTCATTCCAGCCTCTTCAAACCAATTAGAAACACTTGGTCTCAGTGTCCTCTCATGTAAAAGGACACATCATTGTTAAGTGAAAAGAATCAGCAATCTTTAAGTCTTTCCCTGCTACTTTACCTTGGAAAGTTAAACCTTTCAGGTACTCAGGTTTTTAATCCGTTAAATGGAGGTAATGTGGAACTTAAACAATATATGTGATCTGATTAGCAGAACACTCCATGACATTTGAAAATTTTCTATAATGGGAGCTATTTAAAAATAAGGTATTGAAGTAAGTGATCTTTAAGGTCCCATATGGTTCTAAATTCTGATTCTTTGAATTGACTCATTTATCATTTGAAATGTTAATAGTTGTATAAGTTTTGCTAGAAGAATTTATCCCTGAATCACACAACTGATTGCATTCTTGGCCTAACCACTGGGGAACCAAAGTAAAATAAATACAAACCTTCAGCAAAACTGAATATAAAAGTTTGTAAATCCTTATGAAAGAATGGGCTATGGGTGAAAAGCTTTGCCTTGTTTTCAAATGAAACTGAATTTGAGATAAAAACTGAAACCGAAATACTACAGGGTAAACGAAAAACACATAAGAGCTCTCTAGCTCTTTCTCCCATTTTTTTTTTTTTTTTTTGCAGAACACAATAATTCTAATAAAGAATTAGAAAGCTACTTTGTATCTCAAGAAATCATGACAAAAGGATAACTTTTCCAATGAACGCCGTTGAAGCTTATAGGAAGAAAAACAGAATACTTTTTCTAGGGGAGATAATGGTTTGCAGGATGGGGTGGGAGTACTTGTTCAGGGAGATGGGATCTGCAATGAGTAGATGCTGCCAAAAGAATAGAAGAATTGGGGATGGGATAGAGACAGGACACACCACTTACCGAAGACCTACTAAGTGACTGAAACTGTGTCGGAAGCTTCGCTCTGTTTTCTCACTTAACTCATCATTAGGAAAAGTTGTTCAGTTCTTTCTAATTTAGCAGGAGGGACCCAAGATTACAAGAATTACAAAGATTGAGAAATTGTTCAGGATTCAATGGCTGATAGATAAACAGATATACCATGATTCAAAGATGAGTTTTTCTGACTATAAAACTTACACTGTTTCCCCTCTGCCAGGCTAAGAGGCTGCTTCTCTGGGGGAAGCCAGCTGCAAACGTATCTCCGCCAGGCTTGCTGCCATTCATCACCTCCACGGGACTTGCCACCTTGGGATACAAGGTGTTTAGCTGACCAGGCACGGGGAGGAGTATACATCTGTTCCTTTAGGTCCGCAGGGGGGTGCCAAGGTGGGAAGCAGCAGTAGTGAAAACAGTCAAAGCACGTCCCAAGGATGCCCACACATGGCATCTTATCACTCCTTTTTCTCAAGTTCTCGGCAGAGAGGGGAGAGGCTACTGCCAATAATAATGTTAAAAGCAACTTGCACACAAACAGTATTTTTTCATTCATAGAGAACTTCCATGTATATATATTTTATACACATATGTATTTTGCGCACACACAATCCCATTAATCTTCATGGCCGTAATTTGTGGTTATGAAGGGGATACTGAAACAGAGGGATCTAAAGTGCTAGCAAGTGCAGACACAGACACAGACCACAGTCTCCTAACTACTTTCTCTTATAGTCCCAAAACTCGCTAGAAGACATCTGTCTGTTTTAATATAATTTGCCAGTTTCACAAGGGAATTGCAAAGCTTACTTCCTATTTGAAATTAAGATCCTTTACTTCCTCAGAAGAAAGCTTCTATATACAAAACATGATGGCATAGTAATGAGCTCCCTTGACTAAATCAACCATCTATGCACACCCTCAAATATTACCCTGCCTTGGCTTCCTACTGTGTCAAGAGTAAAGATCAACAGGAACAGTAGGAGACTGGGAGAGCATAGAAATTGGAAGTTCAAAAAGGTTGAATTACATATAAGAATAAGCCCTTATGAATAGTGGAATCTTGGTTTAGAAAAACCACCTTTTTTGAAAGAGCCCCAGGGTGAAAAGAAGTGACCCTGTTACTTAGATACAGATCTGAAACTACAAGCAATCCCTCCCTTTTTAGTTTCTTGTCTTTCAAAATGTGTGATCCTGCTAAAACAGTCCTTAGTCAATTGAACATCCACTGAACAAAAACATAGATGGCATTTTGAGGAGGTAGGAGATATTGAGAACTTTTTTAGATGAGGCTTCTCTGTTTCATGCTAATTGTATTTGATCACTGATATCTTGAGAGCAGTGCAAGGTATTCATGGGCGTTGGAACTAACATGTATCAACAGTCTGATGTAAGAAATAATTTCTAGCCACCTTGTATTTGCTGACAACAGATGAGAAACAGTGCTGTGCAAATATAATAGGAAAATCCCTTTTGGGATGTAGCAAAATGTGGGATTTGGGTACAATGATTGATTCATTTTTATTTCTTTATTGAAAAGCATCAAGAGCTAAAAAAATGGAAGACCGAATGAGTTCATCACAGATATTCAAAATTATAGACGTGAGGAAAAGAAAACATCTATGGCAGCCATTCTCAACTAATACGGAAAATGAAACATTACTTGATCTCAGATTTCTTCTTTTAAATCAGCTTGGGAAATGACATAACCATATTTAATTCCTCCGAGAAGAATTGTTCGGTTCCAACCATCTGCTAAATTAAGCAGCAGTGATTATAATGAACATTTACAACAGACCTGATTCAAAAGGGGATAATAACTTTATGTATAAAACAAAGTCCTGGGGGGCAGTTGCAATCTCGAAGATGAAGATCAAAATTAGGAGAACAGCTTTTTCAGTGCTTTGGAAATCTAAGGGTGGTGAAGGTCAAAGCGCACCTCACATTTCCTTAAATTCTTTATTTCATTGTAGGAAAAACAGCCACCAAGTTCCAGCAAACTACCAGTTTTCCAGATTCTTTCTTTTACCGTGTTTCATTGGACCCCAAGTTTTCTTTATCTTTTTCTTTTTCCAGGTGGTAATATAGATTTTGTTTCTTCATTCTTTATTTTCCCCTTCTCTGTACAGGGGAAAGAATCTCCACCATAACTTCTGACAAATGTAAGAAGACCCAGCAAATTAAAATAGCCAGTAAGTACTGCCAAGTACCAGTAACCCTGGGAGATGTATGATTAATTAGTCTAACAGTTCTCTTCTTTGGTCCTTAAATGGATGTTTGATGTTTCTGCGGTTTTCTGGCAGTGTTTATATATATGTGCAAGTCCACACACATTTTCCATGGAACCAGTTGCCTTGGATCAGTATTGCTGAGGTAAAATAATAATAATAATAATAATAATAATAATAATAATAATAATAATAGAAGAAGAAGAAGGGGAAGAGGAAGAAGAAGAAGGAGTTGTTTTTTGGCCTTGCCTGCCCTGGAATGTTGCCTATGTCTGTTCTTCAACCAGGAACCTATTTTTATAGCACAGGGTCACATTATTAAATATTGACCGGGCCTCCTCATCAAAAAAGAAACATAATGTGTTCGTGTGTAGCCCCAAACTCACAGAAAATAAAATCCCTTAGAAGTTCTTTTCCCTCCAAATGCCAACAAAGCTAATATGGTAGTGGCACTAGGGCATCTGAGAGAGAACTAATTTATGTTTTAGATTTTCAAAGTCATAGTTCTAATTATGTGGCTGCCCCACTGACAGAATATGAAAGCCCCGTGAGAGACCGACCCCCCTCTACTTCCTTATGCTCACACCCACCACTGCGGAAGATACTGAGGCTTTGCAGTAGTCTCACTTATGAAACTCCTTAACTGCACTTTACGGTCTATGGAGCAAAGGAGTCTGCAAATTGATTAAAAGCACTCATTATTGTAATTATATTTAGAGATGTGATTGGCAGGGCAGATCCCAGTGAAAATGCAATACTTTTTCCTACTCTAGCCACTTGCTTACATATTAATTTGGTAGCATTAAAAATTTTGAGATTGCATAATGCAAATAATATTCAGATTAGGAGTCCTAATGAGTTTAATAAACACAGAGCTCCTAAATGTTCTGCCTTCCTTTTATATCATTAACTGTACCCAGTGGAGTCAGTGAAGGTTTAACAAGGCTTTCTTCCTCTTTCTGGGATCAGCATCCTTAATGCTGCATTGAGATGATTCATTTCAGATAATATTGAACTTTATGAGACCCAAAGATCTATGAGAAAGTATCCGCCTATTACCCATCAATCCACCTATCCATCCATCCATCCATCCATCCATGCATCCATCCATCCAAAACACGTACTCATTCAACAAATACTTCTTAAATCACTACCATGTTCCAGGCACATAGTGAGCAAGAAAGATATAGTTCCTTCCCTCATGTGCCTTATAGTCAAAACAGAAAAGATGGAATACTGAAAAGAATGATTGATCAGATACTTTTGACAGACACTGCGTGAGGTTCAACAACGAGGCAGAAATTTCACTGGCGTGCCCCTCCTCGTGCTGTTGTAACCACAGCAAATGGACTCCTAGTCTTTCTAAGGCTCCAGCAGCGACTGTGGGGCAGAGGTCTCCAGACCGCGGAAACCGCGTTGCGGGCGTGGCATGTATCTCTGTGGCAACCAGGCAGGATGAATGCCATCGCTTAGACGATGGGCAGGAGTGTCAAGAAGAAGTAAGTGCTCAGTGAAAAAGCTGGGGGCGTAGCGCCGCCACACGAATGATGGGTATTTTTGCTGAAAGACGGAGTATTCCTCACAGGGCAAATGTTAAATTGACTCTAGTTTTGCTTAAATAACAGGCAGTAGGGACTGTTACTCTGACTTTCAGTAAGGCTCTACGGAAAGAAAGTGAATGCATATCAGCGGGAGAGAAGGGAAGAGGAGAAATACTGATCCTGGATCTCCCTTTCCTCTCTAGAAGCAACAGCCGTCTGGGGTTTTGCTTCTTCCCCGGGCATTGCCGGTCACTGCTTGTAGGGCCCACGAGCTCCTTTTCCCTCCCCAGTCTGAGGATTCTCTCCTCCCCCCCCCCCCC